>NW_028270156.1:56345616-56661792 GCF_037043375.1 Chiloscyllium plagiosum
AGACTTGGGAGGAGGTTTGTGAGAAGACAAAAAACAGTCACCATTGAATATGGAGAGGATTACATGAGAGGGTAAAAGATTAAATTTTAGAAATAATTGCTAATTCGGAGTCAAAAGGCTGAGTATAGCAAGCAATTGTGATGCATCCACAGAAGACTCTCTTCAAGAAACGTTTGAGGCCAAGTTGAGAGAGAGGGACTTGGGAAAAAGTGAGGACTGCAGTTGCTGGAAATCAGAGCTTAAAAATGTGTTGCTGGAAAAGCGCAGCAGGTCAGGCAGCATCAAAGGAACAGGAGAATCGACGTTTCGGGCATAAGCCCTTCTTCAGGAATGAGGAGGGTGTGCCAAGCAGGCTAAGATAAAAGGTAGGGAGGAGGGACTTGGGGGAGGGGCGTTGGGAATACAATAGGTGGAAGGAGGTTAAGGTGAGGGTGATAGGCCGGAGAAGGGGTGGGGGCGGAGAGGTCGGGACGAAGATTGCAGGTCAGGAAGGCGGTGCTGAATCTGAGGGTTGGGACTGAGAAAAGAGAGGGACTTGGGTGCTAGGAGAGATCAGGGAATAGGACTTGAGAAAAATGAGATGAATATTGATGGGCTCCATCAAATGAGTTTGCAGAAATAATGATATGTAACATTTGCAATTGTATCTGTGCAAAATCATGACTAGTAATTTGGTAAGATGCCAATAAATGTCCTGAAATGAAATCACATGTGCTTTCTCCACAGATTAACAGGAGACAAATCTCTCAAGCTGCACATAAATTATCATTGGACTTTCGGAAACAGAGCAACCATTGACATCTTGGTAAGATGAAATGGCACAGAAATTGCAGGCAGTTGATTTAACAAAAGCTCATGAGGAAAGGGCCCAAATAATGAGATGCATAAGAATGGCACTTTCATTAAAAATGCTAAGTTGGCCATCTGCTTCACAGCAGTGAATGATAAAAAGCAGCCTATTGCTAAATCTTCATTTAGTTGATTGAAAGATTCCCTTGAATCTGTTGTAGGGCCCATTTCTTGGACAAGGCAAGCCTGAGTGATGTCATTGAAAATAATTGCTCATGTAGTAAAGTTCCACTAGCATGTTGTAACCACTGTGATGTTCTTCATATCTGGAGATTTCAGGAAACATAGGGTCAAGATTGATAGGATCAAAAAGGCAACCGGTTTATCAACAAAGACAAAGCAGGGCAATCCTCACTGATTGCAATTGTCACATCTGACTGGGGTAACACACTGGAAGTCAAGCCCAATTATTTCTGGAATTATCGCAAAAGATAAAGATTTAAAATAAGTAGATAAACCTTTTGGATATAATGCTACAAATATAAAAACTAATCCTCATACTACTAATCCTCATAAACTAACCCTTTTTCTCTCTCTCTCTCTCTCTCTCTCTCTCTCATACACACACACACACACACACACCCCTAAAGGAGAGATAATCTGGCTTTCTTTAAAGTGGTTTTTTTCCCACAGAGACCAGAGACAGCTCCCTAGCTGGTGAGATCTGATGATGATTTGGAGGTGCCAGTTTGATCTGATCACTTCATTGTATCTTGTCCCAGCCTCGAGCTAATCAATTACCTGATAATCCATTCACACAATCGTTGGAAAGCAAAAGACCTTTATCATTAACTGGTCACTAATCCATAGATTAATCAACTTTTTGTTGCCAAACAAAACTCCATCTGAATAAATCTCCTCAGCTCCAGTTCATCTGCAACTCCTATTTCAATTACTGTTTAAAGAATGCTTACCATGAGTGTTGCATTACTTGCTTTTCAAAACATGCAGCAATCTGGCAAAACAATGATTTGGAGATGCCGGCAAAACAATGGTTTTAAACAATTCTTTCTCGTTGCACTCAATGATTTTAAAAACACTAAAATAAATATACCCAGTCTTTACACAATAAATGAGTGGGCCACCTATCTTGAATTATACTCCACCTATCTTGAATTATCTGAAGTTGTCAAACTTCAGATTTCCTGTAGAATTTCAGAACTGAAAGGTCACCATTGACTCAATCCTCCCAACCTGTTAACTGCATGTGAAACGTCATGATTGAAGGAGACAAATATATATTGCCTTCTTTGATCTCACCGGGACACTCAATCATGTGAGCAGACGGAGTCAATTTCAGTTTCTGAAGAAAATTAGATGGCTCCAAAGCCTGGTATGTCTGATCTCCTTATCCGAAAAAAAGAAGCGTTAAATCAGTTATGGTAGGCAACATCGGAAGCCTTCAATAGTGGAATCAAATTAGGTTTCATTCTAGTACCAACACTGTTTGCTACTGTCTACAGTTTATTTACAATGTTGTCTATTAATATATACCAGAAACAACAGAAACCTGCTGAGCCTTGGCCATCTGAGATCCAAGATGAAAGCATACAAAGTCCTTATCTGAGAGTTGCTCTATACTGATGAGGAAGTTAGCACTAGAATCCATACCAAAGGTCACCGTCAAAGGAAAAGGGACACATTTCACATCTGAGAGTTTGATTTGAACATGAGCATCAAAGTGATGAATGTCATCGTTTAGGATTTGAACATATCACCATAAATCAGTAATATTGGGATGGTGGAGATTATTGATAATATCACATTAGCCAAGCTCCATAACCTGTCATACAATGCTGTAATGAATATTCAGATTGCAAAAGCTGCCACTGTTATGCCCACCTCAACTAAGAGTTTGGAACAATAACCTGATGGCAAACATCAAACTGTGAGTTCACCAAACCTGTGTCCTCAATACACTCCTGAGATTTGTACAATATGTGCAAGGCATAAAAAAGGTTTATAATTTGGATAGCTGTTTCAAATCTTTCTTTGGATCTCTTGACAGGACAATATTGCTAACTCAGAGGTTTTAGAGTGTGCTATTTTGATCAATACACATTTGCTCCTGAACCATCAGCATATGGCTTAGCCGTATATTCATCAGATGGATGACAGCCATATTCTTAACAATCTCTTAATGGTGAAATAGTCACTGGGTCAGAAACTGCTGGACCTGCTACCTTTAGTACAAGAGCATCTTTGAGTGAGACTTGAACTTGACAGACAAATACAGTGACAACTGACAGACAGCGGATGACTGCCAGGATCTCTGGAAGCTTCCTGCTCAGGTGGTATCAGAAGAGATAAGGAAAAGAATTGTCAGTTGTCTGCAAAGAGGGTCCAGGGAAAACAGGGTCCTGCAAACTACGTACCTTCTTAGACCACTGTCTTCATCTGCAGCAAGTGCAACAGAGACTGCAAAATCACACTCGAGTTCCTGAGCCACTCTGCAAGCGATGTTCAATGCAGAGTTGTCCACCACAGTGCAAACTATTGTTTAATGAGACAAAAGACTCCTAGAAACAACAATTTGGGTAGACGTAACCACATTTATCAGCTTTCTTGAGGTAACTATTATGTGCACAGGCACAGACCTCATTGCTAACCAGAGCTTTCCCCAAGCCTCCATAAAGGGTGTAGTTACCTAGAAGAAAAATATCATGGTTGCCCAGTGTCAGTAACAGATGCAACGTCAATCCAGGTTGCTCAAGTACAGAAAGTATAAAAAATGTTCAAGTTTATATGTCAGATATGCAAGATGATAATCTTTCTTTTTTGTAAATCATGTTCCCTATAAGTTTGCCTTTTTGCTGCCTAGTTGAAATAATTTGATTCAATGAGTGTAACAGAGAACCCTTAATGTACCTTACAATTAAATATTGCATTTGTGTCTGTATACATTCTTCTTTGTTATGGAGAGTAAACTGAAAAACAATCTATACCAATGAGGCATTATTTAAAACGACTAAATTGTTTTCTTTATATATAAGACATGACAAAACAGTATCTAGCTTTCAGTGTAAACCTTGGTTATTCAAACAATAATAACGACCTTAACATATCAAGTAGACACAAAGAATGCTGGAGAAACACAGCAGGTCTGACAGTACAGTATCTGTCAGATGAGAGAAACAGTTAGTTTTAAGTCTAGTATGACTTCTTCAAAACTGAAAGGTGCTGGCATTTATTTTATATGTACTTTTGACAGAGGAAAAAGAGAAGCAGGGAAGTCCAGTGCAAAAGATAAAAGATTCATTAAGAGAAAAAGGATGTAAAATGAATATAAATTATGATGTGAAAGAGAGAGAATGGGTCCTCTCCAGTAAGAGTAAAATACGACACAAACAAATCTCTGGAAGTGTTTGGGGAAAGAATGTAAGGAAAATGGAGAACAGACAAAATGCGGTCAGTTTCTGAAATTACAGACTTCAGTATTGCAAGCTTGAGGATATAGAGCGCCTGAGTAGAATTTGAGGTATCGTTTCTCAAGCTTGAGTTGTGTTTCATTGGAGCAAACACAGGCCAAAAACATTAGCATAAGAGCAAGGTTGTTTACTGAAATGGCAAGCAACTAGGTGGGTGGGGGGTGTGTGGTCAGGATCATGTATACCGACTGAGTGGAGTTGTTAGCAAACAAGTCAGTCTGGGTTTCATCTTGCCAATGAAAAGGAGATTGCACTGTGAGCAGCGAGTGCAATAGACTAGATTGAACAAAGTACAAGTAAAATGTTGCTTCACTTGAAAGGTGTGTTTGTACTCTTGGACAGTGAGGAGGGAGGAGATGAATGGGCAAATGTATCTTCTGCGATGGCATGGGAAGTGAGGATGTGTTAGGAGTGATGGAGGAGTGAGCCAGGGTATCATTGAAGAATTAGAGTCTATGGAATGCTAACAGTGGAAGGGAGGGGAAAATATCTCTACATATAGATCTACTTTCAAGGTAGTTGGTTTGTTACTAATTGCTGGGGTTCTCTAACATATTTCTGAAGTGAGAAAGTCACATCTTTCAATTTCAGAGATTACCAATTCACTGATGTAAGGTCAGCTTGACCTGAAACATTTAACATAGATTCTGTTTGATCTACTATGTATTTCCACGTTTTATTGTTTCAAATTTCCAACATCTGTAATGTATTGCTTTTTTATTGATAATTCATTATAGTAAGTTGAGTCAAATTGGCCATTCTGAATGAAATTGTGTGGAGGCCTTCAACTGGTTGAATGGAATAATGCAATATCTGGCGATCTAGTTGTGAAACCTGAATAGAGAATAGCTAACAATGCAAGAAGTAATACAGGTAAGATGACCTTAGAGGCTGGATTAGTACATGGGGAGTACGATGTGGTAGACATAACAGAAACTTTGTTGAGAGAAGGGCAGGATTGACAACTCCATATTCCAGGGTTTAAATGTTTCAGGCATGATAGAGAGGAATGTAAAAGGGTGGGCTTGTTGCATTACTGACTAAGGAGAATCTCATAAATGTTCTAAGGTATCTTGGATGGCTCATCCAGCGAGGCCATATGGTAGAACTTACGAAAAAAAGGTGTTATCATTATGATGAGTTATAATATAGGTCTCCCAAAATCCAGCAGGAGATAGAGGAACAGATATGTAAACAGATCATGGGAAGGTGAAAAAACATCAGGGTTGTTGTGTTTTAACTTGCCCAATATTGACTGGGACTCTCTTAGTGCCATGGACTTAAATGGGGCAGAATTTGTTAGGTGCATCTTGGAGAGTTTCTTGAAACAATAAGTAGATAGTCAAACCAGGTAAGGGGCCATATTAGATCTTGTATTGTGGAATGAGCCTGGTCAGATGATCAAAGTTTCAGTGGATGAGCATTTTGCAGAATAGTGATCATAATTCTATATGATTTAAGACAGTTATAGATAAGGATAAAACTGGACCTTGCAACAAAGAAAACTAATTACAACAGTATTAAACAGGAACTGGAGAAATTAGATTGGGGGAGTTTGCTTGAGGATAAATCTTCATCTGATCTATGGATCACTCTTTTAAAGGCCAGTTGATCAGAGTTCAGAACCAGCGTGTTCTTGTGTATATGAAAGGATAGCAAGATTCAGGAATCTTGGATGACAAAAGACATTGACATATTAGTAAAACAGATAAAGGAACCATGTGAAGTTTAGGGAACTGAACTGAAATGAGGCTCTTGAAGAGTATAAAGGAAGCAGAAAAGAACTTAAACAAGAAATTAGGAGGGCTAGAAGGGGCCATGAAATGTCCTTGGCAGGTTTAAGGAGAATCCCAAAGCATTTTATATGTTTGTTGGGTGCAAGAGGGTAGCTAGGTAAAGGTGCACTCAAGGACAAAGGTGGGAATTTGTGTATGGAGCTAGAGAAAAAGGGTAAGGTCCTTAATGAGTACTTTGCATTGGTATTCACCAAAAAACTATATGGATAATGGTAAGATTAGGGAGGGATATGTTGATATTCTGGGGCATGTCGGTATTAAGGAGGTGTTGTTGGGTGTTTTGAAAAACATTAAGGTAGATAATTTCCCAGGCCTGATGCGATCTATCCTAGGATATCGAAGGAGGTAAAGGAGGAGATTCCAGCCTCCTGTTTGTCTACTTTGGATTCCAGCATCTGTAGTTTTTTGTTTCTACTTCCTTCTGTGCCTGGAACAATTTGACCAGGCTTAGTACTTTGTACTTAGAAACAAGCAAATCATTCTTTTCAGTTGCTCAAAAGGCTATAATTTGGCTGTTGTAATAATGTTCATATTCTAGGACAATCAGACATGCCACAGTATGCCAAGCTAGCAGTGCTTAACTAAGATTATTACCAGGGTATGTGAAATATTATTTAATGCAAAGGTTTCCAGCTGATGTAGTAACTGTTTATAAGCATTTTATTTCACAGTAAGGATCCACTTAGTCAACTGGTTCTTAATATGTGGACAATGAACTTTACTTTTTAAAAATTTAAAAATAATCATGTGAGCTTCTTAAAACAATTTTGAACATCAAACTAAGAAGTACCTAAACAAAATGAATATTATTTTCACTATCGTTAAATTAAGAATTTCCTGTACAATTCCAAATAAATCTACTTTTCTAAACATTAGATTTCCCATTACAAACTATATTTGTGGGAGTATTGGTATGGAAGAGTATAATTGGATAAAGTAATATTGCTGTTATAAAGTGAAGGTTGACTTCCCCTTCTAATAACCAAAACTGAAACACCCAAAGAGGCTTGCCTCATTTTATAATATGTTAAAAGAAGTGTGCCAAGTGGTATAACCTACCTCTTACCCGTCAAATCTGTTATAAAGGAATGGTTAAATTAAATGAAATCCTTTCACTCAATCTATAACAACAAGCAACAATGTATTTATCTAATTCCAACAGTGAACAAATTAACAGAATCACTAACAAACTGAACAACTTCACTCTATCTACTAGCAATTCTCTAATGAAACAAAATCCTAATGTTATGCTGTTCCAACAAAATACAAGTCCCACTTATACACATAACCAATAGAATTAGTCTCTCAAAATTACAGCAAGGATACATCTTCCGGAATGTTCCTCATCTTGTCCCCGATCTTCTTTGAGAAACACCTCCTCCTTCGAATTCTTGTGTCAGGAATGTTCTCTTTGTGAATTCTGCTGTCTGAAACATTAGCTAAGAGTATCTTGGTACCTTTAGTAGTTAGACGGTGCTTTCTCTGAGAGTTGAAAGTTGTTATCACTTAACAGATGGCAGTTGGCTCCCAATGATTTTCCAAATGCCCTCACCTTTTATATCTGAATCTAACCTGTTGTAATATTGTATACTTCTATCAAATCTCAGAGTATCATTTTGCTCTAGAAAGGATAACACTAGCTTTTCCAACCTACTCTTTATTAAAATTCCTCATTTCTGGAACCATTCTGATAAAGCTCCACTGCATCCTCTCATGAATCTTCTCCTAATATTTTATGACCAGAGCTAGTTGCAGTTTTCTAGATGTTTAACAAGGTACACTCTGTGTAGATTGAACTTCAGGAGGAGTTCATGAAGGATGTCAGAGACGTTGTTTCTGTCGGCGACACAAAGGTGAATGATTCTGTCGCATTAGGGTAGGACAATTTTATGGAGATGAAAGTAGGCAATCGCAGTACATTGTAAGATGTGGGACTTGAAGCATACGTCAGGACTAAACAGTATCAAGAAAATGGGAAGGGTGATATCAGGGTAAAGGAAAACAATGAGAACCCGAGACAAATGTGAAGTAGCAAATTCATTTTTATTATACAGGTATCTTAAGCATCAATTATAACTGTCTGCATGTTTTAACAGCTCAGCAAGTGTAGAACAGAGTTTAAAGTCTTTGCCAGAAATTGAAGGAGACATTCTGGGAGTATTTTTCAAGTTTACACAACCAGTAGGAAACTTTGTACAGCAACAGCACATACTAAAATTTTCAGATGCAATTGACAGCCAAAGAAATTGTGCTTGATTTTCTACTGGAAATACCTGATAGATATCTGCCACCAATGAGGTGTTGGAAAATAATTCATTCCCACACTCCACCCCTGTTGCATACAGGCAAACAGTATAACATGGTTGAGATTTAAAATTTTCTTTCATTTATTCCTTCAAGTGATATAGGCATTGCTGATTAGGCTAGCATTTATTGCTCATCTATAAGTGCCTTTGAAAAGACGGTGGAGGCCCATGTTCTTGAAGCACTACAGTTCAGGTCCTGAAGGCATATCCACAATGCTGTTAAGAAGGAAGTTTCTGAATTTTAATCCAAGGACAGTTGAAGCGTGTCAATATGCTGCATGACTTGAGGGGGAACATGCAGGTCGTGATGTTCCCATGCCTCAATCATCTTTATCCTACTTGGTTTGAAAAGTTTATTGAAGGCATCTTGCTGAGTTGCTGTAATGCCATCTTTTAGATTGGTGCAAACTTCTTCCAGTGCACATCAATGGTTGAGGAAGAGAATGCTGAATGTGATAGATGAGTGCCAGTCAAGGTGCTTTGTTTTGTATGCTGTTGAGCATCTTGTTAGAGCTGCAGGCACCTTGGCAGGTGGACAATATTCTACCACAATCCTGACTCATGCTTTGTATATGGTGGAGCAGCTCTGGTAGTCAGGAAGTGAGTTATCCACCTCAGAAATTCCTAACCCATGATTTTATTTTATGACCACACTATTAATATGACTGTTAGAGTTCAGTTTCTGAATTGAAAAGTATGGTGCTGGAAAAGCGCAGCAGGTCAGGCAGCATCCGAGGAACAGGAGAATCGATGTTTCGGGCATAAGCCCCTCATCATTCTCGCCCAGTGGCTCAGTGGTTAGCACTGCTGCCTCACAGTGCCAGGACCCAGGTTTGATTCCATCTTTGGGTGACTGAGTGGAGTTAGCACGATCTCCCTATGGGGTTTCTTCCAGGTGCTCCAGTTTCCTCCCACAATCCAAAGATGTGCAGGTTAGATGAATTGGCCATGCTAAATTGTCTATAGTGTTCGGGGATGTATAGGTTAGGTGTATTAGTCAGGGGTAAATATAGGATAATAGGGTCGGGGAATGGGTCTGGGTGGGTTACTCTTCGGAGGGTTGCTGTAGACTTGGGCCGAAAGACCTGTTTCCACCCTGTAGGGATTCTAGAAACAGGTCACAGTCCGAAGACATTTATGTCAAACATAAGCCTCATTTCACCTTCAATTATAAACATGCTTATCAAGACATCCTTCTTTCTCCCACACTGCTCAACTTTTTGTACTTACTTGTATATCTCTTATTTCACAATTGCAAAATCTGGTCAACGGTGTTCTACCTCAGCAACAAACGTTAGAAGAACCATTAAATGGTTGTTGGTGAAAAGGAGATCATCACGCCGGTGCCAACTCTGCAGGAGCAACTTGTCAGTCTTACTCCCCCAACTTTACCTCGTAGCTCTGGAATTTTTTTTCTCTTTCAGATAAATATCCAATTCTCTTTTTGGAAGTTACATATGGATATGGTTCCACCACGTTCTTAAGCAGGGCATTTCAGATTCTAACCATGCAATGCAAAAAAAATTTTCCTCACATCTCCATGGTCCTTTTGCCATTTATCTCTACCTTTTGATAGTTCACCTGGGAACAGTTTCTCAATATCTACATTCAACAATTCTATGCAATTTCTTTTACTGTATGGACTTTTGAGGTCCATGTGTGACCTTGGCTTCCATAGGTGGAAGTAGCATAGAAGGAACATTGGTTCTATTAATAACCGGAGCTTTTTCTTTATAGTGTATTAGGTGCCAATTGGCATCAACACATCTAAATTTCCAATTTGAAATCTGGGTCAAAACTGTGAATAAAAACAAAATAACTTTAAAATACCAGATTATCTAATATCACCTATCATCTAGGAAAAAAGAATCCAATCTTTTGCTGGCAAGCTAAAAAAATTGTTATGTGTTGTGCATATACTTTTGGTTAGAACATGAATAGGAAAGATCTCTTTGAAATTACAATTCCAAACCTAAAGTCAGCTTCACTTCGAGAAGATGTTAAGTGAAAAACATAACAATCTGTTTGATTTACTCGACATAGATTCCCTGGAGGTTTATATCCCAGTGAAAAGAAAATCATCCAAACTGTGAAGCTCATAGTTATGAGATTCTCCTGGTTAGGGACTGAAGGCGTTAAGAATTTCTAGTTTGTTGTAGAGCATATAAATACATTTTTAAATATTGCCATGCAATACAATCATCTAGGATTGTCGTTCATGAAGAGTTAAATTTCAAAGTCTGTTCTTCTGAGGTATTGCTAATATCATTCTGGGACACATTTTGTCAATAAACATGACAATGAAGCAATATAACAAATGATTATTGATTTGCATGAGATGTTAAAAAAAGGTGCTTTTAGCACCAATTCAATTTCAATGAAAATATAAACCTCCTTTAAATGGAAAGATTCAGTTGAATAATCAGTGATTTCCTGTTCCTTCAAAAATCTTTTCTTCAGATAACTGCCATAATCTAAGTCAATATATTATCAAAGCAGTTCTCAATCAACCAAAACACATTAACATCTCACCGGCAGCATATGTCTAAAGCTTCAAACATCTGTTGATTGATATTTCCACGCATTAGTATTTGAGTAACGAGGAATTTCTCTTGACAACCTGAAAAAAAATTCATATCAATAACTTCAGAAATTTTAGACAGTTTGCAGTTTTTATGATAAATGTTTTAAATTCTTCCAGCAATGCCAGTTACACTATAGTTACAGAGCACAAGCATCATGCCAAGAATGTGGTTATACTGACCAAACTCCAGTCTCACTTGCGGCTGTCATTACATTATCTAACACTGCATGAGCCACTACTTACACCTTCTCCGACTGATCCTGGTTAACTACTCATTTTGGAAAATGTTATTTTCCAGTGCCAAAGAAACATGTGTAAGGTTCAATCTACTAATTCTTGAGGTGAACGGATGTTTTTCATAATTATTCATTTATTGCATTTGAATAGTTGGTTGGGCCAGCATTTATTGCCTATTAGGGAGGAGATGATATAGTGGTAATGTTACTGAACTATTAAGGCAAAGCCTCAGATTAACATCTGGTGACATGGATTTGAATCCCACCATAATAAATGGTAACATTTATTTAGGGCTGAGGTGAGGAGAAATTTCTTCAACCAAAATATGGTGAGTCCATTAGATCTGGTTTTTTTTACAGCTAAAGGGATCAAAGGATATGGGAGAAAATGGGAACAAGATACTGAGTTGGATGATTAGCCATGATCATAAAGAATGGCAGAGCAGGCTTAAAGGGTTGAATGCCCTCCTCCTGCTTTTATATTTTAACCTGAGTTGCTCATGGGGGTGAATTGCCTTCTCAAACTACTGCAGTCTATTTCCTGTAGGTAGACAATGTCATTAGGGAGTGAATCGAAGATTTTGATTCTGCCAAACTGAAGGATCAGTAGTATATTTCCAATTCAGGATGTGAATGAACTTGCAGCTGTTGACTGTATATGCTGCCCTTGCCCTTCTAGGTAGTGGGTTTATAGGATGCTGTCCAAGGACTGTGGTGAATTTTTGAAGTATAATTTGTAGATCATACACACTGCTGCTACTAAGCATCGGTGATGGAGGAAGTTAATGTGATACCAGTCAAGCGGGTTGTTTTGCACTCAGCCTTCTCAAGTGTAGTTAGAGCTACACTCATCCAGACAAGTGGGGAGTATCATCACACTTCTGATTTGTCCCATGTAGGTGGTAGACAGGCTTTTGGGTGTACAGAGGTGAGTTAGTCCCTGCAGGATTTCTAGCACCTGGCCTACTCTAGTAGATTGATATTTATATGGCTTAGTCCAATTCAATTTTTTGTCAACATTCTGGGGATATCATTGACAGGATTATTCATTGATGGTAATATCACTGAATGTTAAGAGGCGATGATTAGATTCTCTATTATTGGAGATAGTCATCGCTTGTCACTTGTGTTTCAAGACTGTTACTGTCTTATGAAAGGCTGGACAGTTTTGAACTTATTTGAGGTTTCAATCTTTGTGAAATAACTAGCATCCTAAGAGGAATTTAGAGGAATTTTCCCCTTTGGGGACAGCCTTGAAATAGGGCACAAATACAAAGGTCCCGTTTAAACTATATTACACAAATTAAATAAATCAATGTATGTAGCTTTTCTATCACCATTATTTGTCCCTATCCATTGTTGTTTCTTCAACAGTATTGTTCTAATGTACAGATATATATCATTCCTCCCTTACTAAGTGTCGGTTAAGGCTAAAGACAACCACAAATGTGATGGTAGTGGTTCAAGATCTTTGAAGTCAAGTGGTTCTACTGAATGAAATTAATGTTTTATAGTTGGTGCTGAAAATATTTAGTGACTTGTAGACACTTCAGAACCATGAAGCCAACAGCAAGAATCATCTGCTCAGTACTTTTAGTGTGCATTACTTTAAACTATTTGCAGTATTTTAATTTATTCACACTGTAACACAATATTATTCATTTATAATGCTGACCTGTGATGGCTAGTAAGGAATATATAACATTAGGACCAATTTTTCACCAAAAACTGCAATTACCCCTCAGTCATATTGTACTGCATGTATTTCATCATTCTCTTCTTTCATACTGACCGTGCTGTTTCAGTCAGTTGTTTACATTGCACCAACTCTGGTATCACGTGAAGATATGTGCACACAGTTTAGTTATATAATATAAAAAAACTTAGGTATACCAAAACAGCCAGTTATATGGGGTTCATGGATGTTTAAGGTCAGCATAGCACAAACTTACTCCAGTTCTTTCTGTAGTCGCATAAATGTTTTCTGTAGGTTGTGGTTTCTCACTGAAGTTGGTGTATCAGGTACAAACCAAGCTACAATGTACTTGATGCAAATAACAATGTTCTGAAATAGAAATGAAACAATTGTTTGATACAACACTTGTACAGCAATCTGTCTCATGTCAATAATTTTATAATATCCAATACTCAAGCTGTCAAAATGTATTCAGCTTGAGCAAAGCAATGGTAGTTTTGACAATTTAAACTACATCTTTATATAATCCTGGTCGGTCAAAAGATAATCATATTTTAGCCTGAGTTTTCCAAATACCTGGGGAGGCTATGGCCTGGTGGTCTTATCGCTCAACTATTAATCCAGAAACCCAGAATAACATTCTGAGGACCTGAGTTCGAATCATGCCACGGCAAATGGTGGACTTTGAATTCAATTTTAAAAAATCTGGAATTAAGAGTTGATTGATGACCATTAAAAACCCTTGCCAATTGTTGGAAAAACCCAAAGAGAGAAAATGCTGGAAAATCTCAGCAGGTCTGGCAGCAGCTGTAAGGAGAGAAAAGAGGTGACATTTCAAGTCTAACTGACCCTTTGTCAGTTACTAATCCCCCTTTGGGGAAGAAAATCTGCCATTCTTATGTGATCTGGCCTACCTGTGACTTCTGAGCCACAGCAATGTGGTTGACTCTCAACCGCCCTCTGAAATGGCCTAGCAAGCCACTCCATTGTATCAATCGCGAGCAAGTCACAACAAAGAAATGAAACCAGATAGGCCACCTGGCATCGATCTTGGAAGTGGAAAACACAATGGCAAAAACACAAACTGCCCTGTCGACTATGCAAAGTCCTCCTTACCAATATCAGGGGTCTAGTGCGAAATTGAGAGAGCTGTCTCACAGACTAGTCAAGCAATAATCCAACATAGTAATTCTCACAGAATCATACCTTACAGATAACACCCCAGACACCACCATTACCATCCCTGGATATGTCCTGTCCAACCGGCAGGACAGACCCAGCAGAGGTGGCGACACGTGGTATAAAGTCGGGAGGGAGTTGCCCTGGGAGTCCTTGACATCGACTCTGGACCCCATGAAGTCTCAAGGAAATCTCTTACAGGCTGATTCTCCTTTGGCTGATGAATCAGTACTCCTCCATGTTGAACAATGCTTGGAAGAAGCACTGAGAGTGGCAAGGGTGCAAAATGTACTCTGGGTGGTGGATTTCAATGTCAACCACCAAGAGTGGCTCGGCAGCAGCATTACTGATCGTACTGGTCCAAAAGGATATAACTGCTAGACTGGGTCTGCAGCAGGTGGTGAAGAAACCAGCAAGAAGAAAAAACATACTTGACTTCATCCTTACTAATATGCTGACTGCAGAAGCATCTGTCTATGCCAGTATAGGTGAAAGTGACCACCACACTGTCCTGGTGGAGACGAAGTCATGCCTTCACATTGAGAATAACCTCCATCATGTTGTGTGGCACTATCACCATGCTAACTTCAAACCAATCTAAAAGTTTAAGATTGGGCATCCATGAGGTGCTGTGGGCCATCGACAGCAGCAGAACTGTAATTCAGCACAATCTGCAACCTCATGGCCTGGCAATCCCCCACTCAACCATTACCATCAAGCCAGGGGAACAACCCTGGTTCAATGGACAATGTAGGTTGGCATGCCAGGAGCAGCATCAGGTATACCTAATAATGAGGTGTCAACCTGGTGAAGCTACCAAACATGACTACTTGCATGTCAAACAGCATAAGGAGCAAGTGATAGACTGAGTTAAGCAATCCCAAAACCAATGGATAAAACCAAGCTCTGCAGTCCTTCCACATTCAGTTATTAATGGTGATGGACAATTAAACAACTCACTGGAGGAAGAAGCTCCACAAATATTCCCATCCTCAATGACGGAGGAGCCCAGCACATCAGTGCAAAAGATAAGGTTGATGCATTCGCAACAATCTTCAGTCAGAAGTCCCGAAGGGATGATCCACCTGTGGTCCCAGCATCACAGATACCAGTCTCCAGCTAATTCAATTCACTCCATGTGATATCAAGAAATGGCTGGAGGCACTGGATACTGCAAAGGCAATGGGACCTGATAACATTCCGGCAATAGTACTGAAGACACTTGCTCCAGAACTTGCTGCTCCCCAGCCAAGCTCTTCCACTAAAGTTAGAACACTGGCATCTATCTGACAATGTGGAAAATTGCCCAGGTATGTCCTATACACAAAGAGAAGGACAAATCCAACCTGGCCAATTACCGCCCAATCAGTCTACTCTCCGTTATCAGTAAAGGGGTCATCAACAATACTATCAAGCAGCACCTGCTCAGCAACAACCTGCTTAGTGACGCCCACCCTGGGTTTTGCCAGGGTTACTCAGCTCCTGATCTCATTAAGGCTTTGGTTCAAACATGGACAAAAGAGCTGAATTCCAGAGGTGAGGTGAGTGACAGCCCTTGACATCAAAGTCGCATTCGACCAAGTATGGCATCAAGGAGCCCTGGCAAAACTGGAATCAATGGGTATCGGGGCAAACACTCTGCTGGCACAAATAAAGATGGTTGTGGGTGTGGAGGGTCAGTCATCTCAGCTCCAGGACATCTCTGCAAGTGTCCCTTAGGGTAGTGTCCTTGGCCCAATAATCTTCAGCTGCTTCATCAACGACCTTCACTCTGTCATAAGGTCAGAAGTGGGGATGTTTGCTGATGATTGCACAGTGTTCAACACCATTCGCAGCTCCTCAGATACTGAAGCAGTCCATGCTTGGGCTGACAAGTGGCAAGTAACATTCGCGCCACACAAATGCCAGACAATGACCATCACCAATAAGAGACACTCTAACCACCACCCCTTGACATTCAATGGTATTGCCACACTGAATCCCACACTGTCAATATCCTTGAGGTTACTATTGACCAGAAACTCAACTGGACTCATCACATAAACACAGTGGCTACAAGAGCAGGTCAGAGAATAGGGATACTGTGGCGAGTAACTCACCTCCTGACACCCCAATGTCTATCCACAAGGCACAAGTCAGAAGTGTAATAGAATACTCCCCACTTGCCTACATGGGTGCAGCTCCAACAACACTCAAGAAACTTGACACCATCCAGGACAAAGCAACCCACTTGACTGGCACCACATCTACAGCATTCAATCCCTCCACCATCGGCACTCAGTAGCAGCAGTGTGTACTATGTACAAGATGCACTGCAGAAATTCACCAAAGATCCTTAGCAACTTCCAAACCCACAACCACTTTCATCTAAAAGGACAAGGGCAGCAGGTACTTGGGAACACCAACATCTGCAAGTTCCCTCCAAGCCACTCACCACCCCGACTTGGAAAGATACCGCCATTCCTTTAGAGTCATTCGGTCAAAATCCTGGAATCCAGGTTCAATTCCAGCCTCGAGTGATTGTCTGTGTGGAATTTGCACATTCTCCCCGTGTCTGCATGGGTGCCTCCGAGTGCTCTGGTTTCCTCCCACAGTCCAAAAATGTGCAGGTTAGGTGAATTGGCCATGCTAAATTCCCCATAGTGTACAGGGATGTTCTTCCTGTAATATTCCAGTTTCTTTGTAATTTACTGGTTGTTCCACCATCCTCAGTGAGGCCAGTATTTTGGATCAGTTAGGTCATTCCTCAAAATAAAAGTTAATTCCTGTCAGAATTTGTTTCACAGCTCCAACTACAACTTCTCCATTTATGAGATGTCATGATTTACTGGGGTGATGTGCTGGAAAACAAGCCCCACTATTCCCATATTTGTCATAAAAGTTAAAGATTTTCAGGTAAGTATACAAAATTTCCCAATTTATTTGACTTTCAAACCTAGGTTGATAGAAAACGTGGACCAGGTTTCTGTACTTAGCAAGTAATAAATTTATTACAGGTAATTATACTGTAGCTACAGGTAAACAATAATAAATTGTCGACATACAATGTTACTAATTAAAACTCTAATTCCCCTATAAATTCCATCTTACAAGTGTACATGTAAACATATGCAGACATAAACAAATACAGACTTAAAGACGGGAAAAAGACATGGATCAAAGGGAAAAACCGGAATGCCAATTCAGTAGTCTTTGTCCAGTAACCTGACAACCAAACACATAGTTGTTGCTAAGCAAAAAGCCTTTGCCATCCATAACTGGTCATTGGTCCATGGACCAACCAACTTTTCTTGCCACTCAACTGCAGCTGTACACAGAACCTCTCAGCTCCAATTCATCTGCAGCCACTTAAATTGCTGTTCATACAAACATGATCTTTGCTATGAGCGTCAGATTACTTGCTTTCCAAAACGTGAAGACGTACCTTCCAAAATACTGTTTTATCTCATTTCAGTCCACAAATTTAAAATTCACAAAAATAATAAATCTTAGTCCTCACACTAGGTCACTGTTCAATTCAACTCTGTACAATGGAACCAATTTGTAATCTCCAAGTATCCCTCCAATTATTATTTTTTGTTTGTTAACCCCGCAGGAAAGCCATCTACATCTTCAAACAGCATCAATGATTGACTTGCTCCATTGATTTCTGTCTGATAAGGAGCAGACTGAAATACCTTTACTTATGAAATAAAATTTTCAAAACTTTCAAAAATCTGCAAGGTTGGATTTCCTTGACTGTTTTGAGTCATCTCTCTTTTCCTATTAAGTTCCTGGGGAACATACTCTACCTGAACTACTGCTCATGGTTCAATACTCATTTCCTTACCTGATGCACACTTTTCTGAAGATTGCTTAGGCATTCCTACTATTGGAAAAGATATCCCATTTAACTTGTAGCACCTGGCTTTAATATGTCTAGTCTTAATACAATGAAAACGTAATTTTCTGTGTATTACTTTTAAGATCTAGCCTCTCCACTTCCTTATTTAATGTCTTTCTGTGTGCTTCCTAAAATGAGCACATTTTCCACCCCAGATTTACTGTTCTTTCAGTTTCCTTAAGGATTCCCATATGACCATCTCCTCACATTTAAGTGTCTGAGTTTTTAAAAATTCTTTCATGGGCTGAGGGTGTCACTGGCTAGGCCAGCATTTATTGCCTATCCCAATTGCCCAGAGGGCAGTTAAGAATCAAGCACATTGCTGTGGATCTGGAGTCACATGTAAGCCAGACCTGGCAGGATGGCAGTTTCTTTCCTAAAGGACATTAGTGAATCAGGTGGGTATTTCCGTCAATTGGCAATGGATTCATGGTTATCATTGGACTTCTAATTCTAGATTTTTATTGAATTCAAATGCTACTATCTGCTGTGGCAGGATTCGAACCCAGGTCCCCAAAATATTCTCTGGATTAACCGTCCCGTGATAATACCACTGGGTCATCGATATGATGGGCATCTGCAAAAACTCCTATTTCTCAGATCTTTGATACCTGTCGTTTATTTAAATAAACTTTAAGGTTTATAGTTAATAGAATTTCAGAATTTCTACACAACCATGTTTTCTCTTACAATCTGGAAATAAGTTACAACTTCAACATTTGAAACCACTTATCCCACAGGATTTTGTTGTCTCTTACAAAATCTACGAATATCTGATTATCTGCAGTACTGAATTTTTTAATTGATATGCTTCAGGGACATCAAAAAAGCAAACTTAATGCCTATAAGTTTCTTCATTTGCATACTGTTCTTCCGGCAAACTGGTATACAGTTATAGCTATATCTGTCAAAATATCTGATGGCCACTTTATTGTCCCAGCTACCTTTTAAAATGAGGCGAAACATCTTTCAATTCCACCTTCCATAAATTTAGGCACAAAGTTCTCGTGAAATCAAGTTCCCCACCGAAATAATAATTATCCTCTTAGATACTCTCTCTGTTTTCTACCTTTAAGCTTTTCTCTGGCCAAGTCATGTTTGTAGACAAAGCTTTCTTAGCGAGTTTTGAGAAGATTTGTAGCTCAGGTTGAGGTTCTGGATGTAGGTTTGCTTGCTGAGCTGGAAGGTTCATTTTCAGACGTTTTGTCACCATACTAGGTAATATCTTCAGTGAGCCTCCAGACGAAGTACTGCGTATGATTCCTGCTTTCTGTTTATATGTTTGGGTTTCTTTAGATTGGTGATGTCATATCCAACTGGCGACAGATTCGACCCCGCAACTAGAGAATTAAATCACAGCTCTACTCAAAAAACTTCAGAAATCTAGAGAAATAAATAAGACCAACTTCCAAAAAATGAAACCAGATGGATCCAACACACCATGTCTCTACGGATTACTCAAAATTCACAAACCAGGAGACCCCTCAGACCCATAATCTCGCTACCTGGAACACCAACTTACAGACTGGCCAAGGAGCGACACCAAAGACTAAAACACTCAGTAGAAGACTCACACCATTCCATCCACTCCACCCAAGAATTCCTGAAGACCATCAAAGACACTAAGATAGAAGAGGATGAAATAATGGTCTCCTTTGATGTAACAGCCCTGTTCACATCAATCAACATTAACCTACACTATTAGAAGACCCAAAGACACATACATCAATCACCACCAACTTCATCAGCAAGGACAGTACCGTCAAGCTAGTGGACCTACGCCTTACCACCCTATTCATCTTCAACAACAAAACCTACAGACAAACCAATGGAACACCCATGGGATCTCTCATATCAGGGTTCTTAGCAGAGACAGTAATGCAGAGACTTGAACAAACAGCTCTGCCAACCATCCAACCCAAACTTTGGGTCCGCTATGTGGAAGACACCTTTCTCATCACTAAACGAAACAAATTAGAGGAAACCTTCAAGACCATCAATAACACCCATAATGGCATAAAATTCACTAAAGAGGAGGAAAACAACAACAAACTGCCGTTCCTAGATGTCACAGTAGAGTGAACAACTAATGGGAAACTTTAAGCAAGCATCTACAGGAAAACAACACAAACGGGCCAAATATTGAACTACAGAAGCAATCATCCCAACATCCACAAATGAAGTTGCATCAGAACATTATTTCAATGAGGCACCATACACTGCAGCACAGAGGAGCTACGCAGAGTAGAGGAAAATCACCTATACAGTGTATTCAAAAAGAATGGGTCCCAATGAACACAGTCCGCCAATTTCTCAGCAACAAGTACAAACAAGTAGACAAAACACATCCAGAAACCCTAGCCACTCTCCCCTACATCAAAGTCATCTTGTAAATGACTGCCAGACTACTCAGACCCCTTGGCATCATGGTAGCCCACAAACCCACCCAAAACACTAAAACAGCAGCTAATGAACTTGAAAGACCCTATACAGACAACAAGCAAAACTAGTGTTATTTACAAAATACCATGCAAGAACTGTAACAAACACTACATTGGACAAACAAGCAGAAACCTAGCCACCAGAATACATAAACATCAACTAGCCACAAAACAACATGACCCTCTCTCATTAGTATCCTTACATACAGATAAGGATGGACAGCCCTTCGATTGGGACAACACATCCATCCTAGGACAAGCTAAACAGAGACACGCACAAGAATTCCTCGAAGCATGGCATTCCAACCGGAACTCTATCAACAAACACATTGACTTGGCCCCAATTGACTTACCACCTCCTGAGAAAAAGAACTGGAAATGACATCTCCATAGGAAATGACGTCACCACAGGAAATGACATCATCAACCCAAAGAAACCCAAGCGTATAACTAGAAAGCAGGAATCATCATCAGTGCTTCTTCCGGAGGCTCCCTGATGATGTTACCTAGTAAGGTGATGAAACGTCTGAAAATGAACCTTCCACCTCGCGAGCAAACCTACATCCAAAGCTTTCTTAATTCCATCTGTCACAAAGCTCGTCCCTTTTATCTAAAAGCTGTTCCTTTTCTCGAGGATACTGTGTCCTTGATTTTGTTTTCAGAGGGGTCATAAACAAGCTCCCAGCTCTGAGGTGACTAGTTTGGTACAGAGGCAACAAAGGATTTTGAGAGGCCTTTTGTTTATATGTAAACAGATGAGACTTCAGGCCAACGTGGTCATGTTTTAGAAGTGACCTGTATAATGAAAGGAGATCGGTCAGCTCCCTAGCTGAGCAGTGCAGTCCAGAACTAGGAGTTCAGCTGTGTGAAAGCAGGCTACGAAACTCTCTCTCTCTCCTTCTGCCCTTCTAACTTCAACCTGTAAGCATCTGTTCCATTTTTACTGTTTTTTAAGGGGGTTTGCTTATTGGGACTGTCATGTATATTCGGAACAGCATAATGAAGTCTAGTTTGGATAGACTGAGTTCTCTAGGGGTTCTTTATTCTGTTCTTTGTGTTTCATTGTGTCATTTTGTGAATAAAGTTTTGTCTGTTTTAAAACCTGGTAATCAACCTAGCTAACTTACTCCGGGTAATTTTCACTGTACACTTATCAAAACAAATTGCAAAGTTATGGACTGGGCTGCCTGCTTAAGACTGTTTTGAGTGGTCTGGCCTAGTCCGTAACACATCTCCCGTTCCTTTTCACTTTCTTTCCAGTGCAATCTTTATTTTAATTTATCTTTTTCTTTCTGTACTCTCCCTTTCCATTACTCTTTCCTTCCTATTCAAGAATTTTCATTTTTTCTCTTTCTCCTTGAGCTCATTATTTTTTGTTTTTAACTGAACCTTAGTTAGTTATAGCTGCCATCTCCATTTAAGGGTTTCCTCCTTTTAATTTTAAATAGTGGATAATTACTTAAAACATCTCATCATTATGAGATCCTACTTTACTTTCTATCTTCAACTTATTTGTTAAATCCTTCAGTCGCTGTTTTCAAATAACTCACTCTTGTGTCTTCCATTCTCAGAAATTCTTAGCAATATTCATAGCTGTTTATAAGTACAATCCATGTAATAAACCACACCAGTCCTGTTTTATGTCCAATAACTCTATGTATCAGTTTCTTTAAAAAGACATAGATCCCTTTTAAATTCATTCCGATATCGCAAAAGTCCCCACTTGTTATGATCCCAGCTGATGGTACCTCGGGTCAAGTCTGATCCCAGCATGAAATCTGGCTTGATGGATCTTTTTTTCTTTGGTTAGTTGGTTTATATGGTGGCTCATCACAAGACATATTTGCATGTGGTTGCAGAAGCTCTTTAGCAATGGAACATTATTACACAAAAGAAAGAAAACAATAGGTCCAAATATAAAAAATTGAAAGATCGTAATACAAATATTATAACAACGTTTTGACTTATTTCTTGTTACAACAGAGAAATTATACTCCTATCTCAACTCTTTATATTTTGACTTAACTGACTCCTTCCAGTTCTTCTTTCTTAAATTGTAAATGCAATTTTATGATTGCTTTCAGAATCTGAAGACAGTTCTGGTGGCCTAAACTTTTCAAGTATAACAATCTGAAGATGCCCATCTCCACATTCCTGGCTTGGAATCTTCACAAACTAAGGAAAACATTGCCATCAAATTGACTGGTTTCCATTCAACTAAAATCTGCTAGGAGAGAAACTTAAAAACTTGCGTCAGTACGCAACTCTTTATTCTTCTCACCTAAATGCTGGGTTTTCAAATCTGAAGTCAAAACAAATCTAATTGCTTAAGTATTTAAATTGATTGTCATTAAACCAAAAATATGAATATCTTATTCAGTTCTCACTCTAGGGTTCTCCCAAGGCTTTGTTGCAGTCAGAGGTCTTCTTTGTTCTGGTGCATTTAGGTTATTTAGGATAGATGTCAGAGTGATGTTTTTTTCACCAGAAATTTTCACAGCACTAAGACATTCATATGCATCTCTTTTTAAAACTATCTAAAGTCCAAAAATAATAAATATTGTATATATCTTTCATCACACTGTGTAACAAACATAATATGAATAAATATCATATAATCCAGAGGTTTGTAATATTTTGTATTATGTAATTGTACAGAGAGAAAAATCTGTTTACCTCAAATAAAATCAGGAAGGCCAAACGTGCAGCAAAAATATGCCAAAACTGGACTGTGTACTTATAGTCATCAACGGTTCTATAATCACGATATCTGCAGAACAGGCACAGAATAAGCAAACACAAAATAAAGCAGTTAAAGTGGCAAGTAGATGCCTGGTAAAACATTGTGGCCCAGGAATGCTGGCAGTTGCAGAAGTTGGAACTGTAATTAACCTTTACTCTTGCCAGCCAATGGATTAAAAGTTTTGAAACTTTGGAAATCTTCAGATCAACATACTGTAGCCTGTGATTGGGCCTCCAACTGGTGACCACAACCACCATTACATTGCACAGTCAACATACCTGTCCCAACCCAATGTTGGGTCTGTTTGAGTCCCAGCCTTGACCCATCCTACTTTGATGGCCATCTTGGAGGTTGGCAGAACTTCTAGACAATTGTAGGAAGCCACAATTGTAGGAAAGATAGGTGATGGCTTGGTGGTATTATCACTAGACTATTAATCCAGAAACTCAGCTAATGTTCTGGTAACCCAGGTTTGAATCCTGCCATGATAGAATTTAAATTCAATTTTTTAAAAGTCTGGAATTAAGAATCTACTGATTACTATGAAATCAACAGATGGTCAGAAAAACACATCTGGTTCACTAATGTCTTTTAAAGAAGGAAATCTGCCATCATCACTTGAACTGGCCTACATGTGATTCCAGATGCACAGCAATGTGGTTGACTCTCAATTTCCCTGTGAAATGGCCTAGCAAGTCACTCAGTTGAAACAATCATAACAAAGTCTCAAAGAAATTAAACTGGATGGACCATATGGCATTGACTTATGCCCTGAAAAAGACAATGATAGAACCAACTCTGTTAACCCTGCAAAGTCCTCCTTACTAACATCTGGACGCTAGTGCCAAAGTTAGGAGAGCTGTATCACAGAAGAGTCAAGCAACAGCCTGGCATAATCATACTCATGGAATGATACCTCACAGATAATGTCCTAAATACCAATAGCACCATCTCTGGATATGTCCTGTCCCACCGGTCAGACAGACCCAGCAGAAGGATCTGGCACAGTGGTATACAGTTGGGAGGGTGTTGTCTTGGGAGTCCACAACATTGAATCTGGAACACATGAAGTCTCATGGCGTCAGATTAAAGATGGGCAAGGAACTCCTGCTGGTTACCATGTGCCGACCTCCCTCGGTTAATGAATTGGTACTCCTCCATGCTGAACAATACTTGGAGTCAGCACTGAGTGTGGCAAGGACACAAAACATGTTCTGATTGGAGAATTTCAATGTCCACCACCAACAATGGCTCAGCAGCAACACTACTGTTCGGGTCCTAAGGGACATAGCTGCTAGGCTGGGTCTGCAGCAGGTTGTGAAGGAATCAACAAGAGGGAAAAATTTACTTTACCTCATCCTTTCCAGTCTGCTGGCTACAGATATAAGTGTCCATGACAGTATCAGTAAAGGTTGTAAGTTTGCTCGCTCAGTTGGTGGGTTCTCAGATGTTTCATCACCATGCTAGGTAACATCATCAGTGAGCCTCCAGTGAAGTATTGCTGTTTTGTCCTGTTTGCTACTTATGTGTCTTGGTTTGTTGTGGTAAGTGGTATCATTTCTGGTTCTGTTTCTGAGAGGTTGCTAAATGGAGTCCAAATCTATATATTTGTTAATGGAGTTCCGGTTTGAATACCATGCCTCCCACGCTTAACCTATCACAGGATGAATGTATTGTCTCCATCAAACTAGTGCCCCTCCTCATCTGTGTATATGTGATAGTTGGTCATGTCTTTTGGTGACTAGTTGGTGCTCACGTATTCTGGTGGGTAGTTTCCTGCCCATCTGTCCAATGAAATGCTTGTTGCAGTCCTTACAGGGTATTTTGTATATGACGTTTGTTCTGATGGCTGTGGGTACAGGGACCTTTAAATTCACCAGCAACTGTTTCAGTGTGATGGTAGGATGTGGGCAACTATAGTGCCCAAGGGCTGGAGTAATTTGGTCATCATCTCTAAAGTGTCTTTGATGTATGGTAGGGTGGCAAGAGTCTCTGGGCATGTTTTGTCTTCCTGTTTAGGTCTGTTATGCAGGAATTGACAGAATACGCTTATCGGGTAACCGTTGTTCCTCAATACATTATATAGGTGTTTTTTTCTTGGCTTCTCATAGTTCCTGGATGCTGCAGTATGTTGTGATCATGAAATGCAACAAACTAGAAGAAACCCACAAGCACATAAACAACATCCTTATCCATATAAAATTCACCAAAGAGAAGAACAATATCCAAATCCTCTTCCTAGACATCCTTACCAGTATAAAATTCATCAAAGAGGAAGAGAACAATAACTCCCCTTCCTGGACGTCACAGTAGAATGAAAAGCCAATGGAGAGCTGCAGATCAGCGTATACAGAGGAACCTCGATTATCCGAATATCAATTACTTGAATATCGGACTATCCGAAGAAGTTCTCAAGGTCCCAATAGAAACATCAAAGACGTGTTTCCAACACTGATTGTGGCTTTTGTTTACAGTGATTAAAAGTGAACTTGGCTTACTGAAATGATGCCGAGAACAGTCCTAGACATCGATGGGAGTACAGGCATCATCTCCAAATGACTGACCTCCCGCCCTCTCTCTCTGCCCCCACAC
Organism: Chiloscyllium plagiosum; assembly: GCF_037043375.1. Taxonomy (NCBI): domain Eukaryota; kingdom Metazoa; phylum Chordata; class Chondrichthyes; order Orectolobiformes; family Hemiscylliidae; genus Chiloscyllium; species Chiloscyllium plagiosum. The sequence goes on from NW_028270156.1 coordinate 56,371,350, forward strand.
TTTCCCTGGAGTTCTACACAGGGGTGTAGCCTAAACCCGCTTCCCCAGATAAAGTCTCCAGTATTGTCCTGTACAGGGCAAAGGTGGAATAGTGCGCGCTATTTGGAGACTCATGCCCCCCACCCAAACGCAGAAGCAGTCTTACTGTTGGTGTCCGGTCCGGCTGCCCCGGGGGCTGCAGGGGGGTGGGGTGGCTGGGTCGGATTGGGGTGGGGGCTCAGGCGCGGGGTCGGATTGTGGGTGGGGGGGACTAGGTTGTGGGCGGACGGGGGGGCAGTGTTGGACGGGGTTGGGGGGGCAGGGTTGGGGGTGCGGGTGGGGGGGGGGGCGACGATGGTGGGGCGGACGGGAAGCAGGTGGAGAGGGCGGATGAGGGTGGTGTTGAACAGGGTTGGGGGGCAGCCAGGGACAGATGGGGTCACAGGATCTCGCGCAGGGTGTGCTGCTGCCTCAATCTCCTGAACAGGGAGCAGACTTAACGGAAAACTCCCAGCCCCAGAGGAAAGGCATTGAATTAATTGACCGAATAATCAATTATCCAAACAAAATAGTGCCCGCCCATCTCGTTCATATAATCAAGGTTCTTCTGTACAAGAAAGCCACACACACTGATGAGATACTCAATTACAGGAGCAACCATCCCAACACCAACAAATGAAGCTGCATCAGGACGGATTAGGTTAGATTAGATTCACTACAGTATGGAAACAGTACCTTCAGCCCAACAGGTCCACACTAATCCTCCGAAGAGTAACTCACCCAGACCCTTTCCCGTAGTCTATATTTATCCCTGACTAATGGACCTAACACTATGGGCAATTTAGCATGGCCAATTCACCTGACCTGCACATCATTTGGACTGTGGGAGGAAACCGGAGCACCCAGAGAAAACCTATGCAGACACGGGGAGAATGTACAAACTCCACACAGGCAGTCGCCCGAGGCGGGAATCAAACCCAGGTCCCTGGCACTGTGAGGCAGCAATACCAGAAACTGCAGCACCCAGAAGCTATGAAAAGCTAAGGAAAAACATCTGTACAATGTATTCAGGAACAACGGTTACCCGATAAGCACAGTCAGCCGATTCCTGCACATCAGACCTAAACAGGAACACACAACATGCCTAGCAACCCTATCATACATCAAAGACATTTCAGAGATGATGACCAGACGACTCTGGTTTCTTCGAGGAGAAAGTGAGGACTGCAGATGCTGGAGATCAGAGCTGAAAATGTGTTGCTGGAAAAGCGCAGCAGGTCAGGCAGCATCCAAGGAACAGGAGAATCGACGTTTCAGGCATAAGCCCTTCTTCAGGAATCCTGAAGAAGGGCTTATGCCCGAAACGTCGATTCTCCTGTTCCTTGGATGCTGCCTGACCTGCTGCGCTTTTCCAGCAACACATTTTCTACTCTGGTTTCTTGGCATCATGGTGGTCACAAACCTGTCATCACACTGGTGAACTTAAAGGATCCCATGCCCACAGACAACAGAACGAATGTCATATACAAAATACCCTGCTAGGACTGCAACAAACATTACATTGAATAGACAGCAGGAAACTACCTACTAGGATACAAGAGCACCAACTAGTCACCAAAAGACATGACCAACTATCACTGGTATCCATACACACAGACGAAGATGGACACCAGTTCGAGAGGGACAATGCATCCATCCTGGGACAGGCTAAACAAAGACAAGCGTGGGAATTCCGTGAGGCCAAGAATTCAAACTGGAACTTCACCATCAAATATATAGACTTGGAGCCCATTTACCAACCTTTCAGAAACAGAACTGGAAATTATATCACCTACCACAACAAACCAAGAGACATAAATTGGAGGCGGGGCAAAACACCAGCGCTGCTCTAGAGGCTCACTGATGATGTTACCTAGCATGGTGACAAAACGTTTGAGAATTAACCCACCAGCTCAGTGAGCAAACTTACAACCTGATCCACGACCTGAGCTAAAAATCTCCAAAATCTCAAGTATCAGTAGTGGTGGTTCTGCCTTCAAGGTGTGAATATCCTTCATTGTGCTGTATGGCACTATCACTGTGCTAAATCAGACAGATGTTGCAACTAAGGACCAGGCACCTATGAGACACTGTGGACTAGCAGCATAAGAATTTTATTCTAGTACACTCTGTAACTACATGGCCCAGCATATTCCCCCACTCAGCATACACACAAAGTGAGGGGATCAATCCTAGTTGAATGGAGAGTGCAGGAGTGCATGCCAGGAGCAGTACCCAGCATACTTAAATATGGGGTGTCAAACTGGTGACGCTACCAAAGAGGACAACTTTCATGCCATAAGGAGGAAGTGATAGAGCTAAACAATCCTACAACCAATGGATCAAGTCTAAACTCTGAAGTCCTGCCACATGCAATCGTGAATGGTGGTAGACAATTAAACAACTCACTAGAGGAACAGGCTTCACAAATATCCCCATTCTCAATGATGGTAGAGGCCAGCAGATTAGTGCAAGAGGAAAGGCTGAAGCACCCGCAGCAATTTAGCTAGAAGTGCCGAGTGCAATCCATTTTGGTCTGCTCCCCAGCATTACAGATACCAGACTTCAGCCAATTACATTCATTTCAAGTGAGATAATGGAGTGGTTGGAGACACTAGATACTGCAAAAGCTATGGGTCCTAACAACATTCTGGCAATGGTACTAAAAACTTGTGCTCCAGAATTTGCCAGACCCTTAGTCAAGTTCTTCCAGGACAGTTACAACACTGGCATCTACCTGATAATGCAGAAAATTGCCAAGGTATGGCCTGTACATAAAAAGGACAAATCCAAGTCAGCCAATTACCACCCCATCAGTTCACTTTTTTAAATAAATATTTTTATTGAAAAAAAATTTGAATTTTTACAAGATTGTAAAATTACTGCAACATAGTAAAACAATATAATATAACAACAATAACAATAATCAAAGTACTACTCTACTCCGCAAACAGTTTGAAAGAAATAAAGCTAAAAAAACTACCCATACTACAATTCAATAAACAATTAAACAAAATAAACTAAATTAAATTAGATTGAACCAAGGTAAATTAACTTAAATTAAATTACAACACGAGTGCAACTCTGCCAAAGCTCCCCATCACCGGTAGCATCAGTTTGCGTACCTGTACTTATTTGGGATTCTTCCTCTCAGGGGCCCCCGGCCCGCCAGACACAGCCCTCACGGCTACACCAAGGCCCTATTCAATATAGCTGACAAGTCTGCGTCTATATAGTTCAAAAAGGGTCACCGCGTCCTATAAAAAAATTCCGTTTTCCAGTGTACCATACTTGTAAGGAAGTCTAGGGGTATATGCTTCATAACTAACCTACACCACCCTGAAAGTCCTGGAGGACTTTCTGATAAGAGGCTCATCAGAATGTTCTTCCCATGCATCTAAAGAGGGCAGATTCAGCAGACCCAAGAGGAGGGATACCGGATCTACCTTGACCTCAGTTCCCAAGACCCCTTCCAAAACACTTGCTATAGCGCCCCAATACCTACAAAGCTTGTGGCATGACCACAAGCAATGAGTAAGAGTACCAATATCTATTTTACATTTGGGACACATTGGAGATGCTTCTTTCTTAAATTTCACAAGCCGCTCCAGTGCCAAATAAGCCCTGCAGACAACCTTCAGTTGCATAGCTGCATCCTATTACAAATCAAAACCTTCCTCACATTCTGTCAAATATCCTCCCATGCCTCTAATGAGATCTCCACCCCCAATTCTTGAGTCCAGATCCTGCAGAGCTGCTGCATGTCCTTCGAGTACTGATCGAGTGAATACCTCGAAGTGGACCGAAGCACTCTCCTCTCTATATCAGATTTATAGGGATTAACCAACAATGTATAAAGTCTGTACAAAGTCCCTAATCTGAAAATAACAAAAGAGGTCCCTACTAGACAGTTCATATTTCTGGCTCAGCTGATTGAAAGACATCATAACCTCCCCCTCAAATAAGTCTCCCAAACAGGAAACTCCTCTTGACTCCCAGAACCTAAAGCCAGAATCCATTGATCCCAGCCAAAATCCAGGCATTCCTACTATGGGCGTAAAAAGGGACGTTTTACATAAATTGCCCTCACTTTATCACATCATTCTCCATGCTTTAACCGTGTTAAGGACAATCGGATTTCCGCAATGCTCCAAGGCAGTCCTCATCTTGTCCATAAACAACAAATTAATGAGGGAGCATTTTGCCTGGGAGGCCTCGATGTCCAGCCAAATTGACCCTGAGTCCTGGCAGGCCCAAACAGTCACACAGGATAATAAGGAACTTAATTGATATTTCTTAAAATCTGGAAAGTCCACACCCCATCCCCATGGAAGCTGCAATTTAGCAAGCTTAATAAGAGTTTGCCTGTGACGCCAGATGAAACAACCGAACCAACTGTTAAGCCTCCGTAGCGCTTGCCTAGGTAGCATCAAAGGCAACATTTGCATGGGATATAATAAACAAGGAAGAACATTCATTTTAACCAGAGCTATTCTACCCAACCAAGATATTGGAAGAGCCTCCCAGCACTAAAGGTCCTGTCTTATCTTCTCCAGCAACTGCACAAAATTAGCTTTGTATAATTGATCAAAGGCCGGAGCAATAAAAATGCCTAAGTAATGGAAGCCTACCTGTGACCATCTGAAAGGGAATCGATTCCACCTCTGGTCGGGTATTCTGACAAGACTCCCTGGAGGCATGGCCTCCAAATTCATAAAAGTGATTTTATACCCCAAGAAAGAACCAAATAAATTAATCATTTGTATTAGACAAGACACAGATATTGTGGAGGAGAAAGTGAGGACTGCAGATGCTGGAGACCAGAGTTGAAAAATGTGGTGCTGGAAAAACACAGCAGGACAGGCAGCATCCAAGGAGCAGGAGAATCGACGTTTCGGGCATAAGCCCTTCTTCAGGAATGAGGATGGTGTGCCAAGCGGGCTGAGATAAAAGGTAGGGGGGAGGGAATTTGGGGGAAGGGCGCTGGGAATACGATAGGTGGAAGGAGGTGAGGGTGATAGGCCGGAGAGGGGGTGGGGGCGGAGAGGTGGGGAAGAAGATTGCAGGTCAAGAGAGCGGTGCTGAGTCCGGGGGTTGGGACTGAGATAAGGTGGGGGGAGGGGAAATGAGGAAGTTGGAGAAATCTACATTCATCCCGTGTGGTTGGAGGGTTCCTAGGCGGAAGATGAGGCGCTCTTCCTCCAGGTGCGTGTGGTCAGGGACTGATGATGGAGGAGGTCAAGGACTTGCATGTCCTTGGTGGAGTGGGAAGGGGAGTTAAAGTATTCAGCCACGGGGCGGTTGGGTTGGTTGGTGCAGGTGTCCCAGAGGTGTTTCCTGAAACGTTCCGCAAGTAGGCGGCCTGTCTCCCCAATGTAAAAGAGACCACATCGGGTGCAGCGGATACAGTAAATGATGTGTGTAGAGGTGCAGGTGAATTTGCGACGGATATAGAAGGATCCATTGGGGCCTTGGAGGGAGGTGAGGGGAGGTGAGAGGGGAGGTGTGGGCGCAAGTTTTGCACTTCTTGCAGTTGCAGAATTTACCTGGACCGTCTCAGACTCCTCCCTCCCTTTCCTAGATCTCTCCATTTCTATCTCGGGTGACTGACTCAACACAGACATTTACTACAAACCGACCGAGTCCCACAGCTACCTAGATTACACCTCCTCCCACCCTGCCCCCTGTAAAAACGCCATCCCATATTCCCAATTCCTTCGCCTCCACCGCATATGCTCCCAGGAGGACCAATTCCACTACTGACCAACCCAAATGGCCTACTTCTTCAAAGACCGCAATTTCCCCTCTGACGTGGTCGACGATGCTCTCCACCGCATCTCCTCCACTTCCTGCACCTCCGCCCTTGAACCCACCCCTCCAATTACCGCCAGGATAGAACCCCATTGGTCCTCACCTTCCACCCCACCAACCTCCGGATACATTGTATCATCCCCCGTCATTTCAAACAGACCCCCACCACCAGGGTTATATTTCCCTCCCCACCCCTATCAGCGTTCCGGAGAGACCACTCCCTCTGTGACTCTCTCGTCAGGTCCACACCTCCCCCAACAACCCAACCTCCACTCCCGGCACCTTCCCCTGCAACCGCGAGAAGTGCAAAACTTGCGCCCACACCTCCCCACTCACCTCCCTCCAAGGCCCCAATGGATCCTTCCATATTTGAGGGGGTGTGCTGGGGGGCAACGTACATTCAAAATCCTGTACTCCTCTCCATGTATCAAATCTTTGACGGTCACAAATCACCCATATTCGTCCTTAATTTGGTCTATCAGCTGAAATGAGAGATTCTTCTAGATGAGTATAGCTACTCCTCTGCTTTTAGAATTAAAGGACGAGAAAAACACCCTGCCAAACCCTCCTTGCTGTAACTTTAAATGTTCCTTATCGCCTAAATGTATTTCTCGCAGCAGGGCTACATCGACCCTTTCTTTTCTAAGGCTTGAAAGTTCTTCTTTCTCTTAATTGGTGACTGACTCCCCTTAATATTCAAGCACACAATTTAAATGAACAATTAGCCATACCGTCCAAAGACAGCCCATGACCCACCACCACCCCCCCCCCTCCGAGAGGAAGAACCCTACTCATAACATGCTGAGTAAAAACAGTAAAAGATTCGTATAAACAACTACAAAAACTACCAAAGCAAAACTTTGAAAAACGACTTCTCCAATTAACCAACATAAAACAAATAAGAGACTGTCCCCCTTGCCCACAGGGGGCATTCACATGACCCACTAACCCCTCCATGGCTCCTTCTCGCTGAAGCCATGTCCCAAACCCAGGCAAAACAAAGTAAAAAAACATGTGTCTTATAACAAGAAAATTAGAAGTGGGCATTCAACCCGTCCCACGTGTACTTTGACCCCAGTCAGTACTGATTAAAAAAACCCCAAACCCTCCCCCATCCCAGACCAAGAAAGACAGAAGAAAAGAAAAGGGAATAATAAAAAAAGAAAATGAAAGGGGAGAAAGAAAAGGGAAAAATAAGATCAAAACTAGGTAAACAAGGTAAACCATTTAGAATACAAAGAAAACATTATTGTCCATATTACTTGAACCAGCCAGTCTATTTTAAAGTGTCCAGGAAGTCCTTTGCCTTTTCTGATGAGTCAAAATTATACATGGACTGTCCATGGCTGAAACGTAACACTGCCGGATATCTGCCAGAGTATTGAATATTCAAGTCTTTCAGTCCCTTCTTTACCTCATCAAAGGCCTTCCTCTTGTGGATCACAGCCGCAGAAATGTCCTGGAAAAACATAATTTTTGATCCCTTGTATGCCATGGCCTGTGGATCTTTCCCCAGTGCTCCGGAAGCTTCCAACACCATTTGCTTAGCTCTGTAGTGCTGGAGTTGCACTAGGACCAGGCGGGGACACTGCAACCCATGAACCGCTGGCCCCGCTCAACTCAAACCTGGCTGCCTCGACCTCCAGCCCCAAGAGCTGCGGGAGCCATTGCTCCATAAAGCTGACTAGCTGGTCTCCTTCCTCCCGTTCCGGCAGCCTGATCAGATGGATGTTCTACGTCAGCCTTGGTGTTTGAGGTCGTCGACCTGCTCCACTAAGGCCCGTATCTGCCTCTCCGGGGTCTAAACCTGACCTGCCGAGGATTCTGCCATGTTCTCCAAAGCCATGGTCCGTTGCTCCATCTCCTCCAGCACTGCCTGAGATGCTGGATCTCCTGTTCATGTTTTTGCAGCCTGGCTGAGATTGGTTCCAGCCTGGTCTGGGTCTCCTTCATCGTTGATTCAATTCTCTCTCGGAGTTTCATGAACTCCGAGACTAGACTCTGCTATGCAGGTAAGTCCACAGGAATGCTCATGAAGACCGTTATGATCAAATGGCCCTTTTCCCTCGGGCATCTTCCCTGATCAACAAACCTAATACACAACAATTCTGGGGACCTAAGACTGCTGAATTTTGCCACACTTGCTAAAAAAATGGGAGGGTAAATGCACCATATGCCTGGGTTATGGTGCAGAACTCAGCAGAGCAGACCTACTAGATCGCCACCATCTTGGATTTCCCATCAGTCCATTCTTGATCATTAGTAAAATTATGAAAGGTGTCATCTACAGGTGCTATCAAGCAGCACTGCTTAATAATGACCTGCTCTCCTCAGTTTCAGTTCTGCCAGAGCCACTCAGCTCCTGGCCTCATTACAGCTTTGGATCAATCATGGACAAAACAACTGAGTTCCAGAGGTGAGGTGAGAGTATGATAGCCTTTGACATGCATTCAGCTGAGTGTGTTATCAAGGAGCCCGAGTAAAACTGGAATCAGTGTGTATCTGGGGGCAAACTATGTGTTTGTTGGAGTTATACCTGGCACATAGGAAGATGGTTGTGGGTTATTGAAGGTCAGTCATCTCAGCTCCAGGACAAGCCTTCAGGAATTCCTCAGAGTAGTGGCCTAGACCCAACCATCTTCAGCCCTCGGGTTGATCAATGACCTTCCCTCCATCATAAGGTCAGAAGTGGGGATGTTCGCCAATGATTGCACAATGGTCAGCACTATTTGCAACTCCTCAGACATGAAGCAGTCCATGTTCAAGTGCAACAAGGTCTGGACAATATCTAGGCTTGGGCTGACATGTGGCAAGTAACATTTGTGGAGAAAGTGAGGTCTGCAGATGCTGGCGATCAGAGCTGGAAATGTGTTGCTGGAAAAGCGCAGCAGGTCAGACAGCATCCAGGGAACAGGCTTATGCCCGAAACATCGATTCTCCTGTTCCCTGGATGCTGCCTGACCTGCTGCGCTTTTCCAGCAACACATTTCCAGCAAGTAACAATTGTGCCACACAAATGCCAAGCTATGACCATCACCAATGATCATAAGAGACAATCTAACCACTGCCCCTTAACATGCAATTGCCATTACTGAATCCCCCACTATCAATGTTCTTGGGATTACAATTGACCATTCAACTGGACTTGCCACATAAACACAATGGCTATAAGAACAGGTAAGAGATTGGGAATACTATGGTGAATAACTCACCTCCTGACTCACCAGAGCCTAACAATCATCTACAAGGCACAAGTCAAGAGTGTGATAGAATACTCCCCACTTGCCTGGATGGTGCAGCTTCAACAACACTCAATAAGCTTGACACCATCCATGACAAAGCAAGTTCCCCTCCAAGCCATTCAACGTCATGACTTGAAAATATATCACTGTTCCTTCACTGTCGCTGGTTCAAAATCCTGGAATTCCCTCCTTAATAGTATTGTGGGTCAACTTACTGCAGGTGAACTGCAACAGTTCAAGAAGGCTGCCCACCACCACTTTCTCAAGGGCAGCTAGGAATAGACAATAAATGCTGGCCAGCCAGCAACACCCATATCCCACAAATTAATAAAAAACAAAGTGATTCCAGTCTACTAACATTTTCCAGTGTGTTGTCTCCAAATTTTTGATGTTCAGTTAAAGAACATTTCTGTGATAAGAAAGGTTTTTAAAATGCATTGCAGCAATCCACCAATAACATCTTTAATAACATCACCAGCACTTAATCACTATCAACAAGAATCTTAGTTGTCATGTGACCAATATCACCTTAAAATTCAAAGAATTTCCTAGCTAAAATTCAGGTCTTATCATTGTCAAAAGACTATTGCAGTGCAAGATAGCAGCATACCATGGCAGCAAGGTGGCTCATGGGGCAGCATGGTGGCTCAGTGATTAGCACTGCTGCCTCACAGCGCCAGAGACCCGGGTTCAATTCCCGCCTCGGGCAACTGTCTGTGTGGAGTTTGCACATTCTCCCCGTGTCTGCGTGGGTTTCCTCCCACAGTCCAAAGATGTGCAGGTTAGGTGAATTGGCCATGCTAAATTGCCTGTAGTGTTAGGTGGATTAGTCAAAGGTAAATATAGGGGGATGGGTTTCTCTTCGGAGGGTCGATGGGCCTGTTTCCACACTGTAGGTAATCATCTAACCTACCATTACCTTCTCAACAAGGAATGGCCAGTATTACATTCAGAGAACAGAAACAAATTCCTCATTGAGGATTACTTTGATCAAAAGATACATAGGAATATTAGAATATAGAAGCAGGAGTAGACCACTGAGCATAACTCTACGTGCCTTTATCTCATATCTTTTAATATTTATACTTATTAATGAACTGCTCTTGTAGAGAGCCAGCACAGATACAATGTGTTAAATGGCCATCTGCTATGCTGCAATTATGTTAGTTTAATAATAATCATATTAACAAAACATCAATCTCAGATTTAAAATTAACAATTAATCAAGCATTAATTGCCATTTGTGGAGAGAATTTCAAAATTCTGCCTATGTGTAGAAATGTTGCCTAATTTTATTGCTGAAATATATCTCTAATTTATGAGACGTTCCCTTCTAATCCTTGACTCCCCATCAGAAATTACTTCTGTATCCCTGGTCTTTGCCAAATTAGTTGAGGTTATAAAAGATTCTTTCTTCTGGTAATTATCAATATATGCATGCTACATAAAGCAAATATGTGAATCTTGAATGAGGACAAAATGAGACCTAGCAGTCCGATCAAATGATTTCCAACACTTAGTCTTCCATATGCAAGATGCTTACAATGGGTCATGAAGTAACAATGTGACAATTGGTGGTCTTTAATAGAGTCATGAAAAGAGGTTAAGAGATTATGCTATTTGATGTTAGTATACAGGGATAAGACTAGATAATATCATACCTGCAATATGTTACTTGGAACCCAAATGATTTTAACCCATCGTCCTTTGGATCTGTTTGCTTAAAGTTTTCCACGTAGAACACAGAGAGGCTACTATTAACATATCCCATCATACAGCTGCAAGGTAAACAAAAAAATCAGCAGTATAATTAGCGTTTGAGGGAAAATATATTAGCACACAGAAACAGTGTATCACCTAGACATTTTTGACAGAATCTGTTGCCTGTACTCCTGTATCATATCTTTGATGTTTATATTCAAAATAATTGATCCATATTTCACAGAGAACTAAACTTTTAAGAAGTCTGCACATCAAAAATATCTCACCATTTCCATGTTGCTATTTCAGTGAGAGGAGTGGGTTTCCAATAAGGTCTCAGGGAAAAAGAGAAAGACCTTTCATCGTCAAAAAGATTTTGATGCCATCACCTGTTTTCTTTTTAATTATTTATTTGGTTGTGAAAGTGGACATTGCTGACTTGGACCAGCATATATTATCAATCCTTAGTTATCTGGTAGTCAGCTGCCTTATTGATTTGCTGCCATCCTTACAGTGTAAGTACCCATTGTGCTGTTAGAGAGTTCCAGGATTTGACTCAGCAGTGAGAGAACAGTACAGTTCCAAATGGAAATGGTGCATGAATTGAAGAGAAATTTGCAGCTGATGATTTTCTTGTGCATCTTCTATCCTTTTTTTAGTTGGTAGACTTCATGGAAGATGCTGTTGAAGGATCCATGACAAAATGCTGCAGTACATCTTGGTAATGGTATGCTGTCATTGTAAAGGTAGTGGATGTTAAAGGTGGTGGATGAGGTGGCAATCAAGTGGGCTGCTTTGTTCTGGATGATGTTGCATTTCTTTAGTGTTGTTGGAGCTGCATTTATCCAGTCAAGTAAATTAAACACTTCTGAATTCTTAGCCTCTAACATGCTCTTGTAGTCACAGTATTGTATTGCAGTTCAGTTTCTAGTTAATGGTAATGCCCAGGATGTTGATAATAGGGAAGCTACTGATAGTAATGCTGTAAAATGTCAAGTGGAGACATTTAGATTCTCTCTTCTTCCGTGGCATGAATGTTACTGGTCAGTTCTCAGCCTATGTGTGGCTGTCGTGCAGGTTTGCTGCATTTGGACATGGGCTGTTTAAGTGACTGAGGTAGCATTTTAGCAATCAGAAATTGGGTTTTGAATCCTTGTGTTGGCTCATAAAATATAAACCATAATGTGTATTTAATAAGATTGTATTTTGAACATGCAGTTCAATACAAGTTTTAAAAAGTCCTCTTTCTGTTCTGTTACAGCTGATTGGCAAATAGATTACAACATATGACACAAAGCTTTTGTAATTCAGATTGTATACTCACTTAACATTTGAACTGTTTCCAAATGCACATGGCCCATATCCATACTTGTAAACCAATCGAGGGATAAAATCTGAAGTGATCGAGATCACCAATCCATTGCCAATGACAGCCAACACACCAACCACCTCCAGCAGGCGTACCCATATCCCTGAAATACAGATGTATAATTTTATTTACTACCACAGGCTTATTCAGTTAATTGGTCAATATTAAGATCTTCTTGACTCTCTAAACTAGGACCAAGAAATAATAAATATTAAATTTATGTTAATCAAGCTAATTAATGTAATAACAAATAATCATTGTGAAGGTAGGATAAAGTAAGAGAAGATATTGATAGCAAAGAAATAAATAGACTTCCAGAACAGGAGACTATAAAGAGAGTTAAACACAAAGACAGAGAAATCTTATTAAAAATATGTTAAGCTGTCCTGTAAAGCACACCATTTCAGTAATACAAAGGGCCACCTGGTGGCATTTCATGTGTTGGGAGGAACCAGACATATTTGCAATTAAAGTGGATTAAGAATTCTAGAATCACATCTGACAGTAAATGTTTTGTTTTAAGTTTTGCAGGCATTGTCTAGTTAAGTACAATTCATCCTACCTATTACAAACAATGATCAAATTAAACAGCATCAGCAGTTCTTTGTTTTGTTAAACAGCATGTCATTTTGGTTGCTAGAAGTGATATACATTCATGTGCAAGGACTCGTTCTTAGCAAACTAAAGGTATACATTCATGCCTTACACCTCTTGAATTACCAAGAGCTTGGGGAAGCCTAAAGTTCCCTGTTTCTTTTTCTATAGCAATGCCTCATCCAATCAGAGTTAACTTGCCAACAAATCTTTGTTGTAGTATAGGTTGTTATGATTGTTTGAAATTTAGCATTCTTGTGTTTGTCCTGCTGAGTGCAAGACAAAAAACTTCTAAGCTGTCAACTGTAAATCTTTTAGTTCTGAAAAGATATGGAATTTCAGGTTTGATGCATTTGAGTGCAACAAGGTCAAGTACTTTTCCCATCATGTTCTGCAGAGTGCTGCTTTGATAGCTTAAAAAAAATCATTGTGTTACCCTTGTTCTTGTACTGGGTAGCCATCTTTGCATTAATTATTAACTGGGATACTTCCCCTCCCTCCAGAGGTAAAGAAGTATATCCATAAGCGTCAGAATTGCTCATTTCCCATTCTTGAGTAGTTAAAGTATGTAGCATCAATATTTGGACTTAATCCATGACAAATAAGTCAATAGCTTTGCTAAACTTCTTCACTGTAAATTCAATACTGTGCTACTGTGTTTTTCCAAGAGTGTTGATCTATCACAATCCATCTATTTCAATCGGTGCTTGCAGTTTTGATTTGGAATAAGGTTGTCTAGTGCAGAGATAATAGACAACATGTGTGAGAACTGGAGTGTGGTGGTGGAAACCTTCCTCTTTCTGGAAGGTTTCAGTGAGGAGACTGAACAGATCTACTGCTTCTGTAGCTGAGGCTACATCCAGTAAGTCAGTCCCGCTGCTTTGCTAAAGTTAGTGCTCAGTTGGGGTTGTTGACCTCCTGATCTTTCTCCAACTTGCAAATTTTCTCATCAACTTTACCCAAACCACATCTGCAACTCTTCAAAATTGTGCCCTGACACAAAGTCTAGATTGCTAAAATATATCCAGAAAAGCAGTGGTCCCAAAAACCCCTGAATCTGGTTCTGGTTTGAAAAACCATTGTTCACCTGCTTATGTCACTCGTCAACTTTGTGTCAATTATCAGGTGCTCCCTGATCTTCATGTTCTTAGTCTTTTTATATTTCAGAGTTTCCTATGTTCATCACATCAACTACATTACCGTCAAACATTTTCCTGATATTGTATTTGCTCATTCCCACCTCTGTCTCTTACCCATGCCCATCACTTTGATCGTTGGTATCACATGGATCTAATTGCTGATGCTGTGTTGATCGCAATTCATTTCAAATCACTGTTTACTTTGCCAACAGTGGCAACAAAAATTAAACAATTAAACACTTTTTTAATGCATGTATTCCTCACGATTCTTGGATTCCCTACAATTGTTGCTTCCTGAACAAAAGTTTACATCGGCTAAATAAAAATTAATGAGCACACTAAAATAAGTCATCACAGGGTAGAAGTACAAACAGTCCAAAAATATATGCCAACTTTTAGAGAGCAAAATAAAGCCATACTTTATTTCATGTACCCATCTGATTCTCAATGCACAGCTTATTTCTTCACATTTATCTACATCACACAGTATAGCACTTCAAAAATAACTAATAAAGAACTTTTTCTGATATGTTTGGTATCAGTAAATTTTATTTTGCCCTAACATGATTTCTAATGATCATATGCATTATAACAACATAAACACTTTGGCTTCTGTAGTATATTAAAATAATTACATGCCAGTGCATAAATAGCCAGTTTGATTAGCCCAATGAGCCCGTACATTGAGGTCTTGACTGTAATTTAGAGAGGGAAGAGAAAAGGAGAGTCATATTTATATCATAGAACTTGGGACATAACAAAGCACTTTGCAGCCACTGAAGTATTCTTTTGCAATGAGTTAGCTAAACTTAACAAGTTTCTAGAGGTGATAATAGCTTTCTGGATCCATTAGATTGGTTATTTGAGTACGAGTTTAGGGTAAGCCAGATGCAAGTTGCTGATTTGTCAGATGATAAGCCAGCAACTACAAGCGAGTCAATTAAAATTGTGGAAACTTCTAGAAACAGGAATTCGGTACAAAATTAATAGCCACGTGTAAATGTGGATTAATTAGAGAGAATGAGCACTGTTTCTTAAGAATAAATTTTGTATAATCAATTTGCTAGATTTCATTTAAAGAGGTATCGAGAGGACTGAAGAGGGCAACATAGTTGATGTGGTGTATGTGGATTTTCCAAAAGGTGTCACTGTACAAAGCGACTTTAAAATAACAGGTCATGAAATAAAAGAGACACATGGATATGAAATTGTCTGAGGGACAGAAAACAGCATGGTGGTTAATGGATGTCCCTTTAGCTCTGCAGACAAGTTGGACTGAAGCATCTGTTTCCATGTTTTTTCTATGACTTTAAGAGGACAGAATCACACTAAGCAAACAAAACAAAACAAACTAAAGTAGAAATCACAACAGGTCAGTCAGCATCCATGGAGAGAGAGCAATGTAATATTTTGGTTCTGGATGACTCTTCATCAGAGCTGACATGCAGGGGGCAGCATTTATGCAAAAGTGGAGAAATGGAGTGCTGGGTGAGAAAGGGTGTTGATAGTACACATCAGCTCTGATGAAAACTCATCTAGACTTGAAACATTACTTTACTTCTTTCCAGGAATGCTGCCTGACCCACTGTGATTTCCAGTATTTTTGTTTTGAATACAGATTCCAGCATCTGCAGTAATTTGCTCCTAAAGAAAAGTTGGCAAATTGAAATGTCAGAACCACATGCACAGGACAGATAAGCTAATGACACTGATCAATAAAATAAATGTTATCAGGGAGATGAGGTTCTGAGTCAATATTGATTGCTGCTTTGACTCAAACAATGACCATCAGGGCACAATATACTCTAACTTGGTCCTTCATGAGATCAGATCAAAATTTGGATGGTATAAGGACATTAGACCCTGAGGTGGGACTTGAACCCAAACCTTCTTGCCTAGAAGTAGGGACACAATCACTGTGTCATAAGATTTTTCTGCAGCAGCTGGTCAATAATATGCACAGAATAGCCCTGTTCAATATGGAACATGATCAGCTGAACACTGACATTACTTCACTCCAAAAGCCAAAGGTGTTCTGAGAATGGAACACCGAATTTAAAAAAACAGCACATTTTCCTGGTGGGGGAAGAATTCAGAGGAAATGCATGAACAAGGTGTAGGCTTTGGCATAAGGAACTCACAACTCTCAATGTTAGAACCCTTACAAATGGTCCAAAATGTATTCTCAAACAGAGCCAGTTAACTTCCTGATGATTTTTGCTCTAAAGCTGTGATGCAACACAGAGGTGACAGTCCAGTACAGTGAGCGGTCTGACATTATGATTGAAATAACTCCTCAAAGGTTGCTATCCCGTCACCAAGTCACCCTTTATTTACATTTGAATAATACATGACACTGACCCAGCTAGCATAGAACCCGCTCCTAGAGTGAGCAGAACCCTTGATATTTATATTTATATCTGTCAGCCAGGGCTCCCGGATTGGACCAGGTTAACAGCACTAATTAGAGAACTCATGAGGTCCACCTGGCTGACATCATTCCAATAACTACAACTATCAACAGAAACACAAAATCCAAACATCTATACTTTCTGGGGGATTTAAATCAAAAGTGGGCATGAACAATAAGGATGACTCACCCACTTCCACCTTCTCTGTGCTGGGGAACTATAAATTGAGAATGGATCAAAACTACTTGAACTTTGTGTCACTAGCACAAACCAATGAGCTGGAGACATCCAAGGTCAGTACATTGACAGCAACTAGATCTGATCATCCACAAATATAATCTCTGAACAGTGTTCACAACATGTGAATTCATAATGAATGATATGGATTTCAAAAGGGAAAACCTTGCTCAATGAATTTTATTGAAGCTTTCAATAAGGTGACAAAGTAGGCGATCATAATGTAGTAGTGTCACTTATCTGTATTTTCAAATTACTTCAATAAAAGGTATTGCATAACCTAGGTTACAGAATATGAATTCAAGGAACAAGTAGTTAGATAAATTAAGTGTTGACTTCAAAACAGAATAAGAACAGGTAGCTATTCACAGTGAAATCATGTGGCTAGTGATGTTCCACAAGACTCAATTTTAGAGCCATTGCTGTGTACAATAACAATCTGAACAGAATTTATCAAATAATGGGTGGCACCAAATTGAGAGGATAGTCAATATTGAGCAGCTTTAAAAAATCACCATTTTAGACAAGGAAAATTGTGTGTGATGAAATTATCACATGTTAAATAAAAGAGAATGAGTGATTTGATTTATTTAGCCTTTGTGAAGGCATTTGATATAGCGCCACGCAACAGGTTGAAACATAAGATTATGGAAATATATTAACGTTGAGCAAGGATTGACTATTGGAAAGCAAACAGAGAAAGAATTGACAAGCCATTCTGGATGATGGAGTGTAATCAGGGTGGCAGTCATGCAAGGGTCAGTGCTTGGGCTTCAGTATTTACAGTGTACATAAATGACTTTAATGAGTTTCAGAATAGTACATCAAAGTTTATTGCAGAAAATAAAAGCTGATGCTTTAGCAGATAGCATACTGGCATGGATAGATGATGAGCTGGCTAACAGGCAGGCACAAATGGGTCATCTTCAGATTACCAAGGTGCAACAAGTGTTGTGCCACAGGAACCTTGTTTAAAAGTTAACTTTGGATTTTTGGCCATTAGTTCCAAACAATGTACTTAAGACCCACTCACTACTGAAGTGAAACTGACCTTATTACAAATGGACTAATATAATCCATGCTGAATGCAACGGTTCTTCTCCTTGTGTCTGCACAGGTCAACACGTGATATCAACAACACTACCTCACCAATATGCAGTGCCTACCTTCAATCCTGCCTCTATTATGGAAACTTGTTATCAAGAAGGAATTGTTGATTCACAGTCCATTCTGAACTTTAAAGTTGGCTGCAGAGCAGAGAAGTAATTGTGAAGTGATTACAGCATTGAAAGTATTGGAAAAGAATATTAAGAGATTGAATGAAGTTCTTTGCACAGCTTAGGCAGATGCTGAAAGCTGAGTGTCCAGAGGCAAGCAAGGCCTGTGGCCTGACTTGGAAAATGAAGTTACAAAATAGGGAACTGAAAATTGCCAGGATAGACTCATGGGTTCTCATTTTCATGAGAATCTACCTGGATCTTTACTCCAAAACATACAAGAAAATTAGGCCTTACAGATTTCAAAACCAGCCATAGATGGTGTATTACATTTGTGAAGAGAAACAATTTTGTACAGTGACAGAAGACCAAGATTTCACAGTCTCCCAGTGGAACTTAATTACAGACTTATTACATTACAGTGGCTTATAGTCAAACATTGATTAAAAAAAAGGAAAGAAATTGTACTGTGAACATGAATGAATAAATGAATTTTGACATGCCAGTAGCTCAAACAGTTGGAGAAAACACAGCATTGGGGAAGATGACTGGCCATGAAAAGTGTAGCTTCATAGTTGTGTGTTTCTAATGGGATAGAGCTTATGTCACTTCTTCAATATTGTAGAGAAAATCCAAGCTGAAACAGCAATTCCAAAATCTAGTCATTCTCATCCACAGTAAAGGATGAATGAAAGTGCCTTGAAAACACAGCTGAGGAAAGTTTGGAGATTCCAACCCAAGAAGATTATGTAAAGAAAAAAAGTCTCCTCATTTGGGACATATTCAAATTGTACCCTGTCAATGATGTTGTTGCTCAAGTTAGATTTTCATTAGTCCAACCAACTTTGCTCAACATTTGGATATCTCTCCAAGCAAGCCCTTCAAATGTAGGAAAATGTGGAATGACTGAATGACTGGTGGAGAGAAGACATTCACCAAAGGAGATGGAATAAGTGTCAGAATTTAGCAATACTATGTAAGTGGGTTGTAGGGGCCTAGGACGAAATCAGAATAGAGATTGTTGTCAAACCATTCAGAAAACGTAGGTTATTCTCTGTGTTTGCTGGCACAGAAGATCATTTTTTGTGGAATGTTATGACTGACATATGATTATGTTATCAAGGGAAGATTGGGATGAATTATTTGCTCTGAACACGAGGAAAATTATGTTCATTAATTTTTATACACATTTTTTACATGCTGTGCTGCCAAGTGGTATTCTGTACTGTGAGAAAACTGAGGGAAATCATATACCTGTTAATTTGTATATATGATTTTTGTTTTTGAATTGGATAAATTTAATTCATTCAGTGTGCAGATAAGGGAGGTCTAATAAGAGGATGTACACAATGAATGGTAGGTCCCTTGAGAATACTGAAGAAAAAGGGAGCTTGGCATACAAATCCATAGATCCTGAATGTGTCGGCACAAGTAGATAGGCGAGTGAAGAAGGCATATGGAGGCTTGTCTTCATTAGCCAGGGTATAAAAGATTGGAGCAAGGAAGTCTTTATGTCTTATCTACTTCCAGTCAAGATAGCGGTGGAATACGATGCTCCAAGTGGAGCTCCTCCGCTCCTTCTGTTTCCTTCGCTTTTCTCCCCCCATTGGTCTTTCAATGTGTCTCAGCCTGGTCTCTTGGTTACTTGTGGTGGGTCAACCTGGTCGCTCGGTGGCTCGTAGTGGCTCTCAGCCTGGTCTCTTGAAGCTCATGGAGGGTATAGTGTGGTCACTCGGTAGTTGGTGGCAGGTCTCAGCCTGGTCTCTCACAGTTCATGGTCAGCTAGTTTCTTGGCTACTTTCAGCCCAGTCCCAGCCTACTCCCTCACAGCTCATGACAGGTCCCAGCTTGCTCTCTCGTGGCTTGTGGTGGGTGTTGGCCTAGTTTCTCGACAGCTCTCGGCCTGGTCTCTCGGCAGCTCGTGATAAATCCCAGGCCTGGTTTCACGACAGCTCTCAGCCTGGTCTCTCTGCAGCTCATGGTGTTTCCTGGGCATGGTCTCTCCACTGGGCATGGTCTCAGCCTGGTCTTATGCGGGTACGTCAGCTGGTTTCTCAGTGGCTCATGACAGTATCTTGGCTAGGTGTGCGAGTGAATCCTACCCAGGCATGTTACCGTGCCACTGAGGGAGATTGGAGAGGTGACATTTCACCTACATTGACAGTTTCTGCAGTGGCAGCAACAAAATAAGCAGAGAACTCACCAAAGACTGCTGAATTTTAAATTTATTCCTTTATTTTCCTAGTTTAAACTATGAAAGACTTTAATGTAAACTATTACCTATTTCTTTATTTTTCTACTTTTCTATGAAGGAATGCTTAACTTTTTAACCTTGATACCGAAGATGGTGCCATGTGTGGCGATATTACACACTTTTCACTGTATTCCTGTGTTTTTGTACTTGAGTACACATGACAATAAAATCTAAAAATCTAAATCTTGTTGCAACTTTATAAAACATTAATTTGGCTACCAATGGAATACTGTGTGCAGTTCTGGTAACTGCACGATTGGATCAACAGTATTGCACTGGAGGGACACAGAGGAGATCACCAGGCTGTGGCCTGGGATGAAAAGTCTCAGTTTTGAGAAGAGACTGGACTGGCTGGATTTGTTTACCTTGGAGCAGTGGAGGCTGAGAGGAGGGGGATCTCATTGAGGTATACAAAATCACAACAAATAGAGTAGATCATGAGCGTCTTTCCCCATAGCAGATACATCTAAGACCAGATGGCATAATTTAAGGTGAGGAGTAAGTGGTTTAGAAGAGAACTGATAGAAAATAAAATCATTCAGTAGATAGTAGAAAAATTAATTATGCTCCCTGAGATGGTAGTGAAGGCACTGTCTCTCAGAATATTTAAGAAGCACTTAAAATGTCAGGGCATAATAGGCCATGGACCAAATAGGATTAGTGTAGTTTGGTATTTGTTGTTCAGCATAGACATTGTGGGTTAAGTGTCTTTTTTTAATGCTGTACGATTCTCCGTGACTCTAATAGTTAATGTTCATCTCCATGAGGTTCTTAATTATTCACAAAAAATACTTAATAATAAAAATATTTCTAACTTAGTTTACACTACTTTTCGAAGAGGGATTGACAGAAATAGTCTCCAACATGACAAATGCGGTTGTGAAGTAATGGTAAAGTATGGATTTCACCTTTTGTAAAAATCTTACTTGTGGAGATATTGACTCCCTACTTTTTGACAAAACTTTATTCTTAGAACTTTTATTTTTGCATGAATAAATATAGTATGCTTGCATCTAGTGTTGCCGTTTGCAATAACTTATGACTTTATATGTTGTAGATAATAATTTTGAATATACCAAACTATATTTGAGCAGGAATATTCAATGTATGCCATCTTCTAATGCAAAATCACAGAAATATCAGGGAATCACTGTCACTACCCCATGGAACTGTAACCTTCAGATCTTAGATTTGTCACAATGCTTTCGAGGTTTAGGGCTATCGAGGGGGGCTGATGGTGAAAAATACTATAACATCTGACCACATTAAACTACATTGCATACATATGTTTTTCAAACTTTTGTCTTTGGATTGTATGCACCCTCAATTCCATGTAACAACACAAACATTGTTGAAAAATTACCAATATCTTTTGCTTTTCGTGGTATTGGTCGCTTTTGAAGCACAAGCATCTTTCTGGCATCCAATCGGATTTCAAATAGATTGTTCAGAAATGCAAGTAATGGAGCCAGTGGGAAGGCTGCAACAAATATTGTAGTGAAACCATATTGAATGGCTGAAAAGAAAAAGCAAACTGTTAACATATATGCAAACATTACTGGAATAAATACCTACCCTTAGTGAAGAAACATTAAATTTGATGGCTTGGATTTTCACATTCTACTTCATATTACAATTTAAATTCGGAGTGGACTCACATTCTAAACTATTTTTACAAACATCTGGAAAGAATATTGCTACAGTACAGTTCCATGGGAACTTAAAACCCTCCAATACTTCAGTCAAGGTTCAATTTTCCATATATTGACTCAACAGTGAGCATTAACAGGCTATTCACCAAAAAGGACAACAAAATAAAATCTAATTCGTTCTCATAGGGATCATTAGATAATAATAATTCTTTTTGTCTTCATGAATGATATACCCATATTTCTCTGCTCTGTTATATCCAAAATTGACTCAATCATGTTTTGGACCCTTCAACAGTCAACATCTTGTACATCAGCACTTTTCTGCAGTGTTTGAATTTTGGCCATCCTAATTAAGAATTATATCTATTAATTATTCAGTTTTTCACAAAATATTTCAACGTACACATTATGAGCTTCCTGATCCATTAAGGAAAAATTAAATCATGGCCTTGCTGGGTTTTTTTTTTGAAGCAATCTAAAGCCTGAAATTATTCTAGTTAGCTTCTAACAATCCTTTCCGCTGCTTCACCATCTTTTGGTAAACATTTGGTGACCACGTTGCAGACAATACTTCACATGTGATCTCTTTTCATGCTTTCTGCTGCTTTGGCATCACTTCCCTCACATTTGGTGGATTTTTCCCATATTCCAACATTTTTTTTTGCCTTATGTACCGATTTGGAAGGACTACCATTGGGTTTCCAATTCACTCAGAATTATATCCAACAAAACCCATAATTTCAAGATCCAATTGTGGAAAAAGAGATGCATTCCTTCCCCAGAAACCATTCTCCTTTCCAACTTAGTCTATGTATCCTCACCATTGCAAATTAAGTAAATCTCTCCTTATATTCACAAAAATACTTTGTTTTCCTGAATTTTTCTTTATGTGTCCAGATTTCTTGTGAATATTGTCAAAACCAATTGCACAATCATAATATTATTTTTTAAATGTTACAGTAGCATAATGTCAACAAAACAATTAGAAAATAAATGTACATAGGAATATTCTACGTGAAAGCATGTCTAGGTTCAAGATTCCAATTTGGAGAGAGAGTTCATTAGAGCTCTAAAAATAAGTGGGTGGTTATAATGAAAAAGAAAATGTATTTAAGTATAGCAAAACATACCCATTTCCAAAAACTCATTGAATAAACTAAAAGAGTCGACGTGGTTCAGGTTGTAGTTTTTGACCCAGTGTTTTGTTGTTGCATCCGTCACATCATTGTCTGTGTTTTTTTTGTTGTATTTTTTCCATTGATATTTCAGGGATCTGTAAAGTATTCATAATTGAAATTGATTAAAACAACATAATGCTAGATTTCTCTGTAGACCAGGGAATAACTTGACCTGCACATTTTTTGCACCTTCTGATATGCACATCCAAATAATGTTAATGTTAATGTTGATCTCTGTCTGCATCTTCTTGGCAGCTGTAACGAATCCTGCGCTCTGTTCTGTTACCCTGATGCACTTGTATAGTACGATCTGCTTGTAAAGTATGTAAGGTGACACTTTTCACTGTACCTTGGTACTCATTATAGTAATAAATCAAACCAACTCATGTCATTTTGCCCAGATTTTTGTCTTCTCTTACAAGTGATGAAGGCATTTGGTATGCTTTCAGAGGCATTGGTCAGAGTATTGAGTACAGGAGTTGGGAAGTCATGTTGCGGCTGTACAGGACATTGGTTAGGCCACTGTTGGAATATTGCGTGCAATTCTAGTCTCGTTCCTATCGGAAAGATGTTGTGAAACTTGAAAGGGTTCAGAAAAGATTTACAAGGATGTTGCCAGGGTTGGAGGATCTGAGCTACAGGGAGAGGCTGAACAGGCTGGGGCTGTTTTCCCTGGAGCGTCGGAGGCTGAGGAGTGACCTTATAGAGGTTGACAAAATTATGAGGGGCATGGATAGGATAAATAGACAAAGTCTTTTCCCTGGGGTCGGGGAGTCCAGAACTAGAGGGCATAGATTTAGGGTGAGAGGGGAAAGATATAAAAGAGACCTAAGGGGCAACTTTTTCACGCAGAGGATGGTACGTGATGGGTATATGAATAGGAAGGGTTTGGAGGGATATGGGCCGGGTGCTGGTAGGTGGGACTAGACTGGGTTGGGATATCTGGTCGGCATGGATGGGTTGGACCAAAGGGTTTATTTCCATGCTGTACATCTCTATGACTCTATGACTCTAAGGGTTGCTTACAATGCATTTTGCAAAGCTACAATAATTTGGAGAGCTATCTACATGCAGAGGGGAAAGTGAGGACTGCAGATGCTGGAGAACAGAGTCAAAAAGTGTGGCGCTGGAAAAGCACAGCCGGTCAAGCAGCATCCAAGGAGCAGGAGAGTCGACATTTCAAGCATAAGCTCTTCATCAGGATGAAGAATTTATGCTCGAAACATCAACTCTTCTGCTCCTCAGATGTTGCCTGACCAGCTGTGCTTTTCCAGCATCACACTGTCTACATGGAAAGGTGAGTGAGTTAGAAAATCCACCTTGTGACAGTGTTAGAACATAGAACATAGAACAATACAGCGCAGAATAGGCCTTTTGACCCTCGATGAACTAATCTAATCCCATCCCCCTTCACTATCCCATGTGCTTATTCAAGGATTGTTTAAATCTCCCTAATGTGGCTGAGTTAACTACATTGGCAGGCAGAGCATTCCACGCCCTTATCACTCTCTGAATAATGAGCCTGCCTCTGACATATGTCTTAAATCTATCACCCCTCTATTTGTAGCTATGCCCCCTCTTACAAGCTGATGTCATCATCCTAGGAAAAAGACTTTCACTGTCTACCCTATCTAATCCTCCGATCATCTTGTAAGTGTCTATCAAATCCCCTCTTAGCCTTCTTCTTTCCAATGAGAACAGACCCAATGTTTAGATTTTCAATTAGATCAACCCCCCCCCACCCCCATCCTTCTAAACTCCATTCAGTATAGACTCAGAGTCATCAAATGTTCCTCATATCTTAAGCTTTTCATTGGTGGACCATTCTCGTGAACTTCCTCTGAATATGCACTAGGGCCAGTACATCCTTCTTGAGATATGGGGCCTAAAGCTGCACACAATACTCCAAACGTAGTCTGAACAGAGCCTTATAGAGCCTCAAAAGTACATCTCTGCTATTATATTCAAGTCCCCTCAAAATAAATAGCATCATTGCATTTGCCTTCCTAACTACTGACTCAACCAGGATTATCTTGAGAGAATCCTGGACTAGAACTCCCAAGTGTCTTTGCACTTCAGAATTAACTAGAAAGGTTAAAGATAATATCAAACTTAACAAAAACATATGCACACACAGACACACACACGTGCACATGCAGACACTCGCATAGACACAGACCCAAATGTACAGACCCAAAGGCACCAACTATGCCCACTTCTTACTTTTTAATATTGAGCAGTATTCAAAGTGTGTCTCCATCTTGAGGCATCTTCTCATTTTCCTACTTTTAATGGCAATTCTTGTCATATTTTGAAAGCTGGGCTGGTATCTCATTGATCTGAGACGCCTTATTGTTCTTTAGGTTGTTTGGACCTCTGATATGATAATTTCCACCAGGATGATGATCAGCTGCAATGTTGTCATCAAACCCAAATATGGAGCTAGGGTTGGGTTCAGTTTGTTGATGAGGATTCCCTGAAAATATTTCACTCATCTCACTTCCTGCTGCTTAATCAATAAAGTCCTAGAATTTTGCTCTTGATTGGTACAACAATGCTGCTTCTTCTCCCAATTAGCTCCCATCTGATTCTGTACAGCGTCTTGGAGTCATTCTGATTTGCTGTTTCTTGTGCCGCCCTGGCTTTTAAGATACCTTCTAATCAATCTGTTCAGACACAAATCTGAAGCAGGTGCAACTTCAACCTACATCTCTGGTTCAGAGATAGACACACTACCACTAAACAAGAGGCCCTCAGCACCAGCCTGTCTTTTAATTTTTTTCTTTTTTTTATTTATATCCAGAAGTGCTCTGACATACACCAAAAGATTTTTCCTACGACCAAATCACCACCCTCACTTTAACTCCAATAATTTTCAACTGCCTCTCCTGTGTTAATGTCTGGTTAATAACATTGTGAAGTTTGTTGATGTCTTTATTTAAGTTTAAGGACAAAGAGATGATTTGTCTATTAATTGTCTGAGCACATCTCAGGAGCACCTGTAATAATGGGATGGAAAGAGCTGTGACACCAATCAGTTAATAAAGTCTACCCACTAAGGAAAGTGTTTTGGATTTCTGTCTCATTGACTAGCTTGGATGTTTATTGATATCTGTACACTTTGTGGCTTTTTCCAGTCTTCTGGTAAAGATTAATTAAAGCTGTGAAAGAGAGCTATGGGAGAGACAAATGAAGATGGATAGTGTTTGCCTTGATGACTGTAAAATTCATTATAGAATTGACATTTTTAAAAAGGATTGACTTATACTACCCAATGATTTCAGGACATGTGTGTTTTGCATAAAGTTATTAAAATCCAACACCAAATAAAGAATGGGCAAAGTCTCCTATATTAAAAATTCAAACATTGTCTTAATTGCCTTCATGCAAGAATGATAGCAAGCAGGTTTAAAATTTCTTATACTTGTATTACACATCTGAAAGTCCACAGTCCTCTCAAAGACCTGGAACTTCAGTCATGATTCAATTCTCATTCGACTGTGATAGTTGCCATTGCCTCCAAGAGCAGCAGAAAGGGGGCAAATCTCTGCACAGCCATGCCAACAGCACATGTTGTCAGAATATAGCCTTCATAAACAAGTCTGAAATGGAACCCAATGTAACTTATTGTAGAGCTAGAAGATCAATGACACATTGTTTATAATGTTACACTTCAAAGTAACTTCCCAAAGCTTTTTGAAGCAGAATAATAATGTTTTATAAACATGCAAATATTGCGACAAATTATACTGTGACATCCTGCATCACTGGGTATGATATATTGTATAGTTTAGGCTTGGATGCCAAGGAGCACAGAATATCGAGATACTGTAGCATTGAGACCCCAGTGGCATGTCTTGTCAGGCTACATACACTCAACTCCAATGATATCCTTCGTTTAACAAACTGTGGTCCATAAGTTAAGTATATTTGCTTCTGGTGAATGTTAACTTACGGTACAGCGTACTGCACACAGCTGCTCAGAATTTGTTTCAGTATCATTACAACAGCCATTTGGATGAAGAGATCTGTCATGCAGCCACTTGGATGGCACTAGAATGGAAAAAATAACATATGTCACTATTTTCATTCATGAGTGGTCGGAAGGGAGGGAAGAATTGTCTTATATGCACAGTTTCTCCCATCAGGTGTTTGTGAAAATTATACTTTAGTTGCAATTACAATTCTCATGAAATGTAGCACCATTCCAGTGATAGAGCAATCTAGTTAACTGGTTACCTTTCAGTGAACACAATACTCACCATTCCATCAGCTATACTATGCAGCTATTCACCAAAGTTACTTCAACAAAAAAACTCTACAGTCCCATGATGTTTATTGTGGAGAAGGATAAGTACAGGAAGACCATGGGTACCATTACTAGTGATCATCATTGATGATTTTTGCGGACGAGGATGATTCTCTTCCACTGTCAGGGTGAGTCCATAAGTGGTGGTACCACTGCGGTTACCAGTGCAGTGGCCGCAGGTTACCGCAGGCTCTGTTACAGTCTGTTACAGGTGGTCACAGGAAGGGGTGGAGCATTGGTGTGGCAGCTTTCTCCTTTCGCTGTTTCCGTCCAACTTCCGCTTTTTCGCGATGGCAAATCTCGAGGTGCTCGACACCTTTCCAAATGTTCCTCCTCCATTTTGGAAGGTAGTGGCCGAGTGATTCCCAGATGTCTGTGGGAATGCCGCAGTTTGCCAGTGAGGCCTTGAGGGATCACTGACGTGCTTCCTCTGTCCACCTGAGGCTCGCCTGTCATTTCGAAGCTGGGAGTAAAGCACCTGCTTGTAGAGTCTTATGTCGATCACACAAATGATGTGCCCAGCTCATCGTAGGGTGGTCAGTGCCTCAATACTGGGGATATTGTCCTGGCCGAGGATGTTGGTATTGGTGCATCTTTCTTCTCAGTGCATTTGCAGAATCTTGTGCAGGCAGAGTTGGTGGTACTGCTCCAGCACCCTGAGGTGTCTACTGTAGACAGTCCATATTCTCAGACCCATATGGATACAGAACTGGCTTGAAGGGAGAAGACAGAGAGTGGTGGTGGAGGAGTGATTTTCAGACTGGAGGCTTGTGACCAGTGGTGTGCCACAAGGATCAGTGCTGTGTCCACTGCTTTTTATCATTTATATAAATGATTTGGATGTGGACATACGAGGTATAGTTAGTAAGTTTTCAGATGACACCAAAATTGAATTTGTAGTGGACGATGAAGAAGGTTACGTCACCAGTACAATGGGATCTTGATCAGGTGGGCCATTGGGCCAAAAGAGAAGATGGATTTTAATTTAGAAAAATGTGAGGTGCTGCATTTTGGAAAGGCAAATCAGAGCAGGCCTTATACACTTTATGGTAAGATCCTGGGACTGTTGCTTAAAAAAGAGACCTTGGATTGCAGGTTCATAGTTCCTTGAAAGTGGAGTCGCAGGTAGATAGGATAGTGAAGAAGGCATTTGATATGCTTTCCTTTATTGGACAGAGCATTGAGTATAGGGGTTGGGAAGTCATGTTGCAGCTGTACACGACATTGGTTAGGCTACTGTTGGAATATAGTGTGCAATTCTGATCTCCCTCTTATTGGAATATTATTGTAGAACTTGAAAGGGTTCAGAAAAGATTGACAAGGATATTGCCAGAATTGGAGGATTTGAGCTACAAGGAGAGGCTGAATAGGCTGGGGCTGTTTTCCCTGGAGCATCGGAGGCTGAGGGGTGACCTTATAGAGGTTGATAAAATCATGAGGGGCATGGATAGGCTAAATAGACAAAGTCTTTTCCCTGGGGTGGTGGAGTCCAGAACTAGAGGGCATAGGTTTAGGATGAGAGGGGAAAAATTTAAAAGGGACCTAAGGGGCACTTTTTCATGCAGAGGTAGGTGCATGTATGGAATGAGCTGCCAGAGGAAGTGCTGGAGGCTAGTACAATTGCAATGTTTAAAAGGCACCTGGGTGGGTATATGAATAGGAAGGGTTTAGAGGGATATGGGCCAAGTGCTGGCATTGGGACTAGATATCTGGTCGGCATGGACCAGTTGGACCGAAGGGTCTGTTTCCATGCTGTACATCTCTATGACTCTATATAGGAGGGTGGGAATGACCACAGTTCTGTTAACCATGATCTTGGTGTCGGATTTGATGTTTCCTCTGTTGGCTGAAGGCTGCGCTAGCACACTGGAGGCAGTGCTGGATCTTTCCATCAATAGCTGCTTTGGCCAACAAAACACTCCCGAGGTAGTGGAAGTACTCAACTTTCTCTAAGGCCTCTCCGTGGCCCTTAATTATCGTGGATTCGCTCCACAATACCAGGCCAGTTGATGGAGGACCTGTGCCTCACGGATGTTCAGGGTGAGGCCCATGCTGTCATATGCCTCTGGAAAGGTGCTGACAATGGTCTGGAATACATCCTGTGAGATTGCACATATGCAAACATCATGTGCATACCAGATGACACTGTTTGAGGTGACTTTGGTTTTGTCTTGAAAGCGGAGGAGGTTGAATGATTTCCCGCTGGTTCTGTAAGTTAGCTCCATTCCAGCGGGGAGCTTGTCAGCAGTGAGGTGAGACATTGCAGTGAGCTAGACCAAAAACAGTATTGGGGTGATAATGCAGCCCACTTGACACCGGTCTGAATGGGGAATAAGTTGGTGGTAGAGCCATCTGTCATTATCATGACTTGCATGTTGTCATGGACCAGGCGAAGAATGGTAACAAACTTCATGGTTCAACCAAAGTGAACAAGGTTGTTCCACAATGTTTCCCAACTGACGGTGTCAAAGGTAAGGTTGAAGAAGATCATGTACAGGAGTAGGTTCTTTTTTCTGAATTTCTTTTGCAGCTGTTGCCTTACTAGTGAACACATGATTTAAATATATTTATAATTCATTTATTGTTATAGAGACAAAATCCTAAAATCCCTACCACTTTTGAGCACCATCATCACAAGGACTGTCACACTTTAAGAGCAAAGCTCACGACCGAGAGCACTGTTACATCCCAAGGACAAACAGATTTTACAAAACTAGAGAGCAAACCAGGGTATAGGGCACAAGCTGACTCACAGAAGATGTTCAGGAGATTCTGAGAATAAAATATAATGAAGAAAATATTTCTTTCTGGGGGATCAGAAGCTGTTGCCCTGATACTGAAAAGCCTGGGGAGGCAGATCTATATAGGCCTGTTTTTAAGAAGGACGTTTATAGGACCATTAGCATATTCAAACATTCTAGAAATGTTCTCCTACAACATGCAACAGTTGCAAGGTTAATTGGAAGAATTCACGTGACTGATCTGGAATTTAGGCCCAAGAGCTGAGAGAATCTAAGCTTCTACTAGACATGCTCATAACTGTATCCGAGTCTCTTGAACAGAACTGATCTGTTCACAGCTAATAAGGTAAAATGAGGAGTATGACACAAACATCTCAATTATTACCAACTCAATCCAGGTAAACATGCTTGCAGTTGGAAATTATAGTGGAAAATTAGTCAAGTGGGAAAAATGTGTGAGAATCCAACATCACAAATTACTGCTGTATTTCCCATTTGAGCATGCTGTAACACCAGGTGAAATTCAGGTGATATTAAGAAAATACAAAAGGCTAATATGTCTCTGTCACAGTAGAGGCTCTGTCTGTCTCAGCAGAAGTCATTGCTATTATATGTAACATGGTGTCTTAAGCCTTTGCGAAGAACATAAATCAGCAAATTGCAACTCACTTCTTCCAGTCGCCACTGTCCTGCTATTCTTACGTAACCATTTGGGTGGCCATTAATCCTAGCAAAGAAACAAACTTATTACTGCAGTGAAGGTTCAGCAGTTTGGTACTAACGTACACTCTTAATACATTTTTCTTACACACTTAATATATAATGCATTCCTGCTACATAGTGACTCTTCTGTGCATTACCAAAGGTACACTAATAGGACACTCTCTCATAAAAATCAGAAAATGACACAATACCAAGCAAGTTTCAAGCATCTTTGGAGAGAGAAGTAGACTTAATAATGATCATGTAAAGCCATTGACCAGAAACGTCACTCTGCTTTTCTCTCCACATATGCTGCCAGACTTGAATATTTTGTTGCATTTTCTGTATTTATTTCTCATTGCCAGCAACTACAGTTATTTACTCTTATGGAAGTTCTCTAATGATGTTTAGATATAAGTATCTCAGCAAAACCTCACAGTTGTGACATCAGTGCCTGTGTCCAAGTAGAGTTTCTATGCACAGATGCCACCACCACTTTAAACAGTGACCTTCAAACCAAACTCAAAGAGCACAGTATTTGTATGGCTAATATACAATAAGCCATTATTGTTGGGTACATAGAGTCCAGCACTATCATTGCACACTTACTCAACTGCAATCATAATTCACTATTGTTCAATACATCACATCAATTGAATGACACTTTGATCATTTACTATACATTCTGTGTCCTATGATCCTGCCCCACGAGCTACCTGATGAAGGACCAGCACACTGAAAGCTTGTACTTCCAAGTAAACCTATTGGGCTATAACCTGATGTTGTGTGATTTTTAACTTTAAAGGCCATTAGATTTAGAACTTTAAGCATTCCACTGATCAGTTTTATCATATTGTATATTGTAGCACAGCTTTGATTGAAGATCCAAAAAGAACTTGACAAGGTAGATGTGGAGAGGATGTTTTCACTTGTAGGAGAATCTAGGAGACATCATTTAAAAATAAGAGGTCACTATTTAATATATAGCTGAGGTGAAATTTCTTCTCAGAAATTCATAACTCTTTGAAACTTTCTTCCTCTAAAAGGTTTGGAAAGCAGAGTCTTTGAGATTCTTGGGGTGAAAGGTAAGAGCAGGTAGGCAAGGTTACAATCAAATCAGCTATAACTTTACTAAATTATGGAGTAGATTCGAGAGACTAAATGGCCAACTCATGCCCCTAACTCACATGGTTGTATCCATGCTGAACATACATGCACAGTTTATGTGCCAGGGTCATCAAAAATGTTGTCACTGATAGCCTTTGACACCCAGTAGTCATTCTTTGGAGCTTCCAGTACACCACAAAGCAGACAGCTACACTTTGTTTTGGTTCTGTACAGGATAGAGCTGCCAAGGCAGCACCCACAAAGTAACGTGTAAGCAGTCACTGGCACCTTGCAATGCTAGTGAAGCCAGTGAAGCCATATCTTCACTCCAACAGCTTCTCTCTGGAAAAAGGGAATTAAGTTCTGGTCACCGCATTATAAGAAGGATGTGGAAGCTTTGGAAAGGGTGCAGAGGAGATTTACTAGGATGTTGCCTGGTATGGAAGGAATGTCTTACGAGGAAAGGCTGAGGGCCTTGAGGCTGTTCTCATTAGAGAGAAGAAGGTTGAGAGGTGACTTAATAGAGACATACAAGATAATCAGAGGGTTAGATAGGGTGGACAGGGAGAGCCTTTTTCCACGAGGGACACAACTTTAAAGTGAGGGGAGATAGGTATAAGACAGATGTCAGAGGTAGTTTCTTTACTCAGAGAGTAGTAAGGGTATAGAATGCTTTGCCTGCAACGGTAATAGATTCGCCAAGTTTAAGTGCATTTAAGTCGTCATTGGACAGGCATATGGACGTACATGGAATAGTGTAGGTGGGATGAGCTTCAGATTAGTATGACAGGGCGGCGCAACATCGAGGGCCGAAGGGCCTGTACTGCGCTGTAATGTTCTATGTTCTAAGTGTAATTAGCTCTCAATGAATAGAGAATATTACTGACCACCCTCAGACAACAGTGGAAAGCAATATGCAAGATGTTGCAAATATCATCTCCAAATATCAATTCCAAGCCAGAGATTTGTCACAATAATTCACCTTCATAGACTCTGACAGTGTCATCCTTTTCCTGATCTGAGGTTGCAGTGTAGTTGTAACAGGTGGCAGGTTTAAGTCAGGATATCAGTACTGAAGTATAAACACTGCACATTATTTCATGATGTGGAGGTGCCAGTGTTGGACTAGGGTGCACAAAGTCAGAAGTCACATGACAACAGACAAAAGGACAGTGTTCTGAAAACTTGTGATTTCAAATAAACCTCCTGGACTATAACCTGTAACATGTGACTTGTCACATTATTTCAGATTGTAATCCAGGTAGGAGAATTGCTATCTGAAGACCCTAGGCAAGTATGATTTCCTGCTGGGAACCTTTTCCCCTCATTTTTCTTCCAGCAATTTTTCCTGTTCTAAATGGCTTTTCTCTCCCAAAGAAATTCCACAATCCAAGAAGAGTTCCTACTGGTGTATCCATGTCTTGAAGCAATAGTTTTGTGCAGAAGCCTTGAACTAAGTAACAAGCAAATTTATATCATGCCAGACAATGCCCTGCAGATCTTTGCAGCTGTAAACAACTAAAGAAAACACATGTAGAATTGAAGCGCCACCTAGAAGAAATAAATCAACACCTAACCTGAAGGGAGTTGCTGATCCTTTTACATTGCACTGGTGGGAGCTGCGGGAGTCCTTTCTGTTTCTGAACATTTTTAGCTATGCCAGGTTAAGAAAAGATGTTAACTGGAGAAGTGGGTTCCAAAATAGCAACATTGATATCAAATCAACATTGCATTCTGATTGAAATCATGATCTTTCTACTATACAACAACTATTCACTGTGCATGTTAATACCCTCCCCAATGTGGCATCAGTGTAATTTGCCCTAGAAGTATGTTACATACTGTGGATGCTGTTTGAACAACAAACAGCTCCCCAAGTGCTCAAATAATGAATATGCCAATTCTAATTTTGCACTGACCACCCTCAGGAGAGGTAAAGGGATACAACAGAGTTCAAAAGAGTACTCTAAATTATGCTGTATATTATCACTGCATACTGCAAAACTTGAAAGATTCCAAGAAGAATACCTGTGACTGAAACTGTGGTAATGATTTATTGAATTTTAAACAGTTTGTCAAATAGCAGATTTGACCACAAGTCCTCTATACTCACCTTCCCAGAAAAAATGCAATATAAACGATTGATGAGAACATTGTAAAGAACTGGAACGTGAACATTTTTACACTGAAGTTATTTTCTCGAGCCAGTGCGGTGCGTGGTCCTTCTGCAAATACCATAATGTGATTAAAAGACAACATATAGTACTCTGATTCATTCAACTAATCCTCCAGAGATCAGTGTGAAAGCAGGACAGAAGAGAAATACAGACATACTATACACCTTCTGATGCATACTACACTTTAATGTTCTTCAATATTTATTCAACCTATATCAATTGCAGGAGTTGTGTGGCATTGTGGTCATCTTCTTAGGTCTGTGCCAGAAGAGTTCAAGTCCGATAGAGGTGTGTCCAAACATGTTGACACATATACAAAAAACATCAATGTAAGTGGAACACTTGAAGCTGTCAGTGTTTTAATCTACATGTCAGCTTTCTTATGCTTCACTGGAAACAAATCAGCTTTTTCCACACAAATGGAAGGCAAGGTCATCAGCTGTGGGAACAAAGCAAATTTTTGGAGACCAACATGAGCTTGTTAGTACCAGATGTTACTTTCTTCCTGTCATTGTTGCATAGAATTTAAATGTGGTTTTTAAGAATCGCAATTACTACTTTCTCTATTTAGGGTTCCTAAAGCATTTGTATTATTGCATTCATGATCCTTAGAATTTGGTTATAAAATAGTGAGTGAGAGTGATAGTGACTTTCCTGAATTAGTTAGGATTTCATTAAAGTGCTGTACTGTGTTGCAAGATTCTGGTCTCTTTAATACTTGGTTATATTCAGTAATTTGACTTTTCTGTTTGTTTGTTTATTATTGGAGTTCCTTTTAGACCATGTTTCTCTGTGGATGCTTCAACATGTTAATTTCACGTTGGTAAACCTCCCACTAAAAATAGCAAACAAGAGATTATGGGAATGCATTCAGTGTTTCTTGTTATAATTTAATCTAACAATTTCTAGCCTACATTAAGGTATTAAAAACAGAAATGTTTGAAATGTACACACTGATCAGCTTCTAAAAGAGGATAAGACAAGTTGAAGTTTGAATGTAATCCTTTATCAAAAAGGGCACAGGAATGCAAACATAAAAGTCAACCAGAACAATGATGATGAATGAGCAAGCTTTACATGCTGAACAGGATAAGTGTGGTGGAGTTTCGAGCTACTTACAGCTTATGGAGGGGAACCAGTGAACATGTCTTGCTGGAGTCTGGAGGTGACAAAGGGTTGTACATGGGTTTAGTGACAGAAGGTCTTGGTGATGGATAATGTGGGAATCAAACTAGCTACTACAGTTGTGAATGGTCTCATTCAACTCAAAACAGTTGCTGGTGGGGCACATAAAATAATTAGCAAGGGAGTGAAGTTTGTGACAAGGGCTGAAGACCTTTCCAATACTGAGCTGCAGGGAAGTGTGTCTGATCTAAAATTGGATGTTAGACAATCGGTCTAACAGAATAAAGGATGAAATGGTATTTTAGTAGAGGACTATCATCAAGGATGGAGATGTTACGAGGTTACTATTCCTGCAGATGATATGGCTAAAGTCAACTTGCAGATAAGAAAGAAAGAAGGATCAAAGACAGATCTTTGGGGAGTCTAGCAGTAATTGGATGGAAATCTTCCAATGCTGACAATGCACTGTCTATATTCAAGTTGTAAGCAAAGAACAAAGTGAGGAGGGAAAGCTCAAGCATATTCTTAATCAGAATAATCATATGTCTTTCTGTGGACTAACATGGATTCCTGAAAAAGAACATATGTGATAGTGAACCAGTTTGATCATGGGGCATGGATAGGGTAAATAGACACGGTCTTTTCCCTGGGGAGGGGGAGTCCAGAACTAGGTGGCATAGATTTAAGTTGAGTGGGGAAAGATTTAAAACAGACCTAAGGGGCAACTTTTTCACACAGAGGGTGGTGCGTGTATGGAATGAGCTGTCAGAGGAAGTGGTGGAGGCTGGTACAATTACAAAATTTAAAAACATTTCAACTCACAAATTACCATGATTGTACTGAATCCAATGTTGTACTGATAGAAACAATTATTTTAACATGAAATATTTTATGTTAAATACCTAATCATCCAAACCAAACATGTTTTAACCTTCAAAAGTAAGGCTTCAGCCAAATTACAGAAAATCAATTAAGTGAATTATCTGGTCAATTATCAAGATTTGTGCTGCGAAAAAACATATCCCAGAACCCCAGAAAGCAATTTTTGGATCTTCACTTTACATCACTCTTTGCAAGTCCTAACCCTACTACTGTAACTACATTATTCCATTTTTTCTCCTTTCAGAAGAGCGATGGAATGCTAGGTATACTCGCTGCCTAAATTACAATAGTCTCACATCTTATGATGTTTTCAGAGTAATTCCTCTTCATGTGCTGTAGGCATATATTGAGGTCATATTTGAACTGTTAGTTTGCTTAGGGACAATGCCAGAATTTTTCTTATTGTTGTTGTTACCAAGTACCACAGAGAAGCAAATATGAACCTGTAGGGGTTCAAACAATTTTATTGCAGTGTAATATATTTACATACCTAAATCGCATAACTTCTTTGCAACTTTACGATTAATCTGGAACACAAAAATGTCAAAAAAGCAGTTTTATTCATATTTCAGGTAATTATAGATAAGTTTTTTTTCTGTTTTACATCTGAGATGTAGAATTATGTATTTCCATTCATTGTAGCACTTGTTTTCATTAAGTTGTGCAGCATTCTATTGGGAATAGTGTCTGAGTTCAACCAGTGAGTAACTTGTATGGGCATTTGCCTCTCCTACCTTTTCAGTTGACAAAAGAATCATGTTTAAAAGATGCTGTTGAGGGAGTCTTGTTGAGCTATTGTAGTGCACCTTGTAAATGGTATGCACTAGTGCCTGTCTGCATCGGTTGTATAGGAAATGAATGTTGAAGGTGAGGGATACAATACCAATCAAATGGATATATTTGTTCTGGATGGCATTTGGCTTCTTAAGTGTTGTTGTGGTGCCCTTATTCAAGCAGTTGGAGAGAATTCCAACACATTCCTGACTTGTTCCTTGTAGTTGGCGTATAGGAATTGAGAAGGCAGGATGTGAGTTATCTGCCACAGAATTACAGAATGGCTGATTCAGAGGATTTCTGTTCTGTGGTAACACCCAGGAAATTTAGGGATTAGCACTAACATCAACTGGGATCATAAAAATTGTCAAAATACACAGATATTTCATAATGCTTATGTTTCAGTGAAAGATCACCATTTAAAAATAAAACAAAATATGATCTAACAAGCCAAATTTCATTTTGGGATCTGACTTGTTCAGTAGTAACATCAGCTGGGATCATAACAAAAGTCAAAATACATAAATATTTTAATATATGTACTCAAACATCAATTCTTTCAAAACTTGAAATGAATTATTTCTGTAAGTACTTCTTGTGCCACATATGCTAGCAATCTGTGAAAATGAAATATTCAGGGCACACTCCATTCCAAAGAGCTTTTACATCTGGCTGTTCCAAAATGTTTGTTACATCCAATTTTGCATAGAAGTAAGGATAGGGCTAGGTATGAAGTTTTCAATGGGTTGCTCAGGACAGTTCAAGCAACACTGTCAGTGAATATAGAATTGACAGGCTTGGATCTAAAAGTGAGAGAGGGAAAAAGAGAGCGAGAGAGAGAAGCAGACTCTGTTAGGCAATGCTGATTTTAGCTACACAGCTGGGAAGACAACTGCACTACATGCATTTCACTCAGTGAGAACTCCTCAAAAGAAGTTGGATATTCTTTGGATTTGGGAACAGGGAAATCCTGGAACCTTGGAATTGCCTGCAAGTCATTAATAGTTCAGTACAGTTGACAGTAAGGGTTGAAAAGCCCACAGCATAATTTTCTCCATAGAACTGAACAAGGGAAAATCCCTCTAAGAAAAACAAAAGGGTAGATCCAGTTTGATGAAGTTGTTGGTGAAAAATAGGTATTGTGCCTGGGATTAAGTGTTGGAGTGTACTTCCCAGAGACTAGGGGAGCATAGACCAAGAATGGAGATTGATTACAGAATGGGAGCAATTTTTGAGTCAGTCCATTATGGAATGACTCTTGAGAAGGAACTTCAAGATTAGATTAGTAAAAATGAAGAATTGTAACCCCTTCTGAAGTTTAAGCAGATTTGATGACCTACCATGTCATTAACACCTGGGGAGAATGGGTGAAAAATCTGTTCAATCTGTGTTGACTACACATGCTATTTGATGTATGCTGGAAAGTGTTTGATTACACTCTATCATGCATATTTACCACATATTACCTTTGGCTGTTAGATTATAATTTTTTATAGATTATACTACTGCTCTAGCATTGTGTAGTAAATTTTATTTTGGTTGTTCAAAATGTGGAATCTTGTGACTCTGTTCTCTTAGTAAATCCCTTGCACCTCATCCTTGTTTACTTCAAAAAAATGACTGGTCCCTAGCCAGATTTGGTAAGCTGATTCAGAATAACAAACAACTGAAAAGAATTGCAGTCGTAAAAATAAAGACAAAGTACTTTAACTCACTCTTACCTTAGTCATGATGAGAATTGTGAAGAAATGCAATACAGCACCAACCATTACAGCAATTGATCTGGCATGATCACTCAGAAATTCTGAACCAGACTTTGTGAACGTCACAGCAGCAATAACCCGACATATCACAATTCCAAGTGAAAGACCAATAATAACAGTGATCTATAAGGCAACAGGGAAAAGTGACACTGGAAATTGGTTGAACACACTAGAGAAATAAACAATGCTGACAATGATAGGGTCAATGCAGTCTCTAATCCAGAAGGAAGAGTTCGAGAATGTTACATCAGTAACAAATGAAATAGTTCATCACATATACCTATGATCTCATGTACTAACATAAAACAGCCATAACAATAAGCAAACTCACTATTTGAGAACTTGTCCCAACTTGTGCACAACCTGACAACAGAATTTCATCGATTGATTTCTGTTTTACCTCACTATGATAGATTGTTGGAAATCAAGCTCACTATTCTCAGAGTGATCACAAAAGATAAAACTTTCATAAAAGTATACAAAATCCCCAGGATTCTAAAACCAGGTTGACACAAGCATGGACCAGGCTTCTGTACTTAACAATGATTACATATTACAAGTAAATATATTCTAGCTGCAAGTAAACAATTATT
Organism: Chiloscyllium plagiosum; assembly: GCF_037043375.1. Lineage (NCBI taxonomy): Eukaryota > Metazoa > Chordata > Chondrichthyes > Orectolobiformes > Hemiscylliidae > Chiloscyllium > Chiloscyllium plagiosum. The sequence continues at coordinate 56,410,346 of NW_028270156.1, forward strand.
AACTATTGACATATAACTCTAATAGTTAAAACCCTTATAAATTTATCCAACACACGCATACAGACACACACAAAAAGACACTGGTGTTATGGGCAGAGGGAAAGACTAGAAAGTCAGTTTAATTGTCCCTGTCCATAGGGTTCACTGAGATGATCCTGTTACTTTTCAGGACCCACTGCTACTTGATCTTTCTTCTCCAGGTACTTTTACTTGCTTGTAGGAGGTCGTGTGCTTATTAAGTCACTAACTTATTGATTCAAAGCCAAATTTTATTGCAACTAATAAAAGAAATAAACTAGCTTTCTTCAGGCTTGCAGTATTTTCATTGCAGAAAAAAGGTCAGTTCCTTCTTTTAAAGAGGTTTGATTGCTTCTGACCAGTCCTTTACACCCACAAGTTGTTCAGCTACCGAAGAACCAATCACATAGTTGTTAGGAAGCAGAAGGCCTTTGTTATCGACAATTGCTCACCGCTTCACAACCAATCAACTACTTGTTGTCAGCTCAATCTGCATGTATCCAGCTCTAGCTTGTCTATAGTAACCCCCCTCACTGCTCGAACAAACAGTACTTGTAATTTGCTTTTAAAAAGTGCAGTCATCCTTATCACAATCCTTGATTTTTTAAAAACAACCCTTTTCTCATTTCAGTCCACAATCAAAAATACAGAAAAATGAAAAGAATACATCTTTGCATTCCTTGTTCTACACCAGAAAACTTCAGCTCAATCACTGCTGAGTGATAATAATACTATACACGTTTGGTATTGAAACAGTCACAATCTCAAATTGCCTCCCCATTGATATCTACTATGACAAACTCACTCTTTAATGAGTATTAACATTCTTGAGCTCATCAAGTACTGGACAACAGTAATTGGATAGCAACAAATTGGATAGAATTTGGATAGCAACAAATTCCCTAGCTCAATCCCTACTACAATGCAACAATCTGAAACTTATGTCCAAGTGGTACTTTGTAATTCAATTTAATATTCCATCAAATAATAAGTTCTCATTTCACTCTCTATTGAATTTTAAAAGTCCAGGCTCACACCTTGGTGGATATCAACAATTAAAAGCATATCTTCCAATGGACAACAGAATCTGGACCTTCAGTGAAGTAGCATTTGTTGAAGATACTCGGTAGAACAACTGGAGAGGATTTTCAGAGATGAAAGTTTCTACACAGAATATTCTCATCCTGAAAGTCCCCAGAATTTTTCCAACAACGCAGGAATTAGATGGGAACCTCTTCCCACCCTATGTCCTAATGAAGACTTAAGGATTTCTTCATGATACTGCTGCGTTTAACTCTATTCAGTTTAATTTTCAATCAAATAATAAGATCCCGTTTCTGTTCTTGGCAGTTGGGAACACTGGCAGACTTCACAACCGGTGCAACAGAGTTTCCTGTTTGTTGAATCCAGGGGGTGAGGCAGCCTTGATCTGCTGCAGTCTGAGGATGATCAAGACATAGGGGCTAACTACTGAAATCTATTTCCTGCCCTTACGTTTGAAACCTGTGGCTCCCCCCTCTACTTTCAACCCCAACACACAATCACCTTCAAAAAGGTAACTTTCATCCTCACTGCTCCTGGCCTTCCACATTGCTTGGTTACTAGCAACTGTGGCCTTTGATGTGGTTCTGGGGCTCACAGTGGTGGCCAGCCTCAGGTTGGCAGGTAGATTCAGGGGAGTGGGTTATCACTGTCCCTGGAAGTGGTCTGACAGAAATTTAACTGGATGATCATCTAACTGCCTGATCTGGTGTCCTTTCCAGTTTGCAGTGGTGAAGATGAAGCATGTTGAAGAAAGGTTAGAATTTGCTGTGGATGGGAAAGTGCATCATAGACTGACACTAGAGGGTATAATTTCATCCATACCATTAGACTGTCAGAGCATATCACTAACACTTTATGGAACCATTTTATCTTTGTTCCAGATGGACAGAAATTGATCTGCCTGTACTGCTCGCAAGACAAAGCTTTTCACTGTGCCTCGGTACACATGACAATAAATTCAATTCAATTCAATTCATAATAAATTTGATCATTGCTTGCTGAAGAAAGGTTAGAATTTGCAGTGGATGAGAAAGTGCATGGGACAATTGGATGAAAATTCAATCAGAAAAGGTTCTCTTTCTTTGAATTCCTTAATACTCCACTCCAGTAGAGATAATCTTCAAACTGTTCTTTACAACTCTCAAGAAACAATTCTGACAGACGTTTAAAAAAGTGTTTTTCTTCAACTAAAGTACAAATCTAATTTGTCTGTATCAGTGCATGAACACCAATGCTAACCAGTTTTAGTGTAGGCTTTCAATCATTGCAGCCCTGCCTGAAAAAGCTACTTTCCTTTAAATTTATCTCAATATATGTCTTGCAAAACAGCAAATATTCCCCTTCTTTGTGTCGTGAAACAAAATAATGGTTTGCAGTGTTTTTGCATGGTATACTGAGGGTGAAATTGCCTTACATATAATTTAGTGTAGGAATGAGAGTGTTCTGAGTGCAAAACTATCTTATATATATTTATAGTGCAATTAGTGAGAGTACGGAAACAGATTTTGGAAATTCCCTTGTGTATCATATAATGTAGTAGTCTGAGTTGGGTATGAGGTATTTTTTGTTTATAAAGTATTGCAGGAATGTAAACTGACACAAGAGGCTTGTTTATGAGTTTCTTGCGCAGTGAGACCTGGTCTGACATTTACCTTTAATTTTACACTAATAAATTTGATCATTGCATGTTGAAGAAAGGTTAGAAATTGCTGTGGATGAGAAAGTGCACCATAGACTGACAATAGAGGGTATAATTTCAGTCATACCATTAGACTGACAGACCACATCACTAACACTTTATGGAACCATTTTATTTTTGTTCCAGATGGACAGAAATTGATTACATGATTATTCACTGAGACAAGCATCTGACAAATCTGTACAGTACTTTCTCCCCACACTGCCTAATGGACATAACTGTATGATAAATCCTAGAAACTCAGTGAAAACCTGTAGCAATTAATATGGGGCTGGACAACTGCACATGGAGTTCACTTGCACCATCCCTCTAAATTTATTGAGGAAGCTACCTTATAGTGCAATTAAAGTTCATGAAGAATGCTCAGTTCAACAAGGACTGTTAGAAACAGGAAGTGAGATGGAAGCTGCCACTTGTTTTCTACAATTTTAAATACTCATGCTACTCAATCCAATTCCCTAGCATGAGTGTCCAATGTGCGTAGCACTTGGATAGGATATCAGTGGAGCAAAGTTTAGGTTATAATATCATCCCTTATATGCTGTTTATTTGCTAATATTTTTCTTAATGATGACTTATTACAACAGAGTATAAACACAACATAATAACTTACCAGAATACATGCTAGCAACATAACAATTGTTGTGCGTTTGTATGAATGGTGATATTCTTTAGCTTTGACATCAGGATTGTATAATAGCCCAAGCGCCAGTTCCTCCTGATGCAATAAAACAATCATATCAGAATTGAATTGTCTCTCTACTTCAACCCAATAATGGAAACAAAGATTTACAAAGATGTTACCAAGACTAGAGGGTTTGACTTAGAAGGAGAAACCAGAACTTTTTTGCCCTGGAGCATGAGAGACTAATGGGTGACCTTATAGAGGTTTATAAAATCTTGAGGGGCATAGGTACAGTGAATAGTCAGTTTTTCTCCAGAGTAGGGGAGTCTAAACCCAGAGTGCATAGATTTAAGGTGAGAGGGGAAAGATTTAAAAGGGACCCAAGGGCAGCTTTTTTTACACAGGGAGTGGTGTGAGCTGTCAGAGCAAGTGGTAGAGGTGAGTGCACTTAGAACATTTAAAAGGTGTTTGAAAAGGCATATGGATTAGAAAGATTTAGAAGGATATGGGCCAAATGCAGGCAAATGGAACTATTCAGTTTAGGATACCTGGTCAGCTTGGACAAGTTGGACTGAAGAGTCTATTCCTGTGTTGTATTATTCTGTGACTCCTACAAGTAAATTAACATTTTCCTTGTCAATTGAATACTAATAGCAAGATTTTTGACTCGCAATGGAGATGTGAATGGTGTAGTGAAATGCTGAACTTAGAATTTTGTGTTGAGAAAACAATTTTCCCCTGTCTTCCCAACCTCATGTTATTCTCATGTAGTCTTTTCATGGACAAGAAATTATTGTGGTGCAAAATGCATGCACACACACCCTCTTCAAAAGACAGGATCATCATTATGGGGACCACAGGAAAATTCTTCCTGCAAATTATGTACACCTGCTGTTGAGGATTGTGGTAGGCTAAAAACAATGAACCTCTTTGGATGGCTTGTGACTGTAATGATTGTAACAAGCTCAGCCAGGTGGATCTCATGGAATATGAGTTCCCTGATTGGACCAGATTAAAAGCCCCAATCAGGGACCCCTAGCTGACAGACGAAAGCAGGAGTGGCTCTCCAGTGGAGGGTTCTCTACATGGGAGTCCTCCCCCTTTCCCTCAGGGATCTGGGGTGGAGGGTGCTGCACGCAGCAGTCCCTTGCAACCACAGATTGCGGTGGTTCACAGACTCCCAGCCCAACTGCTTGTTGTGCGGTGCGGTGGAGTCCGTGAACCATGTATATATTGGGTGTGGATGCTTGCATTCCCTTTTTGATTTTCTTAAAAACCTCCTTCTCTGTTTTTGGTTGCACTTCAGTCCCACACTTCTAATCTTCGGGCACCCGGTACGGAGGGGGGAGGGCAGATCTGAGGACCTCCTCATAGGTCTGCTCCTGGGCCTGGCCAAACTGGCCATAAACAGGTCCAGGCAGCGGGCCATGGTGGGGGTAATTATGGCTGACTGTCTACACCTCTTCCGCGGTTATGTTAGAGCCCGGGTGTCTCTGGAGAAGGAGCACACAGTGTTCACCAACACCCTTGAGCTATTCAGGGAGAGGTGGGCACCACAGGGAGTGGAGTGCATTATTTCCCTGTCCAATTCTATTTTGATTTAATCCCTACCCTTCCCTTCACTGTTTGATCACACAGCATTGCCCTTTGATGTGAAGGGCATTGCTTGTCACTGGCCACTTGGGTGTTTCTTTTCTTCCTGGTGGTGGAAACTGAATAAAGACTTGATCACCTTATGTCTTTCACTGTGTCTCACACCTGCACACACACAACATGGGTGCGGGGGGAAAATAAGCACTACCAGTGTTAGGCAGTAGTGTAGGGGAAAGTAAAACAACAAAAAAAGGAGTGTCAGAGGAATAAAGAAAAAGTCTACTTGAAGAGGACAAGGCAGTGCTGCCCATATCTTCAGGCTGAATTCGGCAGTGGGCTCTAATTCTAACTGCATTTACAAGTTGGAACACCATCGAGGAGGCCAAGTAGCAAATGCGGATGCATGGAGCGGCCTCCCATTGGCAGATACAGCACTGGTGGTACCACCACTGCAAGGGTCTGTTCTGGTTTTAAACTTGCTGGACACAATTCCGGTCACAGATGACAATATCAGACTTTGCACAAAGAAAAATCTGGTCCTGGCAAAACTGAAACAGCTGGTGGTGATTGGGGAAATCAAAGGGCCGTCACAACCAGAATTGAAATCTTATTGGATCCAGAAAGACCAGATCACAGTCGGCGAATATTATTATAGAGAGCAAGAGTGATTGTCCTGAGCGAAGGTCGCTGCCAGATACTGGCTGAACTCCACCAGGGTCATCCAGGAGTTTCCAAAATGAAAATGCTGGAGAGAGGTTATGGCTGGTGTCCAGAATTGGATGCAGACATAGCCACGTTGGTGGTACAGTGTCCAGAGTGCTAACAACGACAAACATTACAGGCCGCAGCTCTCCCACATTCTTGGGAATGGCTGGGTAAACCCTGGACTCATTTACATGTCGACTATGCAGGTCCTTTCATAGGTTTAGTTCTTACTTATTATGGACACCCACTCAAAATGGCTAGGTGTGCATCAAGTTCAGTTGTCAATGATGAGAAGATTCCACAGCACGTTAAATCTGATCTTCCCAGACCTGGGCTGGGAGGGGAACCAATCAGGAACACCAGTGCTGGACATAAGACTCCACTAAGCAAGAGAGACAGTTTACTATAGTTGTGGGTACATTCACTGAGCTCAGAAGTTGATTTGCAGATGTTTCATTCCCTGTCTAGGTGGCAACATCAGTGCTTTGAAGCCTCATGTGAAGCGTTGCTGTACTGTGTCTTCTGGAATTTATTTGGTTCCATTCCTGCTGCTTCCGGTTGCTCGTTGTCGTGGCTGCTTTATTGGGTCCAGGTTAATGTGTTTGTTAGGTCATGCCATTTAGTGGCTAGTTGGTGTTCATGGATATGGATTGCTAGTTGTCTGCCTGTTTATCCTATATAGTGTTTTGTACAGTATTTGCATGGCATCTTGTAAATTATGTTAGTCTTACACATGATAGGTATAGGGTCTTTTGTTCTGGTGAGCTATTGTCTGAGCATGGCCTCCAGTTTTTTAGGTTGTTGTGAATTTGAATGGTTGGAGAAGTCTGGCTGTTAGTTCGGAGACATTTTTTATATAAGGTAGCAAGGCTAGTGGGTTGGGTCATGGTATGTCCTCATCATGTTGAAGTTGCGGATGAAATTGCAGGGATATCCGTTCCTGGTGAAGACTCTGTAGAGGTGGTGTTCTTCTTCCCTTCGCAGGTCGGGAGTGCTGCAGTGTGTTGTAGCCCTTTTGAATAGGGTTCTAATACAGGGACTTAATAAAAAACACACTACTGAAACTACAAAAAAAATGGGCTGATAACCAGGATTCACTTACAAAGGATGAAACCAGAAGGCAACAACACCCCAAGATTTTATGGATTACCCAAGATACACAAGCCAAACATACCACTTACACCCATTGTGGCACTTCCAGGAGCTCCAGCACATAAAATTGCAAAATAGCTCCAACAAAAACTGAAACATCTTATCAGCAGATCCAAACACTCCATTACAATCATCACAGGAATTCCTAGACAATACAAAGAACATAAACATAGACAAGGATGAAGCAACGGTCTCATTTGTTGTAAAGGCACTGTTCACTTCAATTGACAAAACTCTAGCCAGAGAGACAATAGCCAACCTCCTGGACAAGCAGAACAGACAACACGATGGGGAATATATCAACAAGGACTGCATACTCAAACTACTAGACCTGTGCTTGACGACACATTTCACATTCAACAACAAAAATATGAACAGATCAATGGGATACCTATGGGCTCACCCATCTCTGGGTTCACAGCAAAAGCAGTGATGCAAAGACTGGAACAAACAGCCCTCCCATAAATCTGACCCAAATTCTGGATCAGATACTTTTGTAATTATTAAGAGAACAGAGATCAAGAACACACACCAGATTATCAACACCATGTTCACAGGATCAAATTTACGAGAGGGGAGGAAACCAACAACCAACTCCCATTCCTGGATATGATGGTAGAAAGAACATAGAAGAGTGAATACACTACAAGAGCATACAGAAAGCCACACACAGACCAGATCCTGAACGAGAACAGCAACCACCTGGACACACACAAATGAAGCTGCATTAGGATCCTGTTTAAAAGGGCTACAATACACTGCAGCACTCCCGACCTACCAAGAGAACAACTCTACAGAGTCTTCACCAAGAACAGATGTCCCCACAATTTTATCCGCAGATGCCTAGCAGATAGACAACACGATGAGGACATGCCACGACCCAACACACTAGCCTTGCTACCTTATATAAAAAATGACTCTGAGCTAACAGCCAGACTTCTCCGACCACTCAAATTCACGACAACCTAAAAAAATAACAGCTACGCTCAGACAACAACTCACCAGACCAAAAGGCCCTATACCCATCATGTGCAAACTAAGATAATTTACAAGATTCCATGCAAAGACTGCACGAAACACTACATAGGACAAACAGACAGATAACTAGCAATCCGCATCCATGAATACCGACTAGCTACTAAACGCCATGATCAGCTGTCCCTAGGAACCATATACATAGATGACAAGAACTACAAATTTGACTGGGACAACAAAATGAAAAGCTAAACTGAGAGCAGCCAGAGAATTTCTAGAAACATGGCACTCATCCACATACTCCATTAACAAACACATTGACCTAGACCCAATATGCCAGCCACTACAACAAAAACTGGAACCAGCAACTGGAAACGTCAGGAATGGAACCAATTAAGTTCCAGAAGCTGCAGTACAGCAGCGCTTCACAGGTGGCTCCAAAGCACTGAAGATGTCACCAAGACAGGGGACGAAATGTCTGCAAATCAACTTCCCAACTCGGCGAACGAACCCACAACAATGGCAACAGGCACCTGAGTTACAAATCTTTACGCAAACCCAAAGATAGCTTACTTCAGGGATATCGTTTGGTGTAGGAACCATCGGAATGACCATGCAAGGGTAAGAGGCATGATTGACATAAGGTCAGTCCAGTGATGTTTAAAGTTCAGTTAGTTGCAACAGTCCTGAACAAGCATGTAGACCATATGAAAGCTGCAAACGTGCAAACGCTGTGGGAGCAAAATGTGCCCAGCTCTTCAACTGTCTTTCCAACTGTTCCAGAACCCATGGGTTCTCTCTTTACATCAAGCATTGAAGATAGCTCAGAATCTGAGATGGATATGGCGGATGTCGTCATCTCAATGCCTTTGCTGCCTGAGGAGGAGAACGAATTTCTTCCAAAACACTCCAGGTGCAAGAGATGACCTACTGTGTGCTACAAGCTGCCCATATCAGAGGCAGAGTTGGAGGAACCTGAGCCAGTGCTAAACTGCCCTAGGAGGAGCTCCAAAAAAAAAAACAGCCCATGTCCTTGGACTCAGAAGGGGAGGAATATAAGGTCATAAGGTCAGCCAGATGGACTGCAAGAAACCGAGTTCCCTGATTGGGGCTGTTAATCAGGTCCAATCAGGAACTCTGGCTGACAGATAACAACAGAATTGTCAGATATCCTAGTTACTCTGACAGCTGGCTCTGAGAAATCTGGATCAGTGTTGGGGTCTCTCCATGTGTAAATTAAGGGTGACTTGGTGACGGAATACCAGCCTCTATGGAGTTATTTCAGGGATCACTAGAGGAGTTAGGAACATTCTTAGTGGTAAATGAAAAATGCTTTGACAGCTTCAAATATCACTACTAGGTGCAGTATTATAATATAGTTTTTATGTAATGATTTTTGGGGGCTCTGTCCTACAAGTTGACCATTATATTGTCCAGCTTTGGGCAAGTGTTAACAGGCATTACAGAACTTTTTCCAATGGAGAAGGTACCACCTTGCATTTAAAATGGACAAAAATTGTATTGGTAAACCCTCCTTGTCATGTATACAACTGGGATTTCAATATACAAACAGGTCTGACGATAAAAAAGATCCTTTATTTATTTATTCAATTGCCAGTATTTATCACCAATCCCTGGAAGCCGTTGAGAAGATGATGTTAAGCTATTGCAGTCCATTTGGTATAAATAGATCTGCAGTGCCATTGGGCAAACAGTTCCAGGATTTTAACTTAGCAACACTGAAATAACGGTGATATATTTCCAAGTCAGGATGTGAGTGATTTGGAGGCGAACTTGAAAATTTATGGTGTTCCCATAAATCTGGTACCCTTGTCCTTCAAGATGATGGTGATCATAAATTGGCAAGTGCTGTTTAAGGAGCCCTTGGTGAATTTCTATAATGCATTAAGTAAAAGTTGCACACTGAGCATCGATCATGGAGGGATTAAATGTTTGTGGATGTGGTGCTATTTAAGTGGGCTAGTTTATCCTGGAGAGTGTTAAAATTCTTGAGTATTGTCGGAACAGCTTTCATCCAGAGTGTTCTATCACACTCCTGACTTGTGTCTTGCAGATAGGAGACAAGCTTTGTGGATTCAGGAGGTGATTTATTCCCAGCCACTGACCTGCTGCTAATCCAGTTCCGTTTCTGGTCAATGGTAACTTCCAGGATGTTGATAGAGGGGATTCAGTGATGATAACACCATTGAATATTAAGGGGACATTGTCATGAACAGATGCACCTGCAGCAGGCAGATTGGTGAGGATGATGTCATGTATGTTTTCCGACTAGTTACTTCCCTTACCACTTACAACAGACCCAAACTAGCAACTATGTCCTTCTGGAGTTGGTTTGCTCAATCAGTGGTAATGTTGCCAAGCTATTCTTAGTGGTTGGCATTGAAATCCCCCATCCAGAGTTGATTCTGCACCCTTGCTCCCCTGAGTGTTTCTTCAAAGTGCTGTTCAAAATGATCAACAGAAGGTTTCCTTGTTTGTGTTTGACTTGATGTCATGAGATGCCATGGGTCCAAAGACAATGTTGAGGAGTCCAACTCCTTCTTGTCTGTATATCACTGCCACCTCTGATGGATCAGGACATATCCAGAGATGGTGATAGTGTTGTCTGGGATGTTGTCTTGTTATATGATTCTGTGAGTATGACTATGCCAGGCTGTTGCTTGATATGTCTATGCCATTGTTAGTCACAATTTTAGCACTAACCCATAAATTTTCATATAGGGTCATCCGAGCTGTATTTGCCATTGACATTTTCAGTGCCTTATTTGATGCTAGGCTTCATGAGACTATCTGGTGATTGATACAATTAAATAGCTTTGGAAACCCTTTCTCACTGGGTGGTTAAGAGTTAAAACACATTGCTGTGACTCTGGAGTTACGCATAAGCCAGACCAGGTAAGAATTGTAGTTTCCTTCCCTAAAGGACATTAGTGAACCTATGGATTTTTATGACAATTGGCAATGATTTCATGACAATTAGATTTTTAATTCCAAATTTATATTGATTTGAAATTGCACCCTCTGCCACTGTGGGATTGAAACGCATGTATTGATTGCTAATCCAGTGATATTACCTCGATATCAATGTCTTCATATTCTGCCAATTCCAAAGTCTCCTCTTTCACTGGTGTCAGAATGGCAAGAAAGAGCACCTCACCACCAGCGGTGTAATCTAAAAACTCTCAAAGTATCAATGTAGTGTTCATTAAAGTTTTTACCTCGTCCTCATCCCAGTGGTACAAATCCCATGAGCAGACAGATCTTGCTCGGGCTCGTTTCCACAGTTCCAAAAATACAGTAGCTATATTTTGAGAGAGAAACATTCACTGAAATAACAATTATTAACTTAATTAATAATCACAGGCAGACTTTTATACTCCCCTCTGAATGGGTTTAGCAGTAGATAGGGAATGTAAAATACATCCGCCTGCCCCTGATACTGCACATTTTTACAAGTGGAATGGAAAGGGCTGGGGGACAAATCTTCCCTTGTGTCAAATGAGGTACTTAAGTAGTTAATAATACATGTAAGGACCATTTCCTATCTCTACCAATATTTCATTGGATAGCTTGGAAATTTTGCAAGTAACACTGCTCGAACACTAGGATAGTGAGATTAGTTGCTTCATTTATGGATACTTATTTTAAAGAGACTCCACCAAGCTCCAGACGTTCCTGCATGTTCCTTTCCCTGCTATCCGTCTAACTGATCCGCCTCATTTGGGCCTGCCAGCCTGACCGTGGCAAAGTCCTCTCTCTTATTTTGCATCCAGTCCAGTGCAAATATTGTTGGAATCCAGTCCCAGTTAATGCCACAATGAGCTTATGGCAACTGGCTGACAGCTCTCGGAGGCAGGTCAGATAGAGATGGTAGTCTTGCCTCAAGGTAATTAACATGGATATTAAATTACTATGGGACCATGGGCCTGGGAACATAGGACAAAGAACAGTACAGCGCAGAACAGGCTCTTCGGCCCTTGATGTTGTGCCGACCTGTGAACTAATCTAAGCCCATCCCCCTACACTATCCCAACATCATCCATATGCTTATCCAAGGACTGTTTAAATGCTCCTAATGTGGCTGAGTTAACTACATTGGCAGGCAGGGCATTCCTGACCTTTACCACTCTCTGAGTAAAGACCTACCTCTGACATCTGTCTTAAATCTATCACACCTCAATTTGCAGCTATGCCTCCTCGTATAAGATGACATCATCATAGTAGGAAAAAGACTCTCACTGTCCACCCTATCTAATCCTCTGATCATCTTGTATGTCTCTATTAAATCCCCTCTTAGCTTTCTTCTCTCCAATGAGAACAGACCCAAGTCCCTCAACCTTTCCTCATAAGACCTTCACTCCAGACCAGCCAACATCCTGGTAAATCTCCTCTGCATCTTTTCCAATGCTTCCACATCCTTTCTGTAATGGGACGACCAGAACTGTACACAATACTCCAAGTGCAGCCGCACTAGCATTTTGTATAGTTGCAGCATGACATCACGGCTCCGGAACTCAATCTAACACACCATATGCCTTCTTAACAACACTATCAACCTGGGTGACAACTTGCAGAGAATCATGTACATCGACACCAAGATCCCTCTGCACATCCACACTACCAAGAATCTTTCCATTGACCCAGTACCCTGCCTTCCCGTTATTTTTCCCAAAGTGAATCACCTCACATTTACCTGCATTTTCATTTGCCACCTCTCAGCCCAATTCTGCAGTTTATCCAAGTCCCCATGCAACTTGCAACTTTCTTCCACACTGTCCACCACTCCACCAACTTTAGTGTCATCTGCAAACTTACTAACCCATCCACCTACACCCGTATCCAAGTCATTTATGAAAATGACAAACAGCAGTGGTCCCAAAACAGATCCTTGTGGCACACCACTAGTAAATGGACTCCAGGCTGAATATTTTCCATCAACCACCACTCGCTGCCTTCTGACAGAAAGCCAGTTTCTAATCCAAACTGCTAAGTCACCCTCAATCCTATGCCTCTGCATTTTCTCCAACAGCTTACCATGTGGAACCTTATCAAAGGCTTTACTGAAGTCCATGTACACCATGTCAACTGCCCTACCCTCATCTACATGCTTGGTCACCTTCTCAAAAAACTCAATGAGGTTTGTGGGACACGATCTGCCCTTGATGAAACCATGTTGACTATCTCCAATCAAATTGTTGTCTGCTAGATGATTATAATTCCCTTCTCTTATCATCTTTTCTAAAACTTTTCCTACAACAGATGCAAGGCTGGTCTATAATTACCTGGGTCATCTCTCCTCCCCTTCTTGAACAATGGCACAACATTTACAATCCTCCAGTCCTCTGGTACTAAACATGTAGACAATGACGACTCAAAGGTCAAGGCCAAAGGCTCCGCCACCTCCTCCCTCACTTCCCAGAGAATTCTCAGATAAATCCCATTTGACCCAGAGGACTTAACTACTTTCACACCTTCTAGAGTTGATAACACTTCTTTCTTACTGACCTCAATCCTTTCTAGTCTAATACCCGTATCTCAGTCTTCTTCTCTCCAATATTCTCCTTTTTCTGAGTGAAAACAAATCAGAAATATTCCTTAACATCTCTCCAATCTCCACAGGGTCCACACACAACTTCCCACTTCTGTCTTTGACTGGTCCTATTCCTACCCTATCCATCCTTTTATTCCTCACATACCTATACACTGGAACGCTGTATATTGGTATGTGAGGACTATACACTGAAGTACATTGGAATAAAAGATTTGCAAGTTTAAACTGATGGATAAATATAAATTGCATGCACATGGACTGAATACTGTATTTTGAGCTCTTCCAATAATAAACTGGTATATTAGTGAGTTACAAATACCAGGAAAACACCAAATTTAATCCTTGATTGATCCTAAAGTAATTAATCAGAGCCAAGAGGCAATCAGAACTTCCACAACCCTAAGCACTTCATTGGTCTCAGTCTGCTATGCTAGGAAGAGGAAAGATAAGCCTGAGCTCCCTTTCCCAACTGCTAATTACTGATCCCATTGGACACTATGCACAATGGGGCTTAACTATGCAACCACCAAAATAGAACATTCTGAAAATGCTCATTGCTAGGATTGATACATTAGACATTGGCTTTTGGGTGATATTCTGTTAAACTGCTTCTAACTGTAAACTATATCATCAACAGGGTCACTAACTTGGGGGAGAAAATTGAGGAAATGATGGGCAGAACTTCCTATCCTGCATTGGGAAACCAATGCTGAGACCATTTATGTGTCCTTCCCCCACCCTGGGGTTCGGGACACTGGTAATAGTTATCACAGCTGGCAATTTTAGTGGAGGTGGGCAACTTGGCTGTATACTGATTGGCCAATTACAGGGTAAAGGAGTCGAGGCAGAAATGCTGAGGTACCGGCCTCATGTAAACAAACACAACAATCATTACAGTTGCCTGTATTTTGCAGGGAAAGACAGAAGCACTAGAAATCCAGGAGGAGAAGCCAGGCCTGAAATGAGAATTGCCCCTCGATTCTGCAAAACTGTTCTGGAGTTATTTCTGCAGGCGGTGAAGGAGATGTAGAAAGGTTCTCCTTCCCGTGCATTGAAGGAAAAGAGCAGTAAACTGGACGGATTCAGGTTGCTGACATTGCAGTAGCATCAGTTATATGGAACTGAATGTTCAGGTGCTTCCTGAACCCTTAACAAGTGTTGAGGATTCACCCAGCTGTGACACCTGCATCTACCTCAGCATTTCTGCCTTGACTCCTTTACCCTGTAATTGGCCAATCAGTATACAGCCAAGTTGTCCACCTCCACTAAAATTGCCAACTGTGATAACTATCATCAGTGTCCCCAACCCCAGGGTGCCTGAAGGTGCAGGTGATACAGAACACTGTAGACTATCACTATGCACAAAACCTTTGCAAATTAAAATTAAAAAAGAACATCTGTAGGAGTGTCCTGCAGGTACCACCACAGTCCATAGACCCGAAAAAGATGTTCAGAAGCCCAAATATTTGCTCAATGATGATTCTTGTGAGCAGATAGTTTAATTTGTAGTGCCTCTGTAGCTCCATTTCAAAGTGATACAAAGGGTCAAGAAGTCACCTTTACAAGGACTAACACTCGAGCTCGAGAATCCATCCATGTAGTTTGGATGATGGAATAAGTGGCTGGGGCATCACAGATTACCAGGGGATGGTGTTATGGCATCTGCCAGGAATGACAGATGGAGGAAGCTCTTTTTGAGGTGTTCATGGCATGCCATTCCCCTTCCTGAGAGAAGGTAAAACTAATAAGAGAGGTGACTTGAAACTGGTGTGCTTGTTAGTGATGCTCAATTAGCACTCGCCCACCTCTTGGAACCTGATGAAGGTAGGAATAAGACTTTCCCATTATGTGTAATACTCTTTTCAAATATTTTGCTATGTACTACAATTATTCATACTATGGGGGTGGACTAGCTTTGAAAATAACACCTGGGTAGACTTTTGTTTATTAACTAAAATGGAAACCAACATTGCGCTGAAGAAAATACCTACCCCAGATTGCCATGAACATTGCAAAAACAACTGTCCCTTCATGGTCAAATAGTTGTGTGATCTGCAGAAATAGAATAAGGTAAATTTACTCAACAAAAACAACTTATATTCCTATAACTCCTTATCCAAATAAATCGACAAAGGTGCTTCACAGGAGTAATATACAACAAAGAATATCACTAAAGCACCTAAGTAGATATTAGGACAGCTAAGCAAAAGCTTGATCAGAAGTGTAGGGCTTTATAGAGTGTCTTAAAGAAAGGAATTGAGGTAGAGTGCCAAGGAAGTATATGAAGGGTATTCTGCAATTTATGACTCAGGAATTGATGATATAGTCACAAATGGGGGTGCACAAGAGGCCAAAACCAGACAGCAAGTGTCTCAGAGGGTTATGAACCTGGAGGCGATTACAGAGATAGTGAAGGATAAAGTAATGGAGGGGTTTGAAAACATGGATGTGAATTTAAAAATACAATGTTGCATAGTCAGAAACTAATGTGTGTCAGTGAGAAGGGAGGTGATGGGAGAACGAGACTTGGGGCAAGTTAAGACATAGACAGCAGACATTTAAATGACCTCAAGTTTATGGTGGACAGAATGTGGAAAATCAGCCAAGGTTACATTGGAATACACAAGTCTAGAGGTAATAAAGACTTCAATAACAGATTAGTAACACATGACAGGACAAAGACAAAACATTACAAACATGGAAATAAACCATCTTAATGATGGCACAAATATAGGGTCGAGAGCTGATCTCAGGGGTCAGGTGCAACACCAAAGTTGTGAACAGACTGGCATAATTTAAGACTGGTACAAGGCTGGGAAACTGAATCAATTGCCAGAGAAGAGATTTTGCAGTGTCAAACACAATCAATGGCTCCAATATTTAATAGAAGTAAATTTCTGCTGAAGGTCTGTGGCAACGTGGGCAGTGTATCCTGCCTCAGAACCAGAAGCTCCTGATTCAGAACTTGGTGTGCAGAGAGGGGGAAATTAATATCATAGCTAAACAGGTTTTGATTCCTTTCCACAAATGTCAATGGCTGGCAGAAGAATAAAAGAGATTCCTAGTCAGCCACAAAGTAAAAGAAATTAGAGTTTTATCTTCACTATCCATAGCTCCAAGCTAAAACATGCAAACATAAATATGTATGTTGCCATAGCAACTCAGATTCCTGGAGAGGGTGGTTGCCTCACGTGGCAGGATGGCCATCGTGTTGGTATTCTATTCCCACGTCAGCTGGGTTCGATGTTGAACCTGCCTCCTTGATATGGTAGAGGTTGTAGCACTGAGATTTGCCTTCAGGCAGGGAATCTAAGAAGAAATTATTACCTATCCAGTGCTGATTGTCACATAAAGATTGTGATAAATTAACGACAATAGAAAAGTTAAGGGAAGTAACTGCGAGATAGAGTTAGATGTTGAAAATTAATACTGTGTTTATAGATTATGTTGCCAGTTGTCTGCATGTAGATAAGGTGGCCAAGGATAAACTCTTGGGATTCAGCAGATGTGAAAGAAAGTCTGCAGTGAAGCCATTGCAAATGTTTTTTCTGGCTAGATAAACAAGATAGACATTGGGTTGGTATGTGTTGGAGGAGGATGGTGTGACAAACATTTTAAACAGTACAGAAAGTTTAAGGAAGACAGGGAGGTATAGTTTACCTATCATACAGTCATAACTGTGACTTTCTTATCAGAGTTGTTTCAGTAGTGTGGATCGCAAATCTGATTGGAAGGATTTAGACATGAAGTCTGAGAAAGATGGTAACAGATTTTGTCAGTGACATGTTCAAAATCTTTGGAAAGGAAAAAAGTTGGAGGTTTGACAGTAGTTTGCATGGATGGCAGGTCAAATGTTGGATTTTGAAAAGATAGCTAATTATAATGACCATACATTTAAAGGTGAGGGTCTATACCCAAAGGAAAAAAGCCTTTTAAAGTACTAGTTAACATGGGATCAAGATGGGAAATTAGATGTCAGCATTTTAGAGGGAGTAGAATCAAGAAAATATTCAGTGGGTCTCATGGACAAAAGGAGCTCATTAAAAGAGTTATAGAAACTAGAGAATTGCAAGATCATGGGTAGAGCAGCAGTTGAGCATTATTGGTAGTTTGACCAGATGGTTTTGTGGCAGAGGCAACAGTTCTGATCATTTCAAGTTTAGCGATAAATGTTCATTAATGTCTATGAGCTCCTTGTGCATGTTGCGGGAGATGAGGGTGAAGGAGTTAGGAAGAGGAGTTTAGTAAGATGTTAAGCAATAGAAAAAAGAAGCTGGGGTTTCTTTGCAATCCATGTTGATCCTGGAATAGTGAACATTTCAGCAGACACAAACACAACTCAACAGTACTTTCTTATACCCAGCTAATCTGGCAACAAGTGGCTAAATCACTTGGTTGCATATATCCTTTATAAAATCTGTGTCCCTTGCAGTAAAAGAACCAGAGTTCAGGACCATACCAGGGAAGTAGTAGGGAGTAATGGTTACAGGGTAATGGTTATTTTGAGGTCTAAGGTGGATGCAACAGTTTTACTTAGCAAACCTTTAACAGCAAAATATTATGACAATTGAAGGGCCAAAGGCTAGAAAATTGATAATTTAAAAATGTAACTGTAAGCGAATTTTAGGATCACCTTTTCCAAATGTTGGATATAGATGAATGTTAAGTGGTACAGAAATAATCAGAGATGGCTTTACCTGTAATTGATAATATGGAACCTACAATGTGATATTTCAAACCAAGTGGGTGCCTGGGAATTTGTGTTCAAGAGTTTCCATGGAAGGGCAGACTATGGAAGACGAAAGAGTATTGACCTCACAGAAGAGAGAACATGATGAGTTGAAATGGAGGTCAAAATCACAGAGGATGAGAAGTTGCTCTGTGCAGAAGCCAAGGTAGGAATGCATTTTGGTAATCGCAGCACTAAAATTTTTAAACAAACTTGGGAAGATAACAAAGAACTTGAGGTGAGAGGTGGACAGCATAGGATGCTGTAAGAAGGAGAAAAATCCAGAGGAATAAGGAGTTAAATCGGTCTGTAATCTGGTGATAAGTGCCACACCATCACTACAATGAACTTGGCTATACAAGTAGGGACGGCTTAATTAAGTGACAAGTTATCATCAACCCTCAGCTTGATTTCTTCTAAGGCCAATGATATTTATGTAATAATCCTAAATAAATTGTTGGATAGCAAGTCCTTAGTCAAAATACCCATTTACATATGAAGAGACATTTGTAAAGGGGCGGTGAGAGCTCATCCACTAGCAGTCCAGCAGTGAGAGGAGTGATTTGGATAGAAGACTAACAGGATTAGGCCCTGGAAGGCAAAAAAAGTCAAGAAGGAAATAGGGTAAGGCAACTGAAGTTGCTCCTCATAATAAGTCAGGACCAAGTGCCTCACTCAGCCTGTAGAGGATGCCAAAAGAGGGAACCTGTAGGCTGAGGAATTGTTCAAAAATAATACAAAGGAACCTCGATTATCCGAATACCAATTATCCAAAAGTCGGATTATCCGAAAGAGATCTCAAGGTCCCGATAGAAACATTACATCAAAGACATGCTTCCAACAATGATCGTGGTTTTTGTTTACAGTGATTAAACAGGTACTGTCTCCAAATGACTAACCTCTTGCCCTCTCTCTCTCTCTCTCTCTCTCCCCCCATACTTACTCTGGAGTTCTACACAGGGTGGTGTTGGATGGGGTTGGGGGCGGGGGTGGGCGTGTTGGCCGGGGATGGGGCAGGGCTAGATGGGGTTGGGGTGGGGGTCAGTGTTGGACAGGGTTGGGGGTGGGGCTGGACAGGGTTGGGGACGGGGGTGTTGGACGGGTTTGGGGGCGGGGCTGGACGGAGTTGGGGACAGGGGGGTGTTGGATGGGATTGGGAGTGGGGCTGGACAGGGTTGGGGACGGGGGTGTTGGATGGGGTTTGAGGTGGGGCTAGACGGGGTTGGGGGCAGGGCTAGACGGGGTTGGGGGCAGGGGTCAGTGTTGGACGGGGTTGGGGCGGGGCTGGATGGGGTTGGAGACAGTGGGTGTTGAATGGGGTTGGGGCGGGGGGTTGTTGGACAGGGTTGGGGGTGGGGCTGGACGGGGTTGGAGACAGGGGTGTTGAACAGTGTTGGGGGGCAGGGGGACATGTTGGACGGGGTTGCAGGTGGTGGCAGACAGGGGGCAGTGTTGGACAGAATTGGGGGCGATGGGCTGTGTTGCATGGGGGCTGGGTTGGACAGGTGGGGGTGGGGGTCAGTTTTGGGGGTGGACTCTCGCGTGTTCTGTGTTGCTGCAGTCTCCTGAAAGGGGAGCAGACTTTAAAAACTCCAAGCCACAGAGGGAAGGAATTTAATCAATTAATCGTATAATCGATTATCCGAATGAAATAGTGCCCGCCCATCATGTTCGGATAATCAAGGTTGCCCTGTACATGAAATATCTGATCCCTTTAATCCTTTGCCATAAATATTCTGTTTGTATATCACTATAATAGGCAATTGAAAACTACACAAAATTAAGCAGCCATTTAGAGATGAAGTACTGGATTATCAGTAAGCAAAAAGGTATAGATTTTTAATTTGATGCTCAGCAAAGTGAAATTAGTGGAAATGAAAACTGGGTCATTTCTCTAATAGGAAGCTAGTTGAATATTAGTCTTACTTGTGAGATTATTTTACCTTGGCATAGGAACATGTCTCATTAAGCCTCCAATATTGACAACGTTTATCACATAGTGGGCACATGATAATTCCAGTACCATTGCAAATTTCCTTGCTGAAGTTCATGGGAAGAAGGCAGAGCAAATTAAAACAATGCATTATTTACCAGGAATCACACAGCAAAAAACAACACCTGAAAAAATGTAGCTGACTAATTGCTAACTTAAGAAAATCTTATTCAATTCCTGTAATAGCTAAAATCTTTTCCATAATCCAGGCCGTGAACCATGATATTTGCTTTCCTTGCATCTGAGAACGTGAACAAAGTTACTGCCCATGCGCTCGTGTGCACGTTCTGGGCCCCTCCGTTGTTTGCTCATTTGCTCATTCTATAAGTAGTTTAACCACCGAATATTTATCTGAACAGTCTAATCTGTCCCTGAGCACAGATATTTGAAAATATGGTAGAATAGTTCATTTTTAGGAATTGCAAATTTGCTTAGGATGTTGAGATCAATTTTGGTTTTCCTATTGCTATCCTGCTGAAAACTATTTTATCAAAAAAACAAATCCTAGACAAAAGGTGAATAAGGTAGGATGAGTAAAATGGACAATTCAAAAATAATAAACTAGTGCATCTTCTTTGATGTTTAAAAAAAAAGGCACAATGTCTGACAGAAGTTGTACACAGTGACAAATAAAATATAACATTTTTGGTCAGCCAAGACATTTGGTGCGTAGCAGTATACTGCATCAAACCCTGTAAAGTTACCGGAGAATATGTGTTTCTTAAGCAATTTCTCTACTTAAAGCTGTTTTATTCAGCAATTTGTTTTATTGTTTATTGTTCTGTCTTTCTCGATCTACCCACGATTGAAGAAAATTTCCACTTGACTCTTCGATATCTGCTTGTGTAGTCAGCATACAGCTTAAATTTCAACTATTTTGCTGTCTGATTTGCATTTGCATTCTTAACCTGAAATTATGACCATTCATATTCATCTATTGTTACACAAGAAGAGGAGGTGATACAGTGTGATATCACTGGACTAGTAATCCAAAACCCAGGCTACTGTTGTGGGGATATGCCTTCAAACGGCACCATGCCAGTTGATGGATTAAAATCTGAAACAAAAAAACTGGCATAATGGGAACTATGTCACCACTATCAATTGTCAAGTAAAGCCCATCTGATTCAAAATAATCTACATGTGACTGCAGACTCACAACAATGAGGTTGATTCTTAACTGCCCTTTGGATCAAAGAGTTTTTTACAGCATGGAAAAAGGCTCTTCATCCCATTGTGTCTGTGCCAATCATCAAACATCTATTCCAATCCCATTTTCCAGTACTTGCCCCGAATGGTATGGCATTTCAAATGCTCATCTAAATGCTTAAATGTCATGATGGTTTCTGCCTCTACTACTGTTTCAGCAGCAATTTCCAAATATTTACCACCCTCTGGGTGAAAGTATTTTCCTCAAATCCCTTCTAAACCTCCTGCTCCTTTTGTTAAAACTGTGTCCCCTAGTTATTGACTCCTCTACTAAGGGGAAAAGTTTCTCTCTACCTAACTTATCTAAGCCCCTCATAACTTTGTACATCTCAATCAGGCCTTCTGGCAGCCTTCTCTAATCTAAGTAAATGAACACCTATCTAATCTATCTAGTCTCTCTGCATAGCAACATTCCAGTGAATCTCCTCTGCACCCTTTGATCAGAACTACACACAGTACATCACCTGTGGCTTAACTAACATTATAAACTGCTCTATCATAACCTCCTTACTATTGACTGGTAAAGGTAAGTATCCCATATACCTTCTTAATGATCTTATCTACTTGTCCTGTTGTTTTGAAGGATCTGTGGACATGCACACCAGTACAGATCAAGCATGAATAATCTCAGGAATGAATTAAAAAGAAAACCTCGTGATGTAGCCCATCCATTCAATAGCAAATATTGTAATTACAGTATAAATGTTTACAAACAATTCAACTTAACATTTCAGCTGATGTAGTTGTTTTTTTAAATGATATTCAGCTGATTTAGTTAGTGCTATTAAACAGTCCATATGTATTGCATTTGAAGAGCTGAAATGTAAAACTCCATTTTCATAGTGCTGGAAATAAATGGTAAGAACCTTACCTCACATGATCACTTTCGAAATATATAAACCCATATAGAACAACTATGACTCCACATATAGCAGCAGGAATCAGCAGGGTAGTGTACCAGCCAAGCCATGCAAAATAGAGGGCAATTCGCTCTCCAAAGTACTCCCTACAAACAGTGACACAAAACAAAACATTTAATATGAACATGATCCTAAAAGTTATTTTACTAAAAGTTATGTTTAAATACATGAAACAGATTCCCATCAAAAGCAACTAATGATGTGCTTTTTTTTTCTTTTAAGTTGTATCATTGGTTAAAAATGGGGGAGAAATATGGTTCCATATTTTGTTTCTAGTCGTGTTACTAACACCTATTTCTCATAAATATTAATGTTATATTGCCTGTTTTCATTCACAGAAATCCTTGACAAATTTGATTAATCTGCTAGACAATACATAGTTGCAGGAGTACTAGTTTTGTTGTGCAGTTTTAAAATCTAAGTGTATAACCTCTAGAGGTAGTACTAGAATTGAGGGAGACTATTTTTCCAGGAAATGAGTCAACATCTCAAGGCCAGATATCTGCATGCCTGAATAATATTGATAGTAAAGTCAATTTCGCTTCCACAGCATCCCAGAGCATGAATGAGGTCAAGAGAAATATCTGAAAAAGTACAAAGTTAAATTGACATCAAGTAATAGCAATGGGCAGATGTGGTTTATGCAAACTTGCATGAAAAACCTGTTACTATAGACACACCCACAATAATGTTTGCTGTAACAAAGTTAGTCTTAATATTAGAACTGGATATGGATCACAAACTGAGCTGTAAGGGCAGCCGAATCACAGCAGCAATCTTTTTGGCAGCAGGCAAAAAAGAGGCTATCACTTGTTGTGCCATTGAATTATGGACAGGAGCAGTATTCTCTTGAGTTGCTATCAAAACGCAACATTAGAAGTGGACCATTAGAGATGTTGGCTGCTAATGCAGCAAAAGGAAAGATTGTGCATCTTCATATTGGGTCACTGAACAAAATAGAAATATTAATTTCTATTGGAGTGGTAGCCCATCTGTGGAAATGGCCATTACAAACTCTCTAGAATTACCCGCTCAAGCATCCTAGGAATCTTGTATGCATCAATAAGGTTTCCACTCATTATTCTAAATTCCAATGAAGAAAGGCCTCTGCATGTACAAAAATTTCTCCATATCCAGGATCAACCAAGTGAACATTTTCTGGACGGCCTCCAACACCAATAAATATTTCCTTCAATAAAGAGCCAGACGTGTTCATAGTATTCTATGTGCGGTCCAACTAGCCTCATGTAGTTTCATGAGTCAGTTAGTTCAGTTGGCTGGATGGCTGGTTTGTGATGCAATGTGATGCCAACAACATGGGTTCAATTCCTGTATTGGTTGAGGTTACCGTGAAGGACTCTCCTTCTCAAACTCTCCCCTTATCTCAGGTATGGTGACCCTCAGGTTAAACCACCACCAGTCATCTGTCTGTAATGAGAGAACAGCCCTATGATTCATTAGAACAACTGCAACTCTGTATAGCTTCAGCAAGACTTCCCTATTTTTGTTCCATTCCCTTTGAATTAAAAGCCAACAATCTATTTGCCTTCTCTATTAACTGCTGGATGTGTATGTTTAAATAATATTCAGCTGGTTTATTCTTCCTGCCAAAGTCCATAATGCCATATTTTCTCACATTGTGTTACACCTGTCAAGTTGTTGTCCACTTATTTAACCTTTCCACTATGCCTCTGCAGTTTCTTTATGCCATCCTCACCACTTGCCTTCCTATTATTTGTGTCATCTGCAAACTTGACAACAGTGCATTCACATCTCTTGTGAAAGTTATTAACTTATATATTAAATAAATGTGGCGCGAGCACTGATCCCTGTATCACTGCAAGATACAGGTTGCCATCTTGAAACTGCCCTCCTTATCCCAAATCTGTCTTCTATTAGTTAGCTAGTTCTCTATCCATTTTAATATAGTTCCTCCAACACCAAGGGCTTTTTACTTTGTAAATCCAAATATATTACAACTATTATTTTCCTTTTATCTATTCTGCTTGTTACCACCTCAAAAATTGTGAATAAATTTGTCAGGCATGAGTTCCCTTTTATGGTGAAGCCATGCTGACTCTGCTTGATTATATTATGTATTTCTAAATGCATTGTTATTAAATGCTTACAATAGGCTCTAACATTTTCTCAATGACAGATGTTAATCTAACTGGCCTATACTGGCCTATATTTTATTTTCTTGTTTCCTTCTTGAATAATGGTATTACACTGGCACTTTTCCGGTCTCTGGGATTTGTCCAGTATTCAATGATTCTTGGGAGATTATTACCAGTGCATTCTCTACCTCTGTAGCTACTCCTTTCATATCCTAGGTTGTAACTCACCACAGCCTTTGTGTTTATTTGCTATTTTTATTTTAAATCACTCTTTAGATGTGGGCAAGATTGCCATCTATTACTCAGTTCTAGTTGACTTTGATAAGATGATAAACGTGCTTCTTTAATTGCATATGGTTATAATACTCCTACAATTCAGAGAAAATTCTAAGCTTTGATTCAGTAGCATTGATTAAATGACGATATTGTCCAAGCCAGAATGATACATAACTCAAAGAGAAATTTGAAAGTTATTGTATTCCCATGCAGCTGCTGGGCTATCCTTTGAGGTGTTAGACATTACAGGTGTAGGAAGTGCTGTTGAGAAACTTTGGCATGTTGATGCAGAGCATTCTGTCAACAGATCACAATGCACCCCCAGCATTTTGGCAGTGGAGGGAATAGATATTAAAGTTTACAGGCAGGTTGCTTTGGCTTTGGTGGTGTTGATTTTAGAGGGTACTGTGAAGCTGAACTCATCAGGGCAATTGATAAGTATTTCATGTCACTTATGACTTGCTCTCAGTAATTTGTGAGAAGTCTTTGAGAAATTAGAAGATGAACCACTCATTGAAATTATATGGTTGTTCCACTTGAGTTTGGTTAATGGTGATCCCTTTAGATATTCATGGTAGAGCATTTGGTGATGGAAATATGGAGAAGATGTCAAGAAGAGATGGTGAGGTTCTCTCATATTTGAGTTGGTCAGTGTCTGGCACCTGGATGGTGCAAGTGTTATTTGTTAATTTTCAGGCAAGGTTTGCAGGTGTACCTTCACCATATGGCTATTCAATTAACCTGTTACCATCAATTCAAGCCAACCAAAGCCAAATAGTAAATTCCAAGCTTGCCAGTAACATTGGCAGTAACAGAGGCAATCACTAACAAGTATGATTATCCATCTGTAAAATACAATGTCACTGGTCATGGGTTCTCTTGGTCCTTGTGCGGCTGACGAGATTTGTCAGATGTTTTTCGGGAGGTGGAAATGGTCTTTGAGATCAATGGCAAGAGCAAGTACGTAAAAGGAACTAGAGGAAGGAATGCCAAAGGATGTTCTCAAATAATTATTCCCTCTCATACAGGAGTTCCATCCAAGTTGATTTCTTATGAAGAAGGATCTCCCATGCATTGACATCTATATTGCATTTCTTGAGGAAAGCCTTGAGAATCTTTGAAATGCTTCCTTTCCACTCCTCTTATTTAAGTGCCTTCCTTGAGTTAGGCAAAGAAGAATTTTCTTTGGTAATCAGAATTCAGACATCCTAAGGGTGTGGCCAGCCAAGCAGATTTACCTTCAGATGATAATAGCCTCGATATTGGTGCTATTAGCTGCTCAAGGATGCTGTTGTTACTATGTCTGTCCTCCCAGCTACTGCACAGAATCCATCTCAAACAGCATTGATGGTACTTCTCAATGATCTTAAGGTGGTGTCTATATGTAGCCCAGTTTCAGAGCAATTAGAAGAGTCAAGGAATGATGACCAAATACAGAAGGATCTTGGTATCATCAAGGATGTTGGAAGATTCTCATCCTAGGAATCTGAAGGTGCTGTTCGTAGATTGGATGCAATGTTCAATCTCCCCATTAATGTCAGCCTTAAATGAGAGGCAGTTTCACAGTTAAGGGAAATGTTCCATGTTTGGGAGGATTTGTCCATTGATCTTAAGGGAGGAACATACCAGAACTTGACCTTGGACAGTTGGTAAAGGATTTGAGTCTTCTTAAAGAGACCTTGGAGTGCAGGTTTACAGTTCCTTAAAAATGGAGTCTCAGGTAGATAGGTAATGAAGAAGGCATTTGGTATGCTTTTCTTTATTTGTCACAGCATTGAGTATAGGGGTTGGGAGGTCATATTAGGACATTGGTGAGGTCAATTTTTGAATATTGTGTACAATTCTGGTCTCCCTCCTATCAGTAGGATGTTGTGAAACTTAAAAGGGATCAGAAAAGATTTACAAGGATGTTGCCAGGGTTGGAAGGTTTGAGCTATAGAGTGAGGCTGAATAGGCTGGGACTGTTTTCCCTGGAGCATTAGAGACTGAGGGATGATGACCTTGTATAAGTTTATGAAATCATGAGGGGCATGGATAGGATAAATAGACAAGGTATTTTTCCTGGGTTGGGGGAGTTCAGAACTAGAGAACATAGGTTTTGGGTGAGAGGGGAAAGATTTAAAAGGGACCCAAGTGGCAACTTTTTCACACAGAGGGTGGTGCATGTATGGAATAAGTTGCCAGAGAAAATGGTGGAGGCTAGTACAATTGCAACATTTAAAAGGCATCTGGATGGGTACAAGAATAGGAAGAGTTTGGAGGGATATGGGCCAAGTGCTGACAAATGGGACTGGATTAAATTAAGGTATCTGGTCAGCATGGACGAGTTGGATCCAAGGGTGTGTTTCCAAAATGTGCATTTCTATGACTCTAGGACTCTAAGTTGAGGCTGAGACCAATTCTTTACTTTTGTGAACACATTAATGAGGTTTGAAGATTTTCTTCTAAAAAAGCAGAGATGACATTGTAACTCACGTACTGAAGTTCCACAGCGAGGTTGGTATCTGTTTCTTCTTTGATTTCAACTGATTCTAGATTGAAAAATTGTCCGCACCACTGGGAAGTTTGTTCATAGCAAGATGAAGAATAGTAAAGATGAAAATTGAGAAAAGGGGGGGGGGATGGGGTGGGGGGGGGGGGGTTGGGGGGGAGCGATGGCAAATTCCTGTCTGACCTCTGTCTTGACGTCAAAGGATTTTCTCATATTACCGTCGGTGAGGACCATCACTAACATCTGGTTGTGGAAGAGATGGAGAATGTTGATGAATTTGACAGGGTCTTCCATTGCACTTCCCAACTGATTGAATCAGAAGCCTTAGTCAGGTTGATCAGGTTGATGAAGGCCATGTAGAATGGTTGGCATTATACCTGGTATTTCTCTTGGAGTTGCTGAGCAAGGAAAATCACATCCATAGATCCTTGGTTTGATCAGAAGCCATACTGGCTTTCCTCCAAGTGTTTCCTCAAAGACTGGGTGAAGGTGCCTTGCAAGGATTCAGGTGATGATCCTCCCAGCAATGGAGAGTAGGGAGATTTTTTGGTGGTTCCCACAATGCACATCGTTTCTTAAAGACGGTGGTGATGGCAGCATCCCTGAGAGAGCTGGCATTTCTTCTTTGACCCAGATTTTCAGGAACAGTTGATGGTAATGACAGGTAAGCTCTGCTCTTCCAAGTTTTAAAATCTCTGCTGGAATCCCTCTAGTCCTGCGGCTTTTCCATTCTTCGTATGTATAATGGTGGCTTCAACTTCAGCCACATTAGGTGGGACTCCAAGGTCCCTTTTATCTTCTCCTGCTGAACACTCTCTGCTCATTCCTGAAGAAGGGCATGTGCCCGAAACGTCGAATCTTCTGTTCCCTAGATGCTGCCTGACCTGCTGTGCTGTTCCAGCAATAAAGTTTCAGCTTTGATCTCCAGCGTCTGCAGACCTCACTTTCTCCTCCAAGGTCACCTTTGATGAGGAGTTTCCTCAAACATGGCCTCACCGATAATTGCATCACAGTTTAGGAGTTATTTGAAGTGTTTTCTCCATTTGAGGCTGATGTTTTCTCTGTCTCTCAAACGAATGCCATTGTTATCCCGGTACCAGTTTAAGGTGAAGGATGTTAGGAGCATATATTGCCTTGGTGGCACTGACGAAACACCAATTGTTGTGATTGTCAGCAAGGAGTTGCAGTTCCTTAGCTTTCTCAGTCCAGTACATCCTCAGTCCACCATTGGTTCTTGATATCCCTAGTTCTTCTTTGTAACTCTGTCTTTTGATGTATGATGAGTTCTCCTGTTTGCCTCACTAGTGATGTTGTTTTGCCAGACATGGAGAGTCTCCCTTCTTGCCAATGAGGTCCTGGGTGATGTAGTCATTATCGCTGAACCAGTTTTCATGTTTCCTGCTCTTGTAGCCAATGGTTTCTTCACAGCATGAGATGAAGACTTCTTTGGTTCTTTCCAGATTCCTTCCATTCCATTAAAACTTGGAGATTTTGGTGAAGACATTGATGAAAGTACACTAGTTTGTTTGGCTGTTGAAGCCACTCAATGTTCAGCTTGTTTCTGCTTCTGATGGCAGTTGATAGACATTGTGGAGTGAATGAGCTGGTTACCTGTCCAGCAGTTGTCTCCACTGGTCATCACTTTGGTAATGAGGACACCCTTACAATCTCGGTGAACCATGATGTAATCAATCATTTGCCAGTGCTTTGATCGTGGATTCCTCCAAAAAGTCTTAAACTTGTCTTTTTGGCAGAGCAGTGTGTTGGTGATGACCAGTTGGTATTCCACACATTTGATAGTTGAATTCCCAACTTCTTCCTTTCTGATAGTTCATTTCCAGAGTTGGGTTTGGAATAAATTCCAAGCTTGCCACTTGTACACTTATTTTGAAACATTATATAAAAAAGATACATAGTTCTTCAATTTATTTTAGCTTCTTTGGGATCACTTTGAGGCACAATCTGGATATTCTGAACGTGTCCCCAGTTTTCAAACAATATTAACGACGTGGGTCAGGATATAACAAGATATTAGGCTTCAGGTTATGCCCCACACTCAGGTCCTGAAAAGAGGCTCAACTGCCACAATATGACAGTTGTCCATTTCTCACAGCAGGCACCTCATGCCAAATTAATGACAGTACTGTACAATTGAAATTAATCACAATTATTTAATATATAGTCAGACACATTCATTTTGTCAGCATGTTTGCAGGTGAAACCTAACGTACTAAACTACTGAAATTCCAGGTGTTATTTGCACAGTCCCAAGCACCAAATTACTGCATCACTATTTACAAACTTAGGCTGAGATGACAGATCATTGTACCACCTTATTTCTTCGATTGGTTGTTTCTTAAATAAGCATCTCCACTCAGCCCATTCAAAGCGCAATTTGCGTTCTTTCTGCCAATTGCCATCCTAAGTGAAACAAAAGCGGAATTAGAATTTCAGCTGATGCCTTTCTGAAAAGGTTTAGTCCTCAGTCCGTTTAGCAAAAGACTTAAAATTGCAAGTTTTTGCAGTTTCTCTTACATGGTTAATTAAAGGATTATCACCGAAACTTTCAGCCTGAGCATTCCTTTTCATGTTAACAATATGTGCATGTCCAGGCTGTGCTGACCATCAATATTTTTTAAACTAGAATGAAGACTTGTACATTATAAAAATGTACATAGAACGTTGAATGCAGAACTAAACAGCACAGAACAGGCCCTTCGGCCTTCGATGTTGTACCGACCTGTGAACTAATCTAAGTCCCCTTACACTATCTCATCATCATCCATGTGCTTACCCAATATATAAAGTATCATTTAAAGGTGATGGGAATAAACATTGGATGCCTAAACTCAATAGCGGATGCCAAACAAAATGGAGCCTCTGGTCAAAGAATATAA
Source organism: Chiloscyllium plagiosum (assembly GCF_037043375.1). NCBI lineage: Eukaryota > Metazoa > Chordata > Chondrichthyes > Orectolobiformes > Hemiscylliidae > Chiloscyllium > Chiloscyllium plagiosum. Next base: position 56,440,361 of record NW_028270156.1, read on the forward strand.
TAGTCAGCACAGTCTGGATATTCAAAAGGACAACAAGAAATATTCAGGCTGAAGATTTCACTGATAAACCTTATAGTAACCAATGCAAGAGAGACTACAAAATCCTAAAATGTTAAGCAAAGTTGAAAATAAAGAAAATAATCCTATAGAAGTGTGTTATTGAAAGTAAAGGAAGTCATTAGCAAGACACCAAAACTAGAAAGCAAAGTAATAATTGAATTTGTTGATATTCCATCTTTGGGTTAGACAATGCAAGTAGTAATCTGGTAGAAGTTGTTATGTGTGTTCGGTACAAGTTAAAACATGTTACCTTACAAAGCCAACATTGCTCTTTTGATCCATGGACTTCATGGCCTCTACAGCAGCATTTCTGCATTAAATAGGCATCAAATATCCAGGGTTTAGTTTTGTAGAGAATCATGGTATAATATACCTCAACCCTGCCAACTTCTGTTCAGGAGCAGTGAGACCTCTTGCCAAAATATTTGTCCCATGATATTGTGTGTCCAGGATCACCCAACCCAATTTTGAAGTGACAATTTTGGACCTTGTGTGACCCTTCAATAATGTGTAGACCTCATTAATTCATAAATTAGCTCCTAAAGCTCATTTTTGCATCATCACACTGCCCAGGTTGTCCCACAGTGGTGGGTTCCTTATGACATATTGCAAAATCAGTACTTAGTGCCTCATTTATTTACAATAATAACTTAGATTAAGGGATTGAACATAGTGAATATGACCTATCCTGTATCCACAGCTAGCTATAAGGGGTGGGTCATTTATTGTGTAGGAAATGTATTAGGAGAAATTTCTTCACCCAGAGATTGATGATATGTGGAACTGTCAAACATAGAAAGTAGTAAGGCCAAAACATTAAATATTTCCAAGTAGGAATTGGTACAGTTCTAAGGACTAAAAGGATTAAAGGATTTGGAGAAAAGTGGGAACAGGATACTGAGTTGGATGATCAGTTGTGATCATATTGAATGGTGGAGCAGGATGAAAATGCTGAGTAGCTACATCTGCATTTTGTATATTTCTATGTTTCAGATCATCCAATTTTTTGCCAATGATGCAGTTTGATGGGAAAGTAAATGCTGAGAAGAATGGTGACAAAAAGGCTACCAAGGGGGGGCTAAATAGTGGATGTGCTGGTTGTAAAGTTTCAAATTCCCCAAGATTCTGGAAAGGTCCTGGTCTCTTAAACATACCATACACATGAAACACAAAAGGTTAGCATTTAGGTACAGCAAGTAATTGCAAAGGCAAATGAATTGTTGGTCTTTATAGAATCCCTACAGTGTGGAATCAGACCATTCAGCCCATCGAGTCCACACCAATCGCGAAGAGCATCCAACCCAGACCCACCTATCCCTGTAACCCTGTATTTTTCATGGCTCATCCACTTTGCCTGCACATCCCTGGACACTGTGGGCAATTTAGCCTGGCCAATCACCTAACCTGCACATCTTTGGACTGTGGGTGGGAACTGGAGCTCCTGGAGGAAACCCACGCAAATACAGGGAGAATGCGCAAACTCCATACAGGCAGTCGCCCAAGGATGGAATCAAATTCAGGTCCCTTGCACTATGAGGCAGTAGTGCTAACCACTAAGCCATCGTGCCATCCCTATTGTTAGGGGATTTAATATGAAAGTGTGGAAATATTGTCATAACTACACAGGGTGTTGGTGAGATCACACCTGGAGTACTGTGTATAGTTTTGGTGTCCTTGTTTAAGGATGCATTTACTTGTATTGGAGACTGTTCTAAGAAGGTTCACTAGGTTGATTCCTGAAATGAGGAGATATACCTATGTGGAGAGATTGGGTTGACTATACCTATGCTTACTGAAGTTTTGAAGAATGAGAAATGTCTTCACTCAGATGATTGTGGATCTTTGAAATTTTATACCCTAGGGAACCTGAATATATTCGAGGCAAAGATTAATAATATTTATTTACTAAGGGAGTGAAGAAATATAGTAATACTGTAATATGAAATAGCATATCTAAGGTAAAGATGTGTCATGATCTTATTGAAGGATCAAATGACCTTCTGCTTCTAATTCCTCCATTCTCACCAAACAAACATAATGCAATATAACTGTTTAATTAGTGTTTTGATTGCAGATAACAAGCCTCTTTTGTGTTTTCACATATTTGTGGCAGTATTTACGCCATTCCTTTGTTGGTTTTGCTCAATTCTTCATTTTGGCTATCTTCCGTTATCAATAATTTCCACAGGATTAGTCAACACAGTAAGAAGTCTTTTAGCCTGTTGAAACAATCCAATTAGTCCTACCTTTCTACTCTTTGACCACAGCAATATAAAATGTTCTTGCTGATGAACAAGTAAGTTTTAAAGGTTTAAAAATATAAAGATTAGACCTTAAAAAATGGTTTAAAGGTATAGCTTCCTTGCTTTTGTTCTCTCTGCTTATGCTTATGGTTTTTTTTTGACAGTGTAGAAAAAGCTGCAACAAATTGGCGTACCACTGAAGATTTGTATATCTGAATCCTCTCTGTTCTTGCATCTCCCTAAAATTATATCATTTAGGTTATATTGCCTTTACTTGTTCCTTAATTCAATATGTATAAACTTTTGCTCATTATTCCTGGTTAGCTCTGAATTTGACATTCATTTTACAAGGAGAGAAGGATGAATAATCTTTTGGGTGATTAACACAGCAGCAGATGTTAAATTTTGATACAGTTTTGTCTTGTGAAGTGAAGGTGGTAAGGACAGAACAATTTGGACATGGCTAGATGCAAAGTCAGAATAAAGACATTTTTCCCATTGGGTAGCATGGTAGCTCAACGATTAGCATTGCTGCCTCACAGTGCCAGGAACTTGCATGTGATTCCAGCCTTATGGAATTTGCGTGTTCTCCCCGTGTCTCCAGGTGCTCCGGTCTCTTCCTACAATCCAAAGATGTGCAGGTTCAGTGGATTGGCCATGCTAAATTGCCCATTGTATCCAGGAATGTGCAGACTAGGTGGATTAGCAATGCAAAATACAGGGTTCCAGGGATACGGTGGGTTTTGGCAGGTGGGTGAGGGGGGTCCTGGGTGGGATGGTCTTCGGAGGGACGATTTGGACTTAATAGGCTGAATGGTCTGCTTCCACACTGTAGGCATTTTAAGATTCTATGAAATCGTAGCTAGCATTTATTAATTTTCTCATAAACTCTTCTTATGTATTCAGTACATTGTACAACATGATATCATAACCAGCAAAAGAACAAGATCCAAAAACACATACAATATAGGGAGCTATATGTAGTCAAATTGACAGAGAAATTCTCTGCCTTTTTGAGATACATTATAGCAGGTAATCTTGCCAAGATTCTTTCGTTAAGGTTTTGTTGTAGGCCAGAACTTGCCTGGACCAAAAGCTCACTGTAGGATCATTAATGATTATTTTAAATATTTTAATGAAATCTTTTGTGCCAGCAAAAAATCATCTTTCTCAAGTGGCTCTAGGTATCAGATTCCCAGTTTTACAGCATATATGCAAAATATGAGGAAAAGAATTTACATCACTGAGCCTTACTAAGGATATATTTCCATTGACTACTTATATTGCAGGGTACTTAACAGCACCAAAACCTGCATAAATTGAGCATATTGGACCCCAGTGCAGCAAATGGTGATCAGTATCTGCAGCGGCATAAACCGTTCCAATGTGATTTTTGTTTTATGCCTAGCTCTATTAAATGTAGTTAAAAATAATGAATTTGTAGTTGAGAACATGAATAAATGTCAGTATGATCTTATAGTGTCATTACACTCAAATATACTTTTAAAATCTGATGAAAGCATTTTGTAAATTCCCTTTTTCATGATTGAATGTTTGAGTTCCTTAAACAGTTCAATTGAACCGCTAATCCAAACACTGTGCTAATGTGGTAATGGTAGCATTTTTGCATACAAATCAAAAGGCCATGGATTCAAATCTCACTTAATATTATAGACTTACACTTCATTGCAGTATTGAAAGAAAACTTCATTGTTGTGTGCAGCATATTCCCATAAGTGTAGTCCCAATAACCTTTTATTTTGCATAGACTTACACACACACTAACTTAAAGGAACTAACCTATGGCGCCAGTCTACCAGTAAACCTCTTGGATTCTGCATGACAATATGGCTGCCCAGTTTAGAGGAAACATTAGTTAAAAGTGCAATTTTTGATGAAATATTAAACCAAAGACATGTCTTCTTGTTGAGATGAATGTTAAAGAGCATTTCTACTTTGAAGAAAAGAGGGAGTCATCTAGTATTTATCCCTAAACTATCAGCATTAAAGACATAAGTGTGTAAATCATTTCATTTCTTGACCTTACTTTGTCAAAGTAGACCGATACAATTTCCAACACAATACAAAACTATTTGTAAAGCATGACTGCCCAAGATAAGGCGTTGAACTAATGAACGCAATTTACTTTACTACCAGAATGAAGGTTAGATTTTACCTCGTGAAGTGGGAAGACTGCTTTGAATGTACCATCATCCAGTAATTTGCGTAGAGAGTTTTTAGCTAAGAGGGAAAGAAGAACATTAGACAAGAAACAGCTTTGTTTCTACCTATAGCAATACAATGAATGATCTATCTTACCTTATGTAAGTACCAGCAGTCCTATCAGGTTTTCTATTGTGTGAAGTATTATTTTGTTGAGACATACCTGCTAAAGATCAGTAGCACCAAGGTTGAAAAGGTTAAGCGAACCAAAGGCCAAATTTTACTTACCTTTCTTTACAGTGGGAAATCCCAGAGAGTTCCTCAGAAGTCAAGATTCCGCATAGCATGAAATGTGCTACCATGACATGGTTTCTTGAGTCAAACACTACGGTCAGTATGATGTGTTCTGAGTGCTGTCCTATATGTTAACTTACATAATTTATGCCACAAAGACACTTCCTTGTTAAGACAGATGTCTTGAAGTTAACTAATACAACTAACTAATTATATTGCTATAATATTTACACTTAGATTTATACATAGTCTGGGTTCTGCGTTTACTGATGTTACTATACATTACGTTACTGACTCCACTGCTCTGAATGCAACTGAAAGCAGAACATCAGCATTATTTAACTGTCTTAAAGATAACCTGTCTATCTGGTCTGAAATCTATGTAATAACAAAACATCATACATGGCATGGATTGATGACTTCTGCACCCACAGGCCAAACCTGACTAACAGGGCTAGGTTCTATTCAGTTGATCAGTGAAGCATAAGTAAGTCTACACTGGGAAAAAAGCGATCTTGGAAGGAGAAGCAAGTTTGTCCCAGGAAAAAAAAGGGAATATAGGAGTAGGGGTTGGGGTTGCTGTCATTCAGGGGGCTGGAGGAAAGCTCAAAGAGGTTTGTTTGGTTGGGGAGAAAATTTCCCAAAGCAAGAAGGTGTCATTGATTAACCCAGCAATGAAGAGCAACTTAGTGACTCAATATTGCTTCCATTACCATAAGGACAATGCTCGATTAATATATCTGTATTGTTTGTAAAGAAGCTGTGCGCCATTAAATGGATATTGTATATTCTGACCCCCGCATTATCAACATAGATCATCATTCTCTTAAGAATTTAATTGGGTAGATATCTGAGAGTGTTTACAGAAGAATATTGACAGGTTCATAGATAGGCTATGAAGTAGCCTACAAAACTTGTCAACATTTATTCACTATATATTGTATACTGTAGTATTGTATACTACATTGTGTCCTGTCACAAATGGATTTGCCTTATCGATAATATATATAACCAACTAGCTTTGGAAAGTGAGTAGAAATGTGTTTTCCTGAGATTGGATGTTTGAAAAAGAAACTGTTGTTAAAAATTAATACAATGTGAACAAGTATTGGAGATTAAAATAAGTAGCATGCATTACAGTCATTTAACCTTGATGCAAACCTCACCAAAATTTTGACTCCATATCAGAATTTGTGTTAATGTAAGTGTCTCATAGAACTGTTGAAGTTTTTTTTTCATTTTCCTAACTTTACTGGAATAATATTACAGGTTATAGCTGGGCAGGGCCAGGTGGAATATTTGTTAGGGTGGCTTGGGAGGGTTTAAACTAAGTTGGGAGTGGGATAGGAATCAATTCAAGAAGGAAGGGAAATCAAGGAAAAGGACAAGAATAAAAGACAGAAAGCAGAATAAGAGCAGTTATAGGCAGAGGATTCAAAGGCCAGAATTAAACAAAGCCACAATATAACATAGTCAGAATGAGACAGGAATGTTAAAAAGTCAAGCCTTTAGGCATTTAAAATAAAGTGGATGAATTAATTGCACAAATACATATAAATTGGTATGATATAGTTGTGATTACAGAGTTATGGCTGGAGGAAGACCAAGGATGAGAACTGATCATCCAGGGTATTCAGTATTTAGGAAGGACAGACAAAAAGGAAAAGATGATGATGTAGTATTACTGGTTAAAGAGGATATAAACACAGTACTAAGGTAAGACATTAGCTCAGACAAAGTAGAATCTGAGTGGAAAGCATTGTGAAACACCAAGGGACAAAACACATTAGTGGAGGTATATATAGTCAAGTGTGTGGTGCTGGAAAAGCACAATAGGTCAGCAGTATCCGAGAAGCAGGAGCATCAACATTTTGGGCATAAGCTCTTCATCAGGAATGAGGCTGTGGGCCAGGGAGCTGAGAGATCTTTCAGCAGCCTCCCCGGCCCACAAGCCTCATTCCTGATGAAGGGTTTATGTCTTCTCCTGCTCCTTAGATTCTGCCTGACCTGCTGTGCTTTTCCAGCACCACATTCTCAACTCTAATCTCCAGCATCTGCAGTCCTCACTTTCTCCTAGGGATGGTATATATACTGCCAAACTGTAGTGGTGAAGTTGGGAATAGCATTAAACAGAAATCAGAGATGCATGTGGTAAAGGAAATCTGTAATTCTGGATCACTTAAATCTACAAATGGTGTGGGCAAATCAAATTAATCACGATACCATGGAGGAGAAATTCCTCGAGTGCATATAGGAGGTTCTCTGGATCAATACATTGATGAATCAACCAGACAACGGGTCATCTTAGAATGGGTATTATGCAATGACAAAGGAATAACTGGTAATATGATAAATTATAGATTTTTTCATCAAGATGGAGAGTTAGTTGATTCCAAGACTAGAGTCCTGAATCTTAAGGGAATCTAATCTAAGGGAAACTACAGTGGAACGAGGTGTGAGTTGGCTATGATGGATTGGGAAATGTTACTGAAAGAAATGATAGCAGATAGGCAATGGAAAGCATGCAAAGAACGAATGGATAAACTTAACAATTGTTTATTCCTGTCTGGCGTAGACTGCAAAGAGAACAGTGGCCAATCCATGGCTTACAAGGTAAGACAGAGATAGTATTAGATGCAAAACAGAAGCATTCAAATTGGCAAGAAACAAAAAACAAACTTGAGGATGGGAACAGTTTAGAAATCAGTAAAGGAGGACCAAGGGATTGATTATGAAGGAAAAACGGAGTATGAGAGTAAGCTTGCAGGGAACATCAGAACTGACTAAAGATTTCTATAGGTATGAAAAGAGAGGAATTTGGTAAAAGCTAATATAGGGGAATTCATAATGCAGAACAAAGAAATGGCTGACAAACTAAATTCATACTTTGTTTCCGTCTTCACAAAAGAGGGCAAGAATAGTGTGCCAGATATGATGGAAACATAGAATTTACTGAGAGAGAGAAACTGAACCAGGTCTGTACTAGAGAAATGGTGTTGGGGAAATTAATGGAATTGAAAGGTGGTAAATCCCCACACCCTGATGAACTACATCCGAGCATACTTAAGGAGTGACCCAAGAAATAGTGAATGCATAGATGGTTGTTCTTCAAGTTTCTTTAGACTCTGGAACAAGCTAATGTAAAAATAAGCACACAGGTGCAGTAGGCAGTAAAGAAAGCAAAATATATGGTGCTTTCATGGTGAGAAGATGAGTAGAGGAACAAGGATGCCTTACTGAAATTCGACTGCCCGGTTCTACCTCCTTCCCAAGATCCACAAGCCTGACCACCCTGGCCGACCCATTGTCTCAGCATGCTCTTGCCTCACTGAACTCATCTCTACCTATCTCGACACTGTACTATCCCTCCTAGTCCATGAACTCCCCACATACGTTCGAGACACCACCCACGCCCTCCACCTCCTCCAACACTTCCGTTTCCCCGGCCCCCAACGCCTCATCTTCACCATGGATATCCAATCCCTCTACACCTCCATCCGCCATGGCCAGGGCCTCCAAGCCCTCTGTTTTTTCCTCTCCAGACGCCCCCAACAGTACCCTTCCACCGACACTCTCATTCGTTTGGCCGAACTGGTCCTCACCCTTAACAATTTCTCCTTTGAATTCTCCCACTTCCTCCAGACCAAAGGGGTAGCCATGGGCACACATATGGGCCCCAGCTATGCCTGTCTCTTTGTTGGCTACATAAGAGCAGTTGATCTTCCATAATTACACCGGCACCACTCCCCGCCTCTTCCTCCGCTACATTGATGACTGCATTGGCGCCACCTCGTTCTCCTGCGAGGAGGTTGAGCAATTCATCAACTTCAGCAACACATTCCACCCTGACCTTAAATTTACCTGGACCATCTCTGACACCTCCCTCCCCTTCCTGGACCTCTCCATCTCCATTAATGATGACCGACTTGACACTGACATTTTTTACAAACCCACCACTCCCACAGCTACCTGGATTACACCTCTTCCCACCCTACCTCTTGCAAAAATGCCATCCCGTATTCTCAATTCCTCCGCCTCTGCCGTATCTGCTCCCAGGAGGACCAGTTCCACCACAGAACACACCAGATGGCCTCATTCTTAAGAGACCGCAATTTCCCTTCCCACGTGGTTAAAGATGCCCTCCAACGCATCTTGTCCACATCCCGCACCTCCGCCCTCAGACCCCACCCCTCCAACCGTAACAAGGACAGAACGCCCCTGGTGCTCACCTTCAACTCTACCAACCTTCGCATAAACCAAATCATCCGCCAACATTTCCGACACCTCCAAACAGACCCCACCACCAAGAATATATTTCCCTCCCCACTCCTTTCCGCCTTCCGCAAAGACCGTTCCCTCCGTGACTACCTGGTCAGGTCCACGCCCCCCTACAACCCCCCATCCTGGCACTTTCCCCTGCCATCGCAGGAACTGTAAAACCTGTGCCCACACCTCCTCCCTCACCTCTATCCAAGGCCCTAAAGCAGCCTTCCACATCCATCAAAGTTTTACTTGCACATCCACTAATATCATTTATTATATCCGTTGCTCCCAATGAGGTCTCCTCTACATTGGGGAGACTGGGCGCCTCCTAGCAGAGCTCTTTAGGGAACATCTCCGGGACACCCGCACCAATCAACCACACCGCCCCGTAGCCCAACATTTCAACTCCCCTTCCCACTCTGCCGAGGACATGGAGGTCCTGGGCCTCCTTCACCGCCGCTCCCTCACCACCAGATGCCTGGAGGAAGAACACCTCATCTTCTGCCTCGGAACACTTCAACCCCAGGGCATCAATGTGGACTTCAACAGTTTCCTCATTTCCCCTTCCCCCACCTCACCCTAGTTCCAAACTTCCAGCTCAGCACTGTCCCCATGACTTGTCCGGACTTGTCCTACCTGCCTATCTCCTTTTCCACCTATCCACTCCACCCTCTCCTCCCTGACTATCACCTTCATCCCCTCCCCCACTCACCCATTGTAATCTATGCTACTTTCTCCCCACCCCCACCCTCTTCTAGCTTATCTCTCCATGCTTCAGGCTCACTGCCTTTATTCCTGATGAAGGGCTTTTGCCCGAAACGTCGATTTCGAAGGTCCTTGGATGCTGCCTGAACTGCTGTGCTCTTCCAGCACCTCTAATCCAGAATCTGGTTTCCAGCATCTGCAGTCATTGTTTTTAACCTACCTAATGCATTGGTGAGGCCATACCTGGAATATTGTGTGTAGTTTTGGTCTCCTTATCTGAGAAAAGATGTTCTTGCTATAGAGGAAGTGCAATGAGGGTTTACCAAATTGATTCCTGGGATGGCAGGACTGACATATTGGGAGAGATTGAGCCAGTTAGAATTATATTCATTACAGTTTAAAAGAATGAGGGGAATCTAATAGAAACCTCCAAAATTCTAACAGGGCTAGACAGGTTAGATGCAGGAAGGATTTTCCTGATGGTGGGCGAGTCCAGAAATAGGGATCATAGTTTAAGAATAAGTGCTAAATCTTTTAGATTGAGCTGAGGAAAACTTTCTTCACCCAGACAGTGGTGAGCCTGTGAAATTCACTACCATAGAAAGTGATTGAAGCCAAACATTAGGTGTTTTCAAGAAAGGAATAGACATAAGTCTTGTGGCTAAAACTATCAAGTGATATTGGGGAGGGTGAGATTAGGGTATCGCACTCAATGATCAACCATGATCATACTGAATGGCGGAGCAGGATTGAGAGGCCAAATTAAAAGCCCCAACATTTCCTTACAATGAATCTTTCTAAACTCCATTGAGTACAGACTCAAGAGTCCTCAATTGTCCCTCATGATTAGTCCTTTATCCCTGGGATCATTCTTGCAAATCTCCTAAGGACACCCTCAATCCTTCACCTTCAAAGAATTACATACATAAAGTCCTCATTATTTGAGCAGCTCCTTAGATGTAAACAGTGAATACATTATCCTCATTATTTCTTCTAAAACATATTTCATTTCAGACTTCTTTGCATTAAATTTTAACTTCCAGCTTCACTACAGCTTGCTCAAAATCAGTTCACCACACCACACTCTATCCACTACTAGGAGAAAGTGAGGACTGCATATGCTGGAGAGTAGAGACAAAAAGTGTGGTGCTGGAAAAGCACAGCTGATGAGGCAGCATCCAAGGAACAGGAGAATCGATGTTTCGGGCATGAGCCCTTTATCAGGAATGAGGCTTGTGGGCCAAGGGTGCTGAGAGATAAATGGGATAGGGGTGGGGCTGGGGACAAGGCAACTGGGAATGCAATAGATAGAATGAAGGTGGAGGTGAAAGTGATAGGTCGGAGAGGAGGGTGGAGCAGATAGGTGGGAAGGAAGATGGATAGGGAGGACCATTCAAGAGGGTGGTGCCATCCACTACTAACCTTATTTGGTGTCTGCACATAACTTTGGAAGTCTATTGCTATCCTCCTCAGTATTAAATTCAGCCTCTGAATTTATGTCCTGAATACACAAATCCAGATCATTATTAAGTGAGTAAACTGTCTTGGAGAGAATTTAAAGAAACAGGAATTACATTGAAATGCTGAAGTGCACTAATGTCACCAAGTAGCTGTGTTAAGAGATAAGGTTCGTAAGTGTCTATTGATGTGTGGTTTCAGAATACAAGAGAGAAACTACAGTAGTATGAGTATTTTTCATCATCTTGGAATTTTAAACCCAGGACACCAACAACATATTTACACTAGGTTACTTGTTTAACAAACAATCTTATTGACAGAGATTAAGGGGATTCATTGAATTGAGACAGTAGCATACATGAACCTGATGCCACTTTCTCTGCACCATCTTTTTAAGTTTTAGTCAATAAGGCTCATGGTCAATATTTTCATCTGACATCAGTTGAGACCCCTAAATAATGACTATGATTAGGCCACATTCCACTGTCGCAGAAGTTAATCCAGCTACAGGTCAGCCTTCCACCACATAGTGAAGAAGGCAGCTAGCACCATGCAATTAGTTTGTCAGCACCAGCATTTTGGGGGTGTAGGGGAGATTTGTGTAAAATCACTATCCAGAACTCCTACTAATTGGAGATGAAAGTGGAGACAGCCTAATAATTATCCACTTCCAAAAATCATGCAAAGGATGCAATGCAGACACAAATGGTATTGAGACTCAAAAGTGGTTCTGAATTTCAGGAATATAAGGCTAGAATATTCCTAGCCTTGCTAAGATAGCTTTTTGACAGTAGATAGGCAATGTCTAGTATCTTAAGAATTAGTGTTTGATTTTTCAAAAAAAACATATATTCCTTTAATGCAACAATATCCAACAGGAAAATTGAAAGAGTCATGGCTAACAAGAGAAGCTAGAGGTTGTTTCAGTTCAAAGCAAGAGTCTGATGAAGTTGACGGAAAGATTTGTAAGCTGAGGATTTGGAGAATTTTAAAATTATGTAAAGGACTACCAAAAAAATGATAAAGAAAGAATAGAGCTTGTTGTAAAATAACAAGATAAAAATGTATTGGAAAAGAGTTTAGAGATATGTAAAATGATAAGGTTAGCAAGGACAAATGTCAATCCAATACAGGCAGGAACAGAAGAATTTATGATAGGAAATAGAAAAATGACAGAGAAGCTGAGTAAGCACTTTGTGTCTACCCTCATGGAGGAAGACATAAAGTATCTCCTTGGAATAATCATGATGCAAGGATTGAGAAAGAGTGTGGAAATGAAATAAATCTATGTTAGTTAGATGAGTCAGACTGAAGAAATTAATTGGATGAAAGTTGACAAATACTCAGGACCTCAATGGCCTTCATCCTAGAGTGTTGAAAGGAATGCCTACTCCTACACCTATGTTTCTAAGACTCTAGCCACATTTCCGTAAGGACCAATACACCTTAAAAATCTTCTAAAACACACACAACAGGACCAGAACAGATAGAACAATTAGACTAATTTGTTTGCAAGTTAAGAAAACGCTAATGTTTTCCAAGCACAGAATTCTAAAGGTATGAAACTAAACAAGGGGCCAATGAAATGGCTACACCTAAATAACTGTGGATCAGGATTACAATCTGAAAATTATGGTTAGTTTTAGTATTGAAATAGGAAGTATTTATTGTACTTTCGAATGAACAATTGGTATCATTCAGACTGTAGACTTATTGGTATCTTGTTTACCATTCAGACTGTTATCATTTCCATTGTTTGTTGAATATCTTATCTTCCAAAGAATGAAATTAATAATTCGAATTCTGTAATAAACAGGAAGTTGACACATTAGGTTTTGGCAGCAAGCTTGATCAGTATCTCATATTTTTACAGAAGCAACTAAAGCTCAACATTTTTAGCAGAAGATTACAATAGATTAACTGCCACTCATCTACTGAGCAGTTTCATTATTTTATTAGTTACTCACTTTCTAGTCACTAGATTATTATGAGACATTTCACAAACTTCCTGTCAATATACAGTGCTCAAATATTTACACCCTCATTGACCACTTCGTGGTTTTATTTGTTTATTATGTAAACATTCAGATCATTCATTATGACTGGGTCTCCCAATTCCTTTATCCATTCCACACTCAACACATGGATGAGGAATGGAAATAAATTGCAAGTGATCAACAAAAGAAAATACACAGCTCAGGAGAGGAGACATTGCAGTAACAACTTTTCTGTGATGGAAATAATTCTAAAAGAACTTGATGGTTTAATTATATTTAAAAATCCTTTTGTATGGAGTGAGTAAATGTTTTGAGATCCTCTACCAAACTTAAAATGCATTACAACACAGTGAAGTTTACCAGTGGTAACATCAGCATAAAGGTGAATTAGTAGATGTTCTTTACTGATCAGTTCACTGGTCAAATAGGTGGAGAGGGTGGTTACCACTGTTAGTTTAAGTTTGTACTGTCATCCTTGAGTACTCTGTTCAACTTCATATCCAAAAGAATCCCAGAAATTACTCAATTCTGTCTGACGGTTTGGATATTTAAATAATTGTACAATTTATTTAACATCAGTACCTTGTTGCTTTTGAAATTTCTTTCAACTCATTGTCATATTTTCTTTCCGAAAGTTTTAGGTGCTGTATGTATTTGTCAAAGATTTCTTCGCGGGCTTGAATTCCAAAATACAAATTGTGGTTATCTTCTTTTCTCTGAGGTGAAAGAAAACAATCTTGCATTTTTAAACTTGACTCTGTTACATTTCAGATATCAGTCTTTAATCAAAGGCTACACTAATTACTTAAGAATTATTTTTTTCCCCTGAATCCTCACCCTAGCGCTATTCTCCACTGAATGTTATCATGTACCTTGATTTATGACCAGAGTGATAAAGCTGGGAAGTTTGTGCCAATGGGGATTCATTGATTCTTTTGGAGGTGTGTTACTTTTGGTTTCATCAACTAGTTCTCTACCATCTCTAAGCTAGAAATCTGTAATCTGCTAACACTTCAATGGATTAGTAACTAACCAAATGATTAAATAAATAATTTTGTTAATAGACACAGCAAGGTACATGGTGTACTATAACAGTAGCATATGGGAGTTTGTGCAGAGTGTGTGAAAACTAAGACTGCTACACCTCAGCTTGTTGAACTAAAATTTGAGCTGCAGACATTTCTGGGCATTAGAAAAGGATTGAGTTTTCTGGATACTTTGGTCCTGGTTTCCCTCTTTGCAGTGTGAATCAAAGGGCAAGTGGTTATGCACTTCAAGGTATCTCACTTCCCCCTAACCCCCACAAAACCCTCCTATTTATTGTATTGCCTTACTTTATTTGCCCTCCCAAATAGATAACCTCACACTTCTCTGGATTGCTGGCCATTCCATTCCATTCCATTCCATTCTGACATTGCAATTTGGCCTCAATCTCCTGGCAGAGTGAAACTACTGCCTGCCATGCAAGTACTATGTGGGGACTGAGGCTGGCAGGTTAAACGGCTAGCCTCCATTCATAGAACCATAGAGAAGTTACAGCACAGAAAGGAGCCATTGAACCCAGCATGTTGCAACAGTTAAATAAACTAATTGCCCATTGTAATTCCACTTACCAGCAGCCAGTCCATAGCCTTGTAGGTTAGATCAAATGCAGATCCAGGTTTCTTTAAATGAGTTGATGGTTTTCACCTGAACTCCCAAAATGGGCAGCAAGTTTTAGAAACTCACTACTCTCAGGGTGAAAAGGTTTATCCTCACATCTCCTCTAATTCTTCAACTAATCACCTTAAAGCTGTGCTCCCTGGTAATTGACCACTCTACTAAGGATGCAGGTCTTCATTGTCTACTGTATCCATGCCCCACATCTCACAGTATTTTGCACACCTCAATTAAGTCTCTCCTCAACCTCCTGTGTTCTAAAGAAAACAACTCCAACCTATCAATTTTTTCCTTAAAACTGCAATTTTCAAGCCTTGGCAAATCTCACTCTGGAGCATTCTGTCATGTGGTGACTAGAACTGTACACAAAACTACAACTGCAGCACACCAGAGTCTGATATAATTCCAGCTTTATATCCATGCTTTTGTATTCAATACCTCACCAAATGAAGTAAAGCATCCCATATGTTTTCTTTACCACCTTATCCATCTGTCCTGCTATCTTCAAGGACCTGTGGTTATGCACTTCAAGGTATCTCACTTCCCCCTAACCCCCACAAAACCCTCCTATTTATTGTATTGCCTTACTTTATTTGCCCTCCCAAATAGATAACCTCACACTTCTCTGGATTGAACTCCATTTGCAATTTTTTCGCCCACTCAACCAAACCATTGATCTCTTCCTGCAATTATAAAGTCATTAACAGCCCCACTCTTCACTATCAACTATTGGAGCCAATGTTGTGATTTCTCCAAATTTAGCAAACATACCTTCTACATTCTAATCTAAATTATTAATATATGCCACAAACAGCAAGGGATGTAAAACGAAGCCCTATGGAATGCCATTGAAAACCTCATTCCATTTGCAAAATACATCAACTATTACTGTTTGTTTACTGTCATGGAGCCAATTCACTAAATTCCCTTGTATCCTAAGAGTTTTCGTTTTTCTTACCAGTCTGTAAAGTGAGATCTTATCAAATGCCTTACTAAACTCCACATAGACAACATCCACTGCACTATCCACAATCTTCCTTGATATTTGTTGAAAAAAAAAATCAATTAAATCAATAATACACAACCTTCCCATAACAAAACCATGCTGATTATACTGATTAATCCATGCCATTCTAAGCAACAGTTAATCCTATCTCGCAGTATTGATTCCAGTCTTTTGACCACTGCAAAGATCAGACTGACTGACCTATAATTATTTGACATATCCCCTGCATCCTTTACTAACTTCCAATCCTCTGATAGCTTAGGATTGGAGAATGATCCTCAGAGCATTTGTTATTTCTGCCCTGGCTTCCTTTAGCAGCCTAGGATGCAAATCATCTGGCCCTGGTGGTTAATACCTCCAATATTTCCCTTTATTGTGCTTTTTTCACATTCATTTCATTTCATTTCACAATCCTCCTCTTTAACTAAAAGGTCAAAATCATTATTCCCCTCTGTGAATATAGAGAAAATGTATTCATTTAGGACATTTCCTCATAATTTGCATCAAAACAGAAGTTATCATGTATACCTCTAACAAGCCAAACCATTTTCTTAATCATCATTTTGGTCTTCATTTACTGAAAAAATATCTTTGGAGTTTCCTTAATATTTCCAGCCTTTTTGTTTACTCTCTCTTTGCTTTCCTAGCTTGCTATATGACTTCACTCCCTGGGAATGGAGGGTTTGAGTTATAAACATAGGCTGGAAAGACTGAGACTTTTTTCACTGAAGAGTGGGAGGTTAAGGGGTGACCTTACTGAGGTCTGCAAAATCTTGAGGGGCATAGATAAGGAGAATGACAAGGGCCTTTTCCCTATGGTGGGAGGGTTCAAAACTAGGAGGCATATTCTTAAGGTGAGAGGAGAAAGATTTAAAAAGGACTTGAGGGGCAACGTTTATACAGAGACATTGGTCTGCGCATGGAATGAACTGCCAGAGAAAGTGGTAGATGCAGGTACAGTTACAGTGTTTAAAAGACATTTGGATAAGTTCGTAAGTAGGAAGGATTTGGAAGAATATCAGCCAAGCACAGGCGAGTGGATCTAGTTTAGTTTGGGAACGTGGTCAGCTTGGATTTATCCTGTATGCTTCTGAATTTTTTTTAATGTATTGATTGGACATAAGCATCAGTAGCTGGGCCAGCATCTAGTTCCTTGAAAAAGTGGTGATTAAATACTTTCTTGAACCATGTGACCAATGGAGTGCCACAAGGATCGGTGCTGGCTCCTCTTCTTTTTGTCATTTATATAAATGATTTGGATCTTTGTGAGCATAAGAAGTACAGTTAGTAAGTTTGCAGATGACACCAAAATTGAAGGTATAGTGGACAGCGAAAAAGGTTACCTCAGTTTACAACAGGATCTTGACCAGATGGGCCAATGGGCTGAGAAGTGGCATATGGAGTTTAATCCACATAAATGCAAGAAGCTGCATTTTGGGGAAGCAAATTTTAGCAAGACTTATACACTTAAAGGTAAGGTCCTAGGGAGTGTTGCTGAACAAAGAGACCTTGGAGTGCAGGTTCATAGCTCCTTGAAAGTGGAGTCGCAGGTAGATAGGATATTGAAGAAGGCGTTTGGTATGCTTTCTTTTATTGGTCAGAGTATTGAGTACAGGAGTTGGGAAGTCATGTTGCGGCTGTACAGGACATTGGTTAGGCCACTGTTGGAATATTGCATGCAATTCTCATCTCCTTCCTATCGGAAAGATGTTGTGAAACTTGAAAGGGTTCAGAAGAGATTTACAAGGATGTTGCTAGGGTTGGAGGATTTGAGCTATAGGGAGAGGCTGAACAAGCTGGGGCTGTTTTCCCTGGAGCGTCGGAGGTTGAGGGGTGACTTTATAGAGGTTTATCAAATCATGAGGGGCATGGATAGGATAAATAGACAAAGTATTTTCCCTGGGGTGGGGGAGTCCAGAACTAGAGGGCATAGGTTTAGGGTGAGAGGGGAAAGATATAAAAAAGACCTAAGGGGCAACCTTTTCACACAGAGGGTGGTACGTGTATGGAATGAGCTGCCAGAGGAAGTAGTAGAGGCTGGTACAATTGCAACATTGAAAAGGCATTTGGATGGGTATATGAATAGAAAGGGTTTGGAGGGATATGGGCCAAGTGATGGCCGGTGGGATTAGATTGGGCTGGGATATCTGGTTGGCATGGATGGGTTGGACTGAAGGGTCTGTTTCCGTGCTGTATATCTCTGTGACTCTATGACACTGCAGTCCATTTGATGCAGGTGATGAGGAAGTGGATGCTTGTGGATATGTGCCAATAAAGCAGGCTGCCTTGTCTTGGATGGTGTCAAACTTTTAAGTGTTGTTGGAGCTGCATCCATCCAGACAAGTGGGATGTATTCCATTCTCTTTTAATTTATGCTTGTAGATTGTTTACAGGAAATAGAAAGCCGGGGGTGAGTTACTCGCTGCAGAATTCCTACCCTCTGATCTCCTGATTTCACAGCATTTATAGGCTAGCCCAGTAGCTTCCTGGTCAAACGTAACACCCAAGCTGTCGGTAGTGGGAACTTCAGTGATGGCAATATCATTGAATGTCAAGGGCATGGTTAGGATCTCTCTCATCTATCTTGGACAAGCAAGAGTATCAGGATTTGGTAGTACAAACCTTTTTCATTATGAGGACATGTCTACACTATGCCTTTAGAATCTTGCTTTTGAAAACCTCCCAATGATTTGCCTGTGACTTTCCTTCAAGTAGCTGTAACCAGTCCACTTTTGCCAGATCATCTATCAGATTTGTAAAGTTTGCCTCCCCATAGTGATATCCCTGTTCTTTCTTCATCCTTTTCCATACCGATCCTAAACCTAACTGCTTTATGATCATTATTTTTAAAATGGTCATCACGTGCTTCTTTATCCACCTGTCTAGTTTAATTTTCAAACATTAAATCTAGACTTGGACCCTGTCTCGTTGCGTGTGTTACATGTTGGCTGAGAAAACCTCTCGAATGCAACTAAATTTTGTGCCCTCATAACCTTTTAAACTGGTTCCCAGTTGATTTTGGATTGTTAAAGTCTACAACTATTGTTGCCATATTGTTTTTGCACCCAGACAGCTCATTGGAACATTAGTCTAGTTCTATACATTAATGTTAGACATCTAAGCCCTCAACCATCATCCTCATTTAGTTTTAATGCTCCTCATTCAGTATCTAATGCTAGCAAAAGCTGTAACGACAACATAAGATATAAAGTTTTCATGGGGCAAGTGGTTATGATCTGCATGTTTAAGATTGCACAGGCAGATTTAAACAATAGCACTAAAATATTAATGCTTCCAAAGGGACTTGACAGTGCAGACACTGAAAGGTCGATTCCCCCGACTGGGAAATCTAAAACACAGGTAACAGCCTCGAGCTCAGGGTGTTGATCATGTCAGAAAGTTGACCTAACCTTGGGTAACAAAGAAAATTAGGGATAGTAAAGGTCCGAGGAATGGGCATTCAATTTGGCCAACAAAACCGGCAGCAGACATGAAGATTACAAGCAGTTTCGATTTCAATAAACAAGGACAAAGGGATTGATTAAACAAGGGAAAATAGAGCATAAGAGCACATTTGCAGGGAACATACAAACTGATTGTAAATGTTTTTATGGGTAGGTGAAGAGGAATAGGTCAGAAAACACAAACGTATGTCGCTTACAGTCAGACATAGACAAAGCTAATAATGTGGAACAGATGCAGACTGATAAACATATATTTTGGTTCTGTCTTCACAAAGAGAATAAATAATAAAGTCCCCCCAAAAAAATGCTGGGAAACAGAGAGGCTAATAAGAGGGAGCAAATGAAGGCAATCCACATTAGAGAATGGTGCTATCACAAATAATCAAACATTGTTTTTCCCTATCAATAAATCATCATGAATAATTGTTTTCTTTTTAATTACTGACCAGCCAATCAAATCAGCTGTGTGGTCAACTGAATATTTACATGCAAAGCTCATTACAAGCAATGTGAACCATCAGAAAGTGAGGGATAGGTCAGGAGAGCAGAAAGAGGCTAAATCAAAATGGAGTTGGAGGGGGAAATAAAGCCCTTTCCCCCTGCAGTACCTATCTCTCTATGGTATGAACTCACCTCTTAAATACAATATCCAATAAGCATCACATGCTCTCAATCAATTCTGGAGCTGATCTATTTTATCCCTCAAGGAACCTGCATTTCTAAGACTGACAAATTCGAGATTACAAGTATTATGGGGTTATTCTTAAATTTAGGCATGTGGCTGCGCTTCATTAATATTTATGCTTCACATTAACATACCATGATCCGGAAGCCTTTTTCTCTCACTTTTCTCAGATAACGCTTCCTGTTAGTTTCCTTTTTGTCTTTTCCATTTTCTACTTTTGCTGCTACTAAGACAAAGTCAACTTTATTCTGAAACATAAGAATATCCATAATTTAGAAAACTATCAGCAGATAATGAATGCTTTTCTTACAGTGAGCTCCATTTCCCAACAAATTTGTATTGCATTTAACTTGGACATATCAGCTGGTGTAGAGCGGAAGGAGGTCTAATTTGCTTCTCATTACTCCTAACTTGAGTATTGGATGTGGCAGCTGAGGAAGAGCTTGAATTCCTGCTGTAAGCAACGATGAAAGGTTGACAAAGGAATGCACACAAAATTTTATCCTTTAATCATTAAAGTACTTAATGCAACAGTGTAAGCAGAACCATTTCTTACCTCATCCTAAAAATACATGATTGAACAATGTAGAGAGAGCTCCAATCCATCATAACCCTGACTTTAAAGTGTTTGATGGGTCACTTCTAAGGTCTAATCTATTTTTGGCTTCTTACTGCAGAGCTCAGTATAAATCACTGACCTGGGACTTTCAACAAGACAAAGTGCTGTGTGCCATATTCTGTTTGTTACTAATTTATTCAGGAGAATTTAATAAGAGGTATAGATTATAAAAGGAGCATGGTCACAGTGAACACAGAAATAGTGAACATAGGAGCAACAGTATGCCATTTGGTGCTTCGAGCCAGCCTCTGCCAATCACTATGATCATGGTACCATCATCTAACTCAATAGCCTGTTCTTGCTTTTCTCCCATTTACTTTGATCCCTTGGACCTTCTTGAAATCATGCAGTTTTGGCTTTGAGTACCTTGTGTGGTAGCAAATTCCACAGGCTCACCATTGTTAGGGTGAAGGAATTTCTCCTCATCTCAGAGGGCGACTTCAGTGAAGTGAGACCAAGGCCGAGTGACTGTACTGCTGTAAAGTTGGTTCAACTGGAAATTTAACTGGTATACCGTAAGTTCAGTTTTCAAATTAAGGTCATATTCGGACAATAGCTTTTAAGTGAATTAAAACAGCCTAATCAAAGGAGGCAGCTGCCTGATCATGGCTATTATATTTCAAGATTTTGAATTCTTTTGTCTGAATGAGGTGTTGATGGTTGTATCTAAGAAGTGACTGAGCAAATCCATATAAGAAAGAGATGTTTTGCACCATACAGTCAGTGTGGAACACAGTCAGTGTGAAGGGAGATTTCTGCAGAGTGAGATTAATGCCAAATGAGTCTACCTTTACCCTGACAATGGTGAGCCAGTGGAATTTGCTACCACACAAAGTACTCAAAGCCAAACTACTGTATGATTTAAATAGCTATTCAATTCACCAGTATATTAGTATCAGCATGGTCCATGCAAAACTTCCACTTGTCCCAATGAACAGCTTCTTTCGATTCAAGTAGTGGCGCAAGTTTTTTACGAACTGAAACCCATTCTACTCAACCTAGTCGTTGAATCACACATGTAACTCCATTATATTTACTCTATATCAGTTGTCCCATAACTCAATGGTAATCCAGATATTTGTTACCTTGGACTGTTCACTCTGGATCACATTGGTATCCAACAGCTTTCAGCAACCTATCGCCCATGCTGCGATCAATATCGTTTTTATAAATTAATTGTTCTAGATTCCCTACTTTGTTCTTATATATTAAAAAATCACCAAAGTCAAATCTTATGCTTAACCAATACTTTTTTAAGAAAAAGAGAAGAAAAACACTGGAAATCTAAATACGAACTGACAATCTTTACTTTAAAGACTTGAAATATTCTTGAATGTTGGAGCTACACTCATCCAGGCAAGTGGGGTGTAGTTCATCGCACTCCTAACTTGTGCCTTATAAATGGTTGATTGGCACTGAGGAGCCAGGTGAGTTACCCTCTGCAGATTCCTAATCTTTGACCTCTTAACAGCATGTGGCTATTCCAGTTGAGTTTCTTTTCAATGGAAACCCCCAGAATACTGGTAGTGGTGGAATGCCATTAAATGACAAAGGTGGTTACATTGCCTCTTATTGGAGATGCTCATTGTCTGACATTTGTGTTATTTGCCACTTGTCAGGCCAAGCCTGATATTATCCAGATCTTGTTGCATTTAAACATGGACTGATGAGTTGGAAATGGTGCTGAACAATGTGCAAATATCTGCACTTCTGACCCTATAATGGAGAGAAGGTCACTGATGAAGCAGCTGGACATAATTGAGCCTAGGAACTATCCTGAGGAGCTCCTGCAGAGATGTCCTGGGACTGAGAAGATTGAACTCCAACAATCACAATCATCTTCCTATATGCTGGTATGACTCCAACTAGCAGAGCATTTGCCCCCGATTTTCATTATTTCCTTTATGTTGTATCCGGTCAAATGTCGCCTTGATGTCACCTCCCCTCTGGAATTCAGTTCTTTTATTTATGTTTGCAACAAGACTATAGTAAAGTCAGAAGCTGGGTGGCCCTGGAAAGACCCTAACTGGATATCAGTGAGCAGGTTATTGCTGATGAGGTGCTTCTTGATGGCACTGTTGATGACACCTTCCATCGCTTTACTGACGATCAAGAGTAGACAAATTGTGTCGTGATTGGCCGGGTTGGATTTGTCCAGTTTTTTGTGCACAGGACAAAACTGGGCAATTTTCCACATTGTCAGGTAGATGCCAGTATTATAACTGTCCTGGAACAGCTTGGCTTGGGGAGTGTCAAGTTCTGGAGCACAAATCTTCATCACTGTTCCCAGATAGTTGTCAAAACTCATAGATTAAACAGTATCTATCATATGTAGGTCAGATAAAGTGAGGATAGCAGATTTCCTTGCCTGAAGGACAATAGTGAGGCAGATAGGTTTTTCCAACAATGGTCATCTCTAGATTCTTAATTCCAAATTTTCTATTAAATTCAAATTCCACCATATGGGATTTGAACCAGATCCTCAGGACATTAGAGTTTTGGGATTAATAGTCTAGCGGTAATATGACTAGGCCATTACTTCCCCTGACTGCACAGAAAGGTAAAGTCAGTGGGCAAAAACTTGGCAGATGGACATAATGTGGAAAAATGTGAGGTTATGCACTTTGGTGGGAAGAATGGATATTCACTAGGTTGATTTGGGGTATGGATTCTAATGTGAGGACAGGTTGAATAGATTGGGCTTGTACTTATTAAAATTATAAAGAATGAGAAGCAAACTTATTGAATTATACAAGATTCTTAAGGAATTTGACAGGGTATGTGCAGAAGGGTTGTTTTCCCTTGAGAGCGAATCTAAGACCAGATAGTATAATCTCAGAATTAGAGGTTGTGAAAAGAAGTCAGTGATGAGGAGAAATTTCTTCTGTCAAAGGGTAGTGAATCTATAGAATTCTTTATCACAGAGGGCTGAAGAGCCTGGTCAGTGATTTTTGTTTGTATTCATTTGTGGGACTTGGGCATCGCTAGCTGGCCAGCATTGATAGTCCATCCCTATTTGCCCTTGAGAAGCTGGTAGTGGGCTGCCTTCTTGAATCACTGCAATCCACTTGCTGTGGGTTGACTCACAATGCCGGTAAGGAGGGAATTCCAGTATTTTGACTGTGAAGGAACGGTGGTGTATTTCTAAGTCAGGGTGGTGAGTGGCTTGGAGCTGAACTTGCATGTGGTGGTGGTGTTCCCAAGTATCTGCTGCCCTAGTCCTTCTAGATGGAAATGGTTGTGGGTTTGGAAGGCACTGTCTAAGGACCTTTGGTGAATTTATGTGGTGTAACTTGTAGATTGTTCACTGCTGCTACTGAGTGCTGCTGATGGAGGGATTGAACGTTTGTAGATGTGGTGCCAATCAAGCGGGTTGCTTTGTCCTGGATGGTGTCAAGCTTCATGAGTGTTGCTGGAGCTGCACACATCCAAGCAAGTGGTGAGTATTTCATCACACACCTGACTTGTGCATTGTAGATGGTGGATAAACTTTAGGGTGTCAGGAACTGAATTACTCACCGTGGTATCCCAAGTCTTTGACCTGCTCTTGTAGCCACGGTGTTTATATGGTGAGTCCAGTTGAGTTTCAGTGGTAACCCCAAGGATGTTGTGGGGGATTCAGGATGGTAATACTGTTGAATGTCAAGGGGCGGTGGTTAGAGTGTCTCTTATTGCTTATGATCATTGTCTGGCATTTGTGTGTCACAACTATTACTTGCCACTTGCCCAAGTCTGGATATTGTCTAGATTTTGTTGTATTTGAGCATGGACTGCTTCAGTATCTGAGGAGTCGCGAATATATTCAAGGATGAGAAAGACATGTTTAACCAATATGGAATCAAGGTTTATGGGAAAAAGGCCAGAAAATGATGAGAGGACTGTTAGATCTGCCATGATCTAATTGAATGGTGGAGCAGACTTGATGGGTTAACATAGAACATAGAACAATACAGCACAGAACAGGCCCTTCGGTCCACGATGTTGTGCCGAACATTTGTCCTAGCTTAAGCACCTATCCATGTACCTATCCAATTGCCGCTTAAAGGTCACCAAAGATTCTGACTCTACCACTCCCACAGGCAGCGCATTCTATGCCCCCACCACTCTCTGGGTAAAGAACCCACCCCTGACATCTCCCCTATACCTTCCACCCTTCACCTTAAATTTATGTCCCCTTGTAACACTCTGTTGCACGGAGAAAAAGTTTCTGACTGTCTACTCTATCTATTCCTCTGATCATCTTATAAACCTCTATCAAGTCACCCCTCATTCTTCGCCGTTCCAACGAGAAAAGGCCTAGCACTCTCAACCTATCCTCGTACGACCTATTCTCCATTCCAGGCAACATCCTGGTAAATCTTCTCTGTACCCTCTCCAAAGCTTCCACATCTTTCCTAAAGTGAGGCGACCAGAACTGCACACAGTACTCCAAATGTGACCTAACCAAAGTCCTGTACAGTTGCAACATCACTTCACGACTCTTGAATTCAATCCCTCTGCTAATGAATGCTAATACACCATAGGCCTTCTTACAAGCTCTATCCACCTGAGTGGCAACTTTCAAAGATCTATGAACATAGACCCCAAGATCCCTCTGTTCCTCCACCTCACTAAGAACCCTACCGTTAACCCTGTATTCCGCATTCTTATTTGTCTTTCCAAAATGGACAACCTCACACTTGGCAGGGTTGAACTCCATCTGCCACTCCTCAGCCCAGCTCTGCATCATATCTTAGTCTCTTTGCAGCCAAGAACAGCCCTCCTCACTATCCACAACTCCACCAATCTTCGTATCATCTGCAAATTTACTGACCCACCCTTCGACTCCCTCATCCAAGTCATTAATAAAAATTACAAGCAGCAGAGGATCCAGAACTGATCCCTGCGGAACTTCACTTGTAACTGGGCTCCAGGCTGAATATTTGCCATCTACCACCACTCTCTGACTTGGACCGGTTAGCCAGTTTTCTATCCAATTGGCCAAATTTCCCTCTATCCCATGCTTCCTGACTTTCCGCATAAGCCTACCATGGGGAACCTTATCAAATGCCTTACTAAAATCCATGTATACTACATCCACTGCTCTACCCTCATCCACATGCTTGGTCACCTCCTCAAAGAATTGAATAAGACTTGTAAGTCAAGACCTACCCTTCACAAATCCATGCTGGCTGTCCCTGATTAAGCAGTGTCTTTCCAGATACTCATAAATCCTATCCCTCAGTACCCTTTCCATTACTTTGCCTACCACCGAAGTAAGACTAACTGGCCTGTAATTCCCGGGGTTATCCCTATTCCCTTTTTTGAACAGGGGCACAACATTCGCCACTCTCCAGTGGCGAATTCCTGAAGAAGGGCTTACATTCCTGAAGAAGGGCTTATGCCCGAAACGTCGATTCTCCTGCTCCTCGGATGCTGCCTGGCCTGCTGTGTTTTTCCAGCACCACATTTTTCAACATTGATGGGTTAAATGGCCTACTTCTGCTCCTATGTTTTATGGTCTTATAGAGTATTAATTGTCTTCTAACTAATGAGGTATCTGAATGGCAGGGTTCAATGCACCAAAGTGAAAGGGAAAAAGGAGGGAGGTGGGGTACTCTTGCAGCGCAATGCTAGTATCCCTACTCCTGGCTTCAAGTTTCACTTGCTCCAGAGTTTGTAATAACATTTCTCAACAGGTTCACTAGAAAAATAGGTTAAATAAAAAAAGTGCCAATTTTTTATAGGATACAGTTAAATGAGTCAGCAGTTAAAAAACATTTACTCTTCTTCTACATACAATGTAAACTAGTTCTATTCATTACTCTTCTATTTTCATTAGTATTCAAAAATTAAACAAATTAGATTTAATTAAATCTTTGAAAAATAATAAAAAGGAATTACCAGAATATCATTATCTTCAAGCAGCAGGTATTCCTCTTCATTGTGGGGTACAATGTAAATCATTTCATTCTGCAAATAAAGATATTAGAGAGTTATTAACTGGCTAAGGGCTGTGTTCACACCTGTAACCCAAGTGCCTGAGACACTAATTTCCACAAACTGTGCCATTTTTCGTAAATAATATGATGGTATTATTCTGTTATGTCATCACTTCATGAAACATCCCTTGTGTTAAAAGATTTGGATGAAAAATATAAACAGCAACAGAAAATAATATTCTTGCACAAAATGTCAATGCCATTATTAACAAGTAACATTCAGCTTTCACCCTGCCTCTTGACAGCAGATGTTAGAGGACCCAACAACCACAGGTGTAGATTGTCTGAAGGAGCTTGTAAACATGTTGAGTTCTGTACCTAAAGGTATGTCTGGAACACTGCCTCTTTACCTCCACCATAAGTAGGGCATGGAGGCAAGTCCTGGTCCAACCCAGGACAACTGGGATCTAACATCACTCTGTCAGCACCAATTTGATCAACACCAGCAAACCAAATCCCCAAGGAATCCAAAGCTGCGACAACACCCAGTTTTGGAGCTATGGTTAGTGATGATGGAGGCTCCAATTTCTATTAAGTGGGTGACCAGGTATCTCTTCTGCTCATACAGCCTGCCATTGGAGTATATTTACAGAATGATAGTCTGCCTGTTTTACCACATTATGCATGTGTCTTCCTTGGGCTATCATGCCCTGTAGTGGGACTTAAACCCAGAGCCTCTGGCTAATATACGAGGACTGTGCCACAAGAACTTTCTTACCCACCAGCTATATTCAGTTTAACACAATTAATGTACAATTTACAGATTTCATTCCCTGTTTGAATAAAAATTAAAGCTAAGGTGAAAAATTAAAACTTCAAAACAAGTGCTATTCAAAAATATGCTTTTAGAGGAACAGTCACCATTTTAAGCAAGTTCATTTAAAATTGATGACGGAGTTTAGATTTAAAGCTAGCAAACAACTGCCTTGTTCAAGGTTGCAAGGTTAAGCTCATCTATTTTAGACATAGTTAGGTCAGTTTAAGTTTAGTGATGGGGAAACTTCTAGCTACAATTATTTGGGATAGAATTAGTTGCCACACTGGCAAAGGTGGGTTGATTAGTAAGAGTCAGCATGTACAGGACATTGGTTAGGCCACTGTTGGAATATTGTGTAAAATTCTCATCTCCTTCCTATCGCATAGATGTTGTGAAACTTGAAAGGGTTCAGAAAAGATTTACAAGGATATTGCCAGGGTTGGAGGATGTGAGCTACAGGGAGAGGCTGAACAGGCTGGGGCTGTTTTCCCTGGAGCGTCGGAGGCTGAGGGGTGACCTTATAGAGGTTTACAATATTATGAGGGGCATGGATAGGATAAATAGACAAAGTCTTTTCCCTGGGGTCGGGGAGTCCAGAACTAGAGGGCATAGGTTTAGGGTGAGAGGGTAAAGATATAAAAGAGACCTAAGGGGCAACTTTTTCATGCAGAGGGTGGTACGTATCTGGAATGAGCTGCCAGAGGATGTGTACAATTGCAGGGGTTTGGAGGGATATGGGCCGGGTGCTGGCAGGTGGGACTAGATTGGGTTGGGATATCTGGTTGGCAAGGACAGGTTGGACCGAAGGGTCTGTTTCCATGCTGTACATCTCTATGACTTTATGTATTTCTAAAGTGGAAATCATATTTTATTAACTTGCTGAGTTTTTGGAAGAGGCAACAGAAAGCCTTGATGAGAGTAAATTAATGATGCTGTGTTCATGAACTTTCAAAAGGCATTTGATTTAGTGTCACACATTAGGCTTGAGAGGAAAGTTTTAATTCATCGAACAAGTCATCGAATAAATTATCTACAAATTTGCTCACCACACCACTGTTGTAGGCTGGATATAAAACAATGATGAGTCAGAAAACAGGAAGGAGATGGAGTGCTTGGTGTCATGGTGGAATAATAACCCCCAAAGGGTGGCACAGTAGCATTGGTGCTGTCACAGCACCAATGTCCCAGGTTCAATTCCAGCCTCGGGTGACTGTCTGTGTGGAGTTTGCACATTCTCCCCGTGTCTGTGTAGGTTTCCTCCGGGTGCTTCGGTTTCTTCCCACAGTCAAAGATGTGCAGGTTAGGTGAATTAGCCATGCTAATTTGCCCATAGTGTTAGGTGCATTAGTCAGAGGGAAATGGGTCGGGGTGGGTTACTCTTTGGAGGTCGGTGTGGACTGGTTGGGCCGAAGGGCCTGTTTCCACACTGGGGGGAATCGAATTGAATCTAATCTAATCTGTATCTCACTGTCCACAAAACAAAAGAACTGATCATTGACTTCTTAAAGAAAGGAGGATGACATGCTCCTACCTACAACAATGGAGCTGAGGTGGAGAGGGTCAAGAGCATCCTAGGAGTGATGATAACCAACAATCTGTCTTGAACCTCCCATATAGATGTGATGGTCAAGAGGGCACAACAATGCCTCTTCTTCCTGAGGAGTCCTAGGAAATTCAACATGTCCATAAAGACCCTCATCAACTTTTACAGATGTTCCATCGAAAGCATTCTATCTGGGTATATAACGGCTTGGTACGGTAACTGCTCTGCCTGAACCATAAGAAACCACAGGAAGTTGTATGCATAATCCAAGCCATCACCCAAGCCAACCTCTCATCCATGGACTTCGTCTACACTTCTTGTTGCCATGGAAAGGCTGCCAACATCATCAAAGACCCCTCCCACCCAAGTCATACTCTCTTCCAACCTCTTCCATCAGGAAAAAGATATAGAAGAGCACACACACCAACAGGTTCAAGAACAGCTTCTTCCCTACTGTTATTAGACTATTGAATGCACCTTTCTAACTTCAAATCTAATGTTGACCTTGCTTTTGTTCACCTCCTATGTAGTCGTAACTTTACCTCATTTGGTCTAAGCGCCCTCTGATCTATATGTCCTTGTTTGTTATGATCTGCCTGTAATGTTCACAAAACAAAACTTTTCACATACATGTGCCAACAATAAATCAAATCAAATAAAAAAAAAAGATAGCAACACAGAAACAAAACTGATTAAGTGATAGAAAATAGAATAATGATCAATGGATATTTTCAAGCTGGGGGAAGATTTGTACTGGAATGTTTACTTTTCTATAGTATATAGCTAAATGAGTGAGGTGGATGGTATTGGAGCCCTTGCTTTTCTTGATATATATTAATGAACATTGGGAGATAAGCAATAAATACGTACAAATAAAAAAAAGTTTCATTTTGTGTGGCAACTAAAATTACAGTGCACATTTTAAGATTATGGGCTCAATTCTTTCAATAGGAAGATAGTGGTGTTGAAGTGTAAATTAGAGTTGCATGTCAGAACCATCCAGAAGTCCTTGCTGACTCTGCAGGAACCACTGAGAAAGGTTAAACTTCCAATTATCCTGCCATTATCTGATGCCTAAAAGGTTCCAAGAATGGTTACTACTTTTAGCTACCACCAGAGAATTTGGAGGGATCACTTTGCTCAATGGTTAGCCAGTAAACTTAGAGAAATTAAAATCTGCTTAAATATGGAGTCAGCTATTACGAGGGGGCATAGCTTTAAATTAAGAGATGGTAGGTATAGGACAGATGTTAGGGGTAGATTCTTTACTCAGCGAGTCGTGAGTTCATGGAATGCCCTGCCAGTAGCAGTGGTGGACTCTCCCTCTTTATGGGCATTTAAATGGGCATTGGATAGGCATATGGAGGATAGTGGGCTAGTGTAGGTTAGGTGGGCTTGGATCGGCGCAACATCGAGGGCCAAAGGGCCTGGACTGCGCTGTATTTTTCTATGTTCTATGTTCTAGTCAACTATAAAACTGACCACCAGCACAGCCCTTCATCTTCCGCACCCCTTTCCCAGACTTGGCCACTCCCTAATCTTCTTTGTTCCTGTCTAAATTGTTCCTCTCCTGACCCTGAAATAGGGACTCTGTTTCCCCACCCCCCCACCTCTCACTGAAAGGCGAAGATGTCTCCCATTTAAGATAGATATGAAGAGAATATTTTTATTTTGGAGGATGGTTAGTCTGTCGAATGTCTTCCACTGAGGACAGTGAAGGCTGTGTGAGTGAATTTATTCAAGGTTGAGTTATTTAGATAGATAACAGTCAGGAACGTTAGAGTTACGGTAGACAGGCAGAAAAGTGGAGTTGAATCCTCACCCAGATCACCCATCCTTATTGAATGGGACATCAGCTTGAAGGCTGAGTCCTGCTGCTAAGTCTTGCATTGTACTTTATTATTACAGTAAATGCAATTATTGGAACATACTGCGCATGTGGGAGCTGTTACTAGAATGCTGGTATTAGTGCCAAGACAGAAACCAGATTGTCTTATAGCAGTTCTTGGATTTGCAGAGTTAGTCAAAATTTGTTTTGATGTATGGGGAGTTTGTGATACTGAGGTTTAAGTTGGAGAAGATTATTAATACCAAGAATCAAATTTTATATGCTCTCCACTGTGAATATTCAATGGAACATATTTGATATGGTCCATCGGTCTTTGGGATGTACAGCCTAAATACCTGGCATCATACAGACACCTAAACTCTGAAGCCACACTAATCGTTTGTATGATAGGCAATGTTCTTTTGTCCAAACAAGGTTTCAAGAACAATCCAACTATACATGTAAGAATAAAAATTTTCAGTAGTGGAAAGGAAGATATGTATATTTTTAGATTAGATTCCCTACGGTACGGGAACAGGCCCTTCAGCCCAACAAGTCCACACTAACTCTGTGAAGAGTAACCTACTCAGATCCATTCCCCTATATTTACTTCTGACTAATGCACCTAACACAATGGGCAATTTAGTATGGCCAATTAACCTGGCCTGCACATCTTTGGATTGTGGAAGGAAACCCACACAGACAGGTACGCAAGGTGGGAATTGAACCCAGATCCCTAGCGCTGTGAGGCAGCAGTGCTAACCACTGAGCCACTGTGCCACCCTGTTGTTTGAATAAATGTACCATTTTACTGCCAATCTGTACAGACTAGAAAAGACCCCAGTTCTGATCTTGTACTGAACTAATATATGTCAGTGAAGAGACAACAGTGACACAACAGCTGGGGTGAGTTCTCCAAACCTTTTGGAAAGATCCAAAACACTCTGAGACTAATATGAGCAATCCTGAAAAGGCTAAATTATTTTTTATTTAATTCAAAACTTACTATTGTTCCCATAGAAGCTGAAGAAATATACATTGATTTTTTTTTCTATAGACAATCAAAAATCTCAGGGTGCCTTAACAGCATTGTCAGCTGTCCATCAATTTACGGGTGATGTCAACTTGGGGTCATTGAGGCAGATTCTCATCCTGAAGATCTTTGGACACATTGGGATTTATAATTACCCATTTGAAGTAAAGTGAGAAGAAAGCAGGTCATCCATACACCTGGTTTTATTTTGCCTTGAAGTAGATGTAAAACTGGAATCAGGTTTCCAGATATATTTGACTTGTGTATTGGAAGCTTTAGTTTAGTTGCAAAAATAATAAGTCAATATTCTGTCACTTTTGTTGAAATCTAAAAGCAGATTGGTTATAACTAGCATCTTGTTGCAGAGTTTATCTATTGAATTTCTGCTTTCCTCGCAATTTGTAGGCATGTCCAATGGCATTCTCCATGAATAACTGATTTCATGAATCAACTTTGTATCCACAAAAACAGTCCCAACAAAATTTTGTTTCTGATAAAGTCAAGACTTATTTGTACATATCATATCTTCTTATTTTTCTAAAGTTTTGAGTGAGGACTGAAATGGGAAAAGGACTGGAAATAGCATTAGTTGATTACTTGAACAGTATGCAAGAGTTTGGAGAAAAAATGGGAGATTGGCATTAGGTAAAGATAAAAACAATGACTGCAGATGCTGGAAACCAGATTCTAGATCAATGGTGCTGGAAGAGCACAGCAATTCAGGCAGCATCGAGGAGCTTCAGCAAAATCGACGTTTCGGGCAAAAGCCCTTCATCAAGAATAAAGGCAGAAAGCCTGAAGCGTGGAGAGATAAGCTAGGGGAGGGTGGGGGTGGGGAGAGAGTAGCATAGGGTACAATGGGTGAGTGGGGGAGGAGATGAAGGTGATAGGTCAGGGAGGAGAGGGTGGAGTGGATAGGTGGAAAAGGAGCTAGGCAGGTCGGACAAGTCCGGACAAGTCAAGGGGACTGGAAGTTTGAAACTAGGATGAGGTGGGGGAAGGGGAAATGAGGAAGCTGTTGAAGTCCACATTGATGCCCTGGGGTTGAAGTGTTCCAAGGCGGAAGATGAGGCGTTCTTCCTCCAGGCGTCTGGTGGTGAGGGAGCGGCAGAGTGGGAGGGGGAGTTGAAATGTTGGGCCACGGAGCGGTTTGGTTGATTGGTGCGGGTGTCTCAGAGATTTTCCCTAAAGAGCTCTGCTAGGAGGCGCCCTGTCTCCCCAATGTAGAGGAGACTGCATCGGGAGCAACGGATACAATAAATGATATTAGTGGATGTGCAGGTAAAATTTTGATGGATATGGAAGGCTCCTTTAGGGCCTTGGATAGAGGTGAGGGAGGAGGTGTGGGCACAGGTTTTACAGTTCCTGCGGTGGCAGGGGAAAGTGCCAGGATGTGAGGGTGGGTCGGAGGGGGGCGTGGACCTGACCAGGTAGTCACGGAGGGAACGGTCTTTGCGGAAGGCGGAAAGGGGTGGGGAGGGAAATATATCCCTGGTGGTGGGGTCTTTTTGGAGGTGGCGGAAATGTCGGCGGATGATTTGGTTTATGCGGAGGTTTGTAGGGTGGAAGGTGAGCACCAGGGGCGTTCTGTCCTTGTTACAGTTGGAGGGGTGGGGTCTGACGGCGGAGGTACGGGATGTGGACGAGATGCGTTGGAGGGCACCTTTAACCACGTGGGAAGGGAAATTGCAGTCTCTAAAAAAGGAGGCCATCTGGTGTGTTCTGTGGTGGAACTGGGAGCAGATACGGCAGAGGTGGAGGAATTGGGAATATGGGATGGCATTTTTGCAAGAGATAGGGTGGGAAGACCTCATCCTAGTTTCAAACTTCCAGTCCCCTTGACTTGTCCGGACTTGTCCGACCTGCCTAGCTCCTTTCCCACCTATCCACTCCACCCTCTCCTCCCTGACCTATCACCTTCATCTCCTCCCCCACTCACCCATTGTACTCTATGCTACTCTCTCCCCACCCCCACCCTCCCCTAGCTTATCTCTCCACGCTTCAGGCTCTCTGCCTTTATTCCTGATGAAGGGCTTTTGCCCGAAACCTCGATTTTGCTGAAGCTCCTTGATGCTGCCTGAATTGCTGTGCTCTTCCAGCACCATTGATCCAGAATTGGGTAAAGATGTTTGTTTAAACAGCCAGTGCAGGCATGATGGACTGAATGGACTTCTTCCATGCTGTGTCGATTCAGTGATTCTGTGACTGTCTTAACACCAAGGATTATAGAAGGAATTGCTGCATTTCTAAAAAAGCAAGGTACTGATTGTAAGTCAAGTTTACACTGCTTCTTTGTTCAGACAGTGAGGGTGAACAATTATTTGTAGACGGGCCAGCTCTAGGGGATGCACACAAAGGGAGATTCAACTGGCAACAAGTAATCAATTAGCTTGTGGAGTTGTGACCAGTTGTGGATGACAAAGGCATAAGTCTGACAACAGCAATCTGATTGATAACTGAACAGCTTATGGATGTGAAGGATACTGGCAGGAGCCTTTGACCTACAGAAGGGGAGGCAGTATGTCTTTCTCTCTAGTATAATACCTCATGCCTAAAGAAAGCCAGTTTATTTCTAGTTAATGTATCAATTATCTGTGCCTCTGTGAAGGACCTAGAGAAGATAGATTGAAGAACTGCAACTCCTGGCAAGCAAAAGAATCTCTCAGCCAATACAGTGGACGGGGCCATTGGTCTGCTTCTCAAGATTTTCCTTTCACACATAACACCAATTTTCTTTTGTCTGATTGTGTCTGTCTATATGTGTGGCTAGTGGTGTTTTAACTGTTACAATTATATGTCAATAATTCATTGTTGTTTATCTGTAGTTAGAAACTTCTTATTTTTATAAATTGTAGTTCTTGTTAAGAACAGAAACATGGAATGTAAATTGTGGACTTTGACAGGTAAGTTGTGGACTTTGCGAGCTTCCAAAAAAATTTAACTTATCATTTCAAGAATGCTACCCCAGTGAGGCATGACAAGATTTGGGCACTCTTACTGGAATTAACTTTAAAATTGAGACAATGATGGTGTAGCATTAGTAAATAACACTGGCAAGGAGAACACCATATTCTGTACTGCATTTAAGAATGGCCCTGGAAACAGCAAAGGATTTCCTGCAGGTGGCAGAGTTGTCCTCAGCTATCATAAGTGAACTTTCAAAGCCCAAGCTGATGGAATTAGTACGAACTGAAGGTAGCACTGCCTGGCAGAGATATTGGAAGTGTAAGTATGACATTTGGAGTTAGTTAAATACAAGTGAGACCTGCCACTCTGGGTAGTGACACATCAGTAACAGGTAGTGTTGGATTATGGTTAAAGCAGCTTGAGCATGAAGAGAAAATGAAGGAATTAGTTCTCAATGGCAAAAAAAAGACATAAAGTCATACAGCACAGAACAAAGAAAGAGAGAGGGAGATGACAATGTAAATGAAAAAATGTAAAGGGAAAGAGAAGAGTAGCAATATAAGCTTTAAATGATCCAGTTGAAACGGGGGAACTTAGAGGCCAATGCAGATTCTAGTGGGGAGAATCTGAGTCCGAATTTGAAATCCAGTAAAACGATTGCAGAGGCCATACCAAAGTTTGGGAAAAGAATGTTGGAGTTAAGAAACTAGCAAGACAAATGAACTGGGCGAATGAAGACTGGGCACTGCTCATGCAGCATCCTTAATGGTTGAGCTTGGAGAAAAGAGCTCAGATAGAATGAGAGATTCATTATGTGCTGGAAAATCACTTGATTCAACCAAGCCAAAGCAGTTGGAGTTCACCTGAGTAGCAATTACTTCCTAAACTGGACTCATCAATTCAATGTTGTATGGACTACAGAATTATAAATGCAGTCATGCAAACAGATTCATTCCCAATTCTGTGATTGTAAAACCATATTAATAGGGTTGGAGGTGCCTTATTCCTTTCTATAAGTGATCTATTGGCAAGTGCCATAAACATCAAGGGCTAAAGAAATATTTGCTTTTGTCACATCCAATGGGTTTTACCAATGTCTAATGGGTTTTACTGGAAATTTGTATATCCAGTAGTAGTATGGTCAGCAGAATACAGAATTCTAATAGATGAACCAGTGTTGGCCGCCCTGATTTTTCCAGACCTTTCAAAATGGCAATTTATGCTTGTGACCCTTAGGTGTAGGTGCAGTCTTGTTACATAATGATGAGTTGGCTTTGAAGAAACCAGTGGAGTACTGTTGTAATATACTAAACCAGTATTAGAAAAAGTATTCTATCGTAGTAAAGGTGGCTTTAGGATTAGTATTGTTTCTTTGGTATTTGAAGTCTATGAAACCAAGAAAATTCTAACAGGACTAAGCAGTATGGATGTTGGAAGGATGCTCCCAATGATGGGGGAGTCCAGAACCAGTGGTCACTGTCGAGGAAATGGGGAAAATCATTTAGGACTGAGATAAGAAGAAATTTCTTCACCCAGAGAGTGGTGAGCCTGTGAAATTTGTTCCCCCAGAACGCAGTCAAGGCCAAAACATGGTATGATTTCAACTAGGGGTTGAATATAGCAAATGGGCTATAGGAATCAAAGAATGTGGGGGAAAAGTCAGGAACAAGCTAATGAGTTGATTGATCAGCGATGGTCATAATGGATGCACAGCAAGCTCAAAGGGGTGAATAGTCTGCTTAGGCTCCTATTTTCTATGTTTCTATGACCAACACATGAACAGACAAACATTACACTCACCATACTCCACAAACATTCATTGAAAAGTACAAAGTTCAAAATGCGAGACTGTTTGCATGGCGTCATTTTGTTTCATTTAATGACCATTTAATGTAAAGATTATTCACATTGCTGGAAAAGATAATATAATTGCTTGTCTCAAGGGAAAACTGTTTGAATAAGTTAAAGGTTTAAGATGATAGTATAAGGAGGCAGGGGAAATTGAATGGTTAGGATTCTTATGTTTTGTTGTTTGTGTATCACATATCTTGTGATGCAACACATTTTTGAAATTTTTTGAAATTTTGAAATCTACATTTTCATCTTATAAATGGAGAAGATATTTATTGTTCACCGTTGGGTAAAATTTCGCTTGCTGAAAAAGCAGCTTATGAGAGAAGCTCTTGACACTCACCATTCTTTATTTGTGAATCTAGACAGAATTTGCAGATAGGCTAGTCTACTTATGGGATATCTTGGTTCTCTGCCAATGTGTGCACAAATATTTTCCAGTATACAGTAGTCTCCCCGGGGAATATGTTCCAGGCAGAGGTGGGTACTGCAGATGCTGGAGATTAGAATCAAGATTAGAGTGGTGCTGGAAAAGCACAGCAGGTCAGGCAGCATCCGAGGAGCAGTAAAATCGAAGTTTAGGGCAAAAGCCCTTCATCAGGAATTGTTTCAGGACCTACCACGGAAGCCCGAAACCGCAGAGAGATGTGAACCTATTTATTTAAATGGGAAATGTACCTTCCTGGCAGCCTCCTGGTCCCTGGCTCTGGATTGTTCACTTTTATATGTTGGGGCCACGGTAAACCGCGGGTAAGTGAAATTGCGGTAACCGGGGGTCACCCTGTATTCATTGAATAGTGATCAGAAGTGAGAATCTAGCTGACACTGGTTCCCTGCACACAGTAATTCCAAAGCACTCTAACTGCCCTAACTAGTTCAGTATGCATCAAGATCAAACATTGGACTTGCCGAATCTTGTCTGGTAAATACAATAGCCTTGCTCTGTGTAATTATCAGTACTGTATTCATAAATAAAACTTTGCATTTAGAGGAACATATTTTATTCCTGAGGTCACTGTTAGTTTTTATGCATTTAATATGTTGTTTGTAACCACCAAGGTTCCTCACAGCCAGCAATATATCGAAAGTGGCTTGTTGGAAGTGCAGACTCTGTATAAGCAGAAAATCAGCCGATTCAGTAGTCTTGTGAGCTTCTGCCTTCCTCAACAGCCAAGTTACTGATCCATTAAATATTAAAACCAGTGAGTTACCCTCTTCACTTGCCATAGGTCAGATCCCACTCCGAACTCTACTAATAATCAGAAAAACAATGTCCACAGATGCTTTTGGATTTTAAGCATTTTCAGTGCCAAAAGGCTCTCTGAAAGATTTTTGTTTTGGCATTCTTTCCTGACTTATGTTGCAAATATATGAATATGTAGGAAAGTTGTGAGGCATGGGGTAAGGAAAGAACAAATGTAGGGTCTGTGGGAGGTAGGAGAGATTAGGTAACAAAACAGATTATCATGTAAAGAATTGAGAGCGGTAGAAAGGATCTGAATTATTGAACTCAAAATTAGTCCAGAAGAATAAAGTGCTTAAACGACAGATGATGTGTTATCCCTCAAATTTCCATTAAAATTCACTTAAATAGTCTAGAAAGACAAGACAGAAAGGTCAGAGTGGCAGTAAGGAAGAGACTTAAAATTAATGAAAAAGAGCTCAAGGTCATGCTCATGGATTGAGCAGAGGTATCTTCCACATACATCTCTTTCAGTCTGTGTTTGACAACCCCACTATAGAGAAGACCAGATTACGAACAGATAATATCATAAACAAATTAAAGAGGAACAGGTAAATTGTTGTTTCACCTAGAAAGAGAGCTTGGGGTGCTGGGCAGTGGGAAGGGCGGAGGTGAAAAACCAGGTGTTTATTTCAGGAAGGTGGCATGGAACATGTACAGGGAGTTGGAAGGCTATTGCGGAATGATCCAGGATATTGCAGAGGGGATAGTCCCTTCAGATTGCTGAAAGAGGTAGTGGATGACATGTTCGATGAGAGAAATAGATCCAGCAGGTAGAATTTAATCCAGCCTGTCGTGACAGGAAGCATAGCCATCAAGCCCATTTAATTGCCAGACAGGCTGTAGATCAGTCTACCAACAAAGGGAAAGCCTCCCATGATTAATATAGGGAGGGAAGAAGAAGATGATATTAGGATGTCAATTACTCATTTATGAGCCAATTGATGCCAATTATCCATTTGGTAAATGCGGTAAATAAGGGAGTAAATGTGAATTAAATGGCTTTTTGTGCCCCCTGGAGGCCTCCTTTATGGGATAGGTCCTCGTAGCATTTCCTGCAGAAGCCATCACAACCAGTGGCACCATGAGAGCTACTGGTTCTGATTAGCTTGCAGGAATTGGGAAACCTGCTCCCAGTAATCCTAGGGAAGGACCAACACTGGCCAGTTAATTTCATCAAGCCACTCAGGAAAAAAGCAGCATGTGTATCTCCATTGATTTCTAACAGGTGGGAGAGATCCTCAATGCCCATATTAAATCTAGCCCAACATTCAGATTGGTTAACAATGTCCCTCCTTTTATCCTTAATTCTTCTGGGATTTTCCTATTCCTCAGTTCCTTTGTTCGCTAAGTGATAACTACTCTTTAAGTCATTGGAGTCTAACTTTCAGAATGGTTATACATTATTCTCACCTTTACTTATCCCCTTTCTAATTGATTTCAAACGTTCGGTGATCGTATTTCTCAGTCCTATCTTTGAAGCTCAATTTACCTTTTCATTACCTGCCATTTAGTGTTCAATTCATTCCCTTCTCTGTAAATGTGTGCTTTTAAATATGAGAAGAACAATGTAATTGTAATTTGATATGATATCCTCCTGAGTTAATATGTTCGAAATGCTGATTTCCTATTATGAAGTTCCTATTAGCAAAATAATACACGATAAGACGTGGCTTCACTTCATGCCAAAACTTTCAAGATTTTAAACATAGTATATGCATACTTTGCACTTTACCAAAAGGCTAAACTATAGCACCACCATCTCCATTCTTCAAGAAATCCAGGTTTGAATTCCTCCAATCCTATTGCAGCACTGAAAACGTTTTAATCAAAGTTGCAAACAACATCCTTTGGTTGGCAAAGGTGAACTCTACCTCTTCATCTATATCTAACTGAGTGCAGCCTTTGATGCATATTACATTACAATTTTGACCAATAATCCTTTACTGTCTGCCAACTGAGTGGATTTGTTCCCCCCTGGTTCCATTCTTACCTATCTAACTATTTCCAGAGTGTTACTTGCAACGGTTTCACTTGTTCCAACATCACTGATGTCATCCTAAGAATCTATGCTTGGTCCCTTCCAATTTCACCTATGTGTCATTCCTTAGCAACATCATCCAAAGTCCAGCATTAGTTTTCATATAACTTGACTACACCTAGCTCTACCAAAATACCACCTATCTTAATTCCTTCTTGTTGCCAAGTTATCTGATTTCTTATCTAATATCCAGTACTGACTCAGCATTAGTTTCCGCCAATTAAATATTGGAAGGACTGAAGTTCTTGGTTTAAGTCCCCATTTCAAATTCAGTTCCCTAGCTACCAACTCTATTACTTTCTTGGACAACTGTCTGCGACCAAAAACAGACTACAAATTGTTCTGCTATAATGCGCATTTCATTAATGCAAATTCGCTATAATACGATTGACAAATTAGGGACACTGTTTCTAAAACACAAACTTTTAAAGTGTGTGTTAGTTATAACATAATTCCAGCCACATTAGTTTAAATGCTATTACATGATTTTCTTATAACATGGGGTTGCATGAGAACTGAACTATCGTGTTATACCCCGAACTGAGCTTGAGTCACACATTTGTGCTCTCACAATTTCTATTTCTGCCTTAACAGCACCATCCATGTTCACCGTTGCTGAAACCCTTAATTTACAGCGTTGTTACCCTTCAACTCAATTACCTTAACATATTCCCAGATGGTCATGCACATTCCGCTGACTGTAAACTGAGTTCATCCACTACTCTCCTGTTCATACCCTAAATCACACTAAGTCCTGTTCAACTTTTGACCATTTGCTCACCGCCCTAAATTGGCTCCCAGTCAAGTAACACCTTGATTTGAAAATGTTATCCTTATTTTCAAATCTCTCCATTGCTTTGAACCCTCCTATTATTGTACTACACAGAAAAATGGAACATTGGATAGAGTGAAACATAGGAGCAGAATTTAGGCCATTCAAAGAACAAAGCAAGTTACAGGACAGGAACAGGCCCTTCAGCCCTCCAAGCCTGCGCTGATCCAGATCCTCTATCTAAACCTGTCATCTATTTACTAAGGATTTGTATCCTCTAATCCCTTCCCATTCATGTATCTGTCTAGATTCATCTTAAATGCTGCTATCGTGCCTGCCTCTACCACCTCCACTGCCAACGCATTTCAGGCACACACGACCCTCTACGTAAAGAACTTTCCGCGCATTTCTCCCTTAAACTTTTCTCCTCTCACCTTGAACTCATGACCCCTAGTGCTTGAGTCCCCCACTCTGGGAAGATGCTTCTTGCTATCCACCCTGTCTATACCTCTCGTGATTTTGTAGACCGCAATCAGTCCCCACTCAACCTCCATCTTTCTAATGAATATAATCCTAATCTACTCAACCTCTCTTCATAGCTAGTGTCCTCCATATCAGGCAACATCCTGGTGAACCTCCTCTGCACCCTTTCCAAAGCATCCACATCCTTTTGTTAATGTGGTGACCAGAACTGTTCGCAGTATTCCAAATGTGGCCGAACCAAAGTGTTATACAACAGTAACATGACCTGCCAACTCTTGTACTCAATACCCTGTCTGATGAAGGAAAGCATGCCGTATGCCTTCTTGACACTCTATCAACCTGCATTGCCACCTTCAGGGTACAATGGATCTGAACACCCAAATTTCTTTGTACATCAATTTTCCCCAGGGCTTTTCCATTTACTGTATAGTTTGCTCTTGAATTGGATCTTCCACAATGCCTCACCTGACATTTGTCTGGATTGAACTCCATCTGCCATTTCTCTACCCAATTATCCAATGCATGTAAATTCTGCTGCATTCTCTGACAGTCCTCTTCACTGTCTGCTACTCCACCAATCGTAGTATCATCTGCAAACTTGTTAATCAGGCCACCTATACCTTCCTCCAGATCATTTATGTACAGCACAAACAACAGTGGTCCCCACAGTGGTTCAGCCCATCAAATCTGCTGTGCCAATTAATCATGGCTGATAGGTTTCTCAACCCCATTCTCCTGCTTTTCCCCATTACCCTTGATCCCCTTGACAATCAAGAACCTATCTATGCTGAAAATGTGTTGCTGGAAAAGCGCAGCAGGTCAGGCAGCATCCAGGGAACAGGATGCTGCCTGACCTGCTGCGCTTTTCCAGCAACACATTTTCAGCTCTGATCTCCAGCATCTGCAGACCTCACTTTCTCCTCAAAGAACCTATCTATCTCAGACTTAAATATGTCTCAATATACCTGGCCTCCACAGCCTTCTGTGGCAGTGAATTCCATAAATTCACCACTCTCTACCTATTTCCCTTCTAAAAGGTCTTCTCTTTATTCTAAAGCTGTGCCCTTGGGTTCTAGTCTCTCCTACCAATGGAAACAACTTCCCAACATCCACTCTGTCCAGGCCATCAGTATTCTGTAAGTTTCAATTAGATTCCCACCATCCTGCTAAACCCTATTGAATATTGACCCAGAGTCCTCAGACGTTCCTCATATGTTAAGCCCTTCATTCCTGGTACAATTCTCATGAACCTGTATTCTGTAGCCTTAGACTATGACTTCTGGTTCTTGACTCTCTGGTGATCAGGAACATCTTACCTGCATCTATTCTGTCCAGTCCTGTTAGAATTTTATAGGTTTCTAGATGCCCTCCTCATTCTTCTACATTCCAGTGAATATAGTTATAAACGATCCAGTCTGCCTTCACACATCAGCCCTGCCATCCCAGGAGTCAGTCTGCTAAATTTTGTTGCACTTCCTCAATAGCTAGAATATTCTTCCTCAGATAAGGAGATCAAAATTACACACAATTCACCAGTGTAGTTTCAACAAGGCTCTGAACAGTTATAACAAGACATGCCTGCTCCTGCATTCAATCCCTCTCACTATGAAAGCTGACATGCCATTTGCTTTCTGCGCACTTGCATGTTTACTTTCACTGCCTGGCGTACAAGAATAGCCAGTTCTCACTGCAACCTATCCTTTCCAAATCTATCACCATTCGAATAATAATTTACCTTCCTGTGTTTGTCACCAAAGTGGATAACATCACATATGTCCATAGTGCATGCATCTGTAATGCATTTGCCCAATCACTCAACTTGTCCATATCACATTGAAACATCTCTGCATTCTCCTGATAACTAATCCAACAAACTTTTTGTTATCTGAAAACTGGATCCCTCATTTAATTCATTATTATACATTGTGAATAGCTGGGTGGCACGGTGGCACAGTGGTTAGCACAAGTGCCAGATTCAATTCCCGCCTTAGGCAACTATCTGTGTGGAGTTTGCACATTCTCCCCGTGTCTGCGTGGGTTTCCTCCCACAGTCCAAAAATGTGCAGGTTAGGTGAATTGGCCATGCTAAATTGCCCGTAGGGTTAGGTGAAGGGGTAAATGTAGGGGAAGGGGTGGGTTCCTCTTCGGAGGGTCGGTGTGGACTTGTTTCCACACTGTAAGTAATCTAATTTAAACACTGATCTCTACAGCTACATGAACAACCCTCCAGTGCATAGGAACTATTCCAGAGTCTGTTGAAAGATGACCACCAATGTATCCCCTATCTCTACAGCCTCTTTTTTAAGTACACTGTACTTTAGATGTACATTATCAAACCCTGGGATTTATTGCCTTTAATCCCATCAATTTTCTCAACACCATTTCCCTGCTAATAATAATTTTATTCATTTACTCACCCTCACTAGACCTTGTGTTTCCCAATGTTCTTGGGATGTTACTGTGTGCTCCTTTGTGTAGACAGGACAGAAGTATGTACTTAATTGCCCTGATATCTCTTTGTTCCCAAATATAACTTTCCCTGTTTCTGACTGTGAGACCTATATTTATTTTCATTAAGTTTTTTCTACCGTCCAGCCCCACAACCCTCATAACTGCAGTCATCCAATTGCAACGTTTTAAAAATTGATTTATTGGCTACTGGCATCACAAGCTAGGCCATCATTTATTGCCCTGAACTGCACAGAGGGCAGCTAAGAATCAAATACATTGTTATGGATCTGGAGTCACATGTAGGCCAGACCAAGTAAGGAAGACAAATTTCCTTCTCTAAAGGACATGAGTGAACAGAATGGGTTTTTATGACAATCAACTGTGATTACAGGTATATGGTTGCCATTAGGTTAGCTCTTCTTCCAGATTTCATTGAATCCAAATTTCACTATCTATTGTGATGAGATTCACACCTATGTCCTCAGAACATTGGCCTGGACTTCTGAATTGCTAGTCAAGTAACATTATTACTATACTACCACCTCCACTATTTCTTGAATTTTCCTAATTTTAAACATTCTGCACTTAATAGCCATATGCCTTTACTTGCATGGGCCTTAAGCCAAAACACCCAGCATAAGTGTCAGCACCCAAAACAGGCTGGAGTTGAAATGTTGGGGTTGTGAGCTCTAAGGTAGCAATGGTCACCAAGGAACTTTGCCCTT
This sequence comes from Chiloscyllium plagiosum, assembly GCF_037043375.1. Lineage (NCBI taxonomy): Eukaryota > Metazoa > Chordata > Chondrichthyes > Orectolobiformes > Hemiscylliidae > Chiloscyllium > Chiloscyllium plagiosum. The sequence goes on from NW_028270156.1 coordinate 56,484,592, forward strand.
CCCTGCTCTCCATCTGAGGGCTCTTCTCCAATTCCTGCTCCCATGCTGAGTCCTCACCCAGAAATCCCAATAAGTGACCAAATGGGATTATAGTGGGAAAATATTTGGGAGGAAATGGCCTTAGCTTTAGAATTTTTCTACTTGTGTGTCTCCCTCTCTCTGCCTCACTTTCCTCTCTTAATACCTCATTTCACCTATCTCATTATGTAAGTTATGTCAATCATTTAATGACGTGAAAAGCACTGTGCAAGTTATTTTTATAGTCTAACCACAAAACAACCACAGCAAAACCTGAGAAGAGAAAATTATAAAGTGAGCAAAGGACATTCAGTTGATTGCATTCATTCTTTCTGCATACAACATGCAATCTCTTTTCTAGACTCTACCTAAATAGTCTGATTAGATTAGATTAGATTACTTACAGTGTGGAAACAGGCCCTTCGGCCCAACAAGTCCACACCGCCCCGCCGAAGCGCAACCCACCCATACCCCTACATTTACCCCTTATTCCCTAATTCCCAAACAATAGTCCAGAAATGTATCAAGTCCCACATTTCTAATAATCAACTTTATCTAAGTAATTGGCACTGTAAATACCAACTCCCTTCCTGCAGCATTGGGGCATCTGGGCAGAACTTGCAGCAAAGGCTAGTGGATCAGATACCTTATGTGCATCGTTCAAAATTTTCTTTTGCAAATAAAACAAAGAATCAAGCAGTCTGTGAAGAGCCACTGACACATTCCTACTCAGCAAATCCAGCACCACTGGATAAAAGCAAATTACTGCGGATGCTGGAATCTGAAACCAAAAGAGAAAATGCTGGAAAATCTCAGCAGGACTGGCAGCATCTGTAAGGAGAGAAAAGAGCTGACATTTCAAGTCTGACTGACCCTTTGTCAAAGCTTGAGCTTTGACAAAGGGTCAGTCAGATTCGAAACGTCAGTTCTTTTCTCTCCTTACAGATGCTGCCAGACCTGCTGAAATTTTCCAGCATTTTCTCTTTTGGTTTTAAATCCACCACCACATTGAATTTGAAACTTTGTCCGTGTTTCCCTTGAAGTATCCACCTCATCCCTTCTTCACGTAATCCTATTCATTGGCTGAATATTTATTAAGACACATGAGTAATTTTCATTGGGACTCTTTCACATATCTATCTTTGTGCAAATTGAAATCATTCTAAACTGCAGTCTTGCTTGAAACTCATTGAACTTTTTTCCTCAGATCGTGTGTTCACAATCTGTATCAGTGAGTTTATAGTCAATTGCATCATACAAATCCAGCATTCACCAACCTGAATATTCCATGTTCCCAATGAAAACAATGATCGAATTTGCACCATATTCTCTGGCAGAGCTAAGAACTCCTCTTACCCAATCTTTGAAATACTGTGCTGAGGTTTATCTATAATGTAATAATGCAAATGGCTAAACTACCATGTCCTGGTATCGGAGATGGTGCCTGAGGCTGCATTGGACTTATTTTAGAAGAAAAATTGAGGCATAATTTTCTGGAAATATGAAATTAAATAGGTTGAGCACTTTCCTCCATCGCATGGTTCTCAGTGGTTAATAGTGCTGCCTCACAGTGCCAGGGACCCGGGTTCGATTCTAGCTCAGGTGACTGTGTGGAGTTTGCACATTCTCCCCGTGGAGGTGTGGGTTTCCTCCGGGTGCTCCAGTTTCCTCCCACAATCCAAAGGTCGACAGATTAGGTGAATTGGCTGTGCTAAATTGCCCATAATGTTCAGGGATGTGGAGGTTAGGTGCATCAGTCAGGGGTAAATGTAGAGTAATAGGGTAGCGGAATAGATCTGGGTGGGATACTCTTTGGAGGGTTGGTGTGGACTTGCTGGACTGAAGGACCTGTGGCCACACTGTAGGGATTCTGTGATTGACTCTATGTAACACCACCCATGGATAAAAGCAAATTATTAGAACAGCAAACAGGGGAGTAAATATCGAATTTTAGTTGCATGGTAAACGTTCTTCTCATTTTGCTATCCTTTTTGCTGTCCTCCGCCCAGCTGAATGAATTCAGACAGCGATTCCACAAAACGTGAGTGTGGAGGAGTTGGTAAGGAACCCCAGCCGATGGTCCCTTTTTTTTGGCGTTAATGGTGCAATATTAGATCAACTCCTTTAAGGACATATGCATCTCCTCACTAAATTACCCGATCAATATTCATAGGTAACTGAATCGAGAGTGTAGTGCTGGAAAAGCACATCAGGTCAGGCAGCACCCGAGGGGCAGAGAATCGACGTTTCGGGCATAAGCCCTTCATCAGGAATGAGGCCAAGAATGAGTCATTCCTGATGAAGGGCTTATACCCGAAACGTCGATCCTCCTGCTCCTTGGATGTTGCCTGACCTGCTGTCATGATTTGGAGCTGTGCTCTTTCAACATCACACTCTGACCTCCAGCATCTGCAGTCCTCACTTTCGCCTCAGAAGTAACTGAGTCTCCTTTTGCCAAAAGAAACCTGCTTTCCAGACTCCTGTTCCAGACACAACCCTGATCCATTCCGAACCCTTCCCAACAAATCAGTTGCTCAAAATAGGCCGTCTACACCTACAACCATGTGAACCATGTCCTTTTATGCCTGGCAACATCGAAACTAATTTTCGAACTTAATGGCAATTTAATTTTGCTAAGTGTCTTTATAACTAAAACTGAAACTAAGAAGTTGAATTTTCTCGCAAGAAAGTGAGTTGAACGTTCCTGCTTCTGCCTTATTTTTTAACTTTAAAACTTGTCCGTACTCGGGTGCCCTGCGTTAAAGAGTTCGTGGCCGCTGTTCTCCGACAAGAGATGTAAACAAAACATTTTAATTATCTGTTTTTACCTGTTCCATAGTCTCTGACTGTAATCTCGAACGACGAATGTTTTACCCAAAGTTACACATGTATCTAAATCCTGCCGATTTCCAGCCAGTTCTGTGTCATTAGTAACATGTAAGTGCCTCCCTCCATGTACAGTCAAAGTTCACCAGCGTCCCCCTTTTCGATGCATCTGTGTCATGCCCAAAACAATCAAATACGCCTCGAAACTTTTTTGGTGTGGTTAGGCAGCCCCACGATTACTGAGAAACGCCTAATCAGCATTCACGTTTCCCAACTACAACTTCCTCATTCCAGACCCGAGGCACAATAATATAAGCGTCTAATCGCAGTGTTATACCTCTTCTGCGCGCCGGGTGTTCACCAGAAAAGGATCACAAGCATTTACTTCCAACATGGCTGTGTGCCTGACAGGTCTAATTGTAAATCCGAAGTATGTGACAATTGCATTGAGGTACCTAAGAAGGTGACAAGTTGAATTTTATTTGTACTTACCATAATTTTTAAGCCAGTTCATTTTGGAATGAACTTTTAGAAATTTTATGAATAAAGTATATTCTCGCAAAAATATTAGGATGGTCAGAGAAATTCTGACTCCTGTGATCTGGGCCAGAACAGACTCCCTCATAATGTTATTAAGAAGATAGACCTAACTTTTTCTTATTGTAAAGGCAAGTAAGGGCATTTCATTCCGTACGCAATTCAATTTGAAGCAAAACACACTTTATTCATACATATAGTTAAAATACAACAACGGAAAGAGGAAATTGGAATAACAACTCTATTGGAAATCTTAACAAAATAATAGATTATTTTACTGCAAAGCAACAGTAGTATAGTAATATAGTAACATCCCATCAACAAACTCTTGGCAAAGTCAATAAAATAGATAGTCTCCACATGCAACTCTGCTACCCAGGGAGAAAGACATCAAGGGAAAACTCTGAAACAGGATAGCCAGAGAAATGTACTGCAGGTTCCAACCCTGCTGAGACTCCAGCAACAACAGCTACTGAAATGAAAAATCCTGTTTGTGTGGGAGTTTGACCCATCATTCAGGCTGCTTCGATTGACCCAACTTTTTTTAAAAATCTCTAAATCCCCAAGCTGTGTACTTCAAGGACTTTCAATAGACAGGTCAGCATCTCTGCCTTCAAACCTCTCTTCAAAATAAACCAGAACAAAATACACCTCTTAGCGCCATAGTATCGTCACATCCTGCTAAGAAGTTGGGTTCATTACAGATGCCAACTTGTGCACATGTATTGTCAATGAGTCCTCTGCTTTAATTCCAGTGAGTCCTCTGCTTTGGTTCCTATCTCTATTCTGACCTTCTCTTGCATTCTCCCACTATCCTATGATGAAGTCAAAATTATTTGCCATGTCCTGCGAGGCTCATAAAATACCCAAGATCAAATAGGTTGCAAGCATCCAATAGCAGAAACGTATAATATGCTTCTTGTGCCAAACCTATGTGGAATTGGAAACCTAATGAAGTAAAGGGAAATCTGCTTGTGTCACTTCACATTGACATTCACTGACACAATTGAATTGGCAGCTCCAGGAATGAAGTCTGAATCTGAGTCTATCCAGGACAGCAAGGAATCCACTACATTACCAAATGTAGGCTGAAGATCATTCAGAACATTCCAGATTCAAAATTCTTCTTGATATTATCTACAACCAATTACTGCCATCCACAGTACCTCGCCAACTAAACACTTCAACCCAATTATTTTCCTGTCTGTAATGGATCAGACCAGACCCCCTCAAAATATTTTAAGAAGGTAGCCTAGACCCTAACATTTTCTTATGTGAAGTACGTGTCCCAGATGTGATGTGACTGGTCAAACCACTCAATGTTAAGCAAACCAATTTATTTAAACACTATAGTTAAAATACAACAAAAGAAAGAGGAATTTATAATAACTTAACTTATGAAAACTTAACACTATAATTGATACTGTAACTATTACTAATTAACTGTTCCAATCTTGTAACATCCAATAAACAACCCCTTGGCAAAAAGGTCTATTCAGATACAGGTTCTTACATGCAGTTCTCCAATCCAGGAGGAAACAACATCAAGAGATAATTCAGAGAAAGTAGCTGCTAGGAATCCTTTGCTGAAATTTCCTGAAAGTAGCAGCTAAGAATCTTTTACTGAAATTTCCAACCCTTCTGGGACCCCCAAACAGCTTTTGCATGCTACAGCTAAAAAAAAACTAGGAAGCCTGGCCTGCAAGAGCTGGTCATTTCCCTTCCATTGTTACATTTATTTTACAAAAGGACTGAAAAGCCTCCTAAATTGTTTACTTAAGCCATGTCGAGTAGCCAGCTTGGCACCTCTGCCTTTACAAACTCTCTTAAAAAAAAACCCAGGACAAAATAATCTCTTTAAAGTGAAAGCACTGACATATCACCCCTCCCCCCCCTTTAAAAAAAACATATAGAAAAATGGCTTCATTTTAAAACCCTTAGTCTTGCTCTACTAGTATATTACACTACAGTGCATGCATCACATTGACTCTAAGCGTGCAAACATTCACGACTACATTCTATTTCAGTCCATTTACTCCTCCAATCGAACGCCTCCATCTTTCTGCATCCAAGTCACAACAACGCGTTGGCAATTATGTTTTCTCATCCTTCCATGTGCATAATTTTCAAATTGAATGGCTGCAATAATAAACTCCATCTAAGAAGTCTGGAATTCTTGTTCTTAAAATTTCTCCAAAAACGTTAATGGGATATGATCAGTATATACAATTCTCTCAGACACATTTCTGGCAATATAAATGTTGAAATATTGTAACGTCAACACTCAAAGGTTCCTTCCCAATTATGGAATATTTCTGTTGATGAGTATTTAATTTTCTGGAAAAATATCCGATAGGTCTTTCTATCTTCTCGTCACCTTCTTATAAGAGTACAGCACCAGCACCTTTGAATGGCTTTGTGTAATTAGACGTGGCTAACATTGGGGCAATGGTTAACACAGCTTTCAGGCTGTCAGATGCATTGTGACAGTCTGCTGTCCACTTACATTTTCTGCACTTCTTCAATAAGTTTAATCAGTGGAGCATCCACACTGCTAAAGTTCAGAACAAACTTCCGATAAAACCCACTCAATCCCAGGAATTGTAGTACTGCTCTCTTTGTCAATGTATGGGGAACTACCTAATAACCTTTGTTTTCTCATCTCGTGTGACCACCTGTCCATGTCAGATAACATGGCCCAGGAACATGATTTGGGTTTTTACGAATCCACTCTTAGCCAGGTTGATCACCAAGCCTGCCTCCCAAAGTTGATCGAACAATTCCAATAAATGTTGCAAATTGTCATTGCATGTGTGACTACAAATCACTAGGCCGCCGATGTATACCACACATTTTGCTAATCCAGAAATAACTTGATTGGTTAGTCTTTGAAATATGGCTGGCACATTATTTATACTAAATGGCATGACTTTAAATTCGTAGGGTATGTGGAACAATCCATCTTCCGCAACTACACTGGCCCCACCCCCCATCTTTTTCTTCGCTACATTGATGACTGTATCGGCGCTACCTCGTGCTCCCACGAGGAGGTTGAACAGTTCATCCACTACACCAACACCTTCCACCCCGACCTCAAATTCACCTGGACAGTCTCGGACTCCTCCCTCCCCTTCCTAGACCTTTCTGTTTCTATCTCAGGCGACCGAATCAACACGGACATCTACTACAAACCTACCGACTCCCACAGCTACCTGGACTACACCTCCTCCCATCCTGCCCCCTGTAAAAACGCCATCCCATTCTCCCAATTCCTTCGTCTCCGCCGCATCTGCTCCCAGGAGGACCAGTTCAAAATACGTACAACACAGATGGCCTCCTTCTTCAAGGACCGCAATTTCCCCCCCGACGTGGTCGACGGTGCCCTCCACCGCATCTCCTCCACTTCCCGCTCCTCCGCCCTTGAGCCCCGCCCCTCCAACCGCCACCAGGACAGAACCCCACTGGTCCTCACCTACCACCCCACCAATCTCCATGTACAGCGCATCATCCGCCGTCACTTCCGCCACCTCCAAACAGACCCCAGCACCAAGGATATATTTCCCTCCCCTCCCCTATCAGCTTTCCGTAGAGACCACTCCCTCCGCGACTCCCTTGTCAGATCCACACCCCCCACCGACCCAACCACCACTCCCGGCACCTTCCCTTGCAACCGCAGGAGGTGCAACACTTGCGCCCACACCTCCCCCCTCACTTCTCTCCAAGGCCCCAAGGGAAACTTCCATATCCGCCACAGATTCACCTGCACCTCCACCCACATCATCTACTGCATCCGCTGCAGCCGGTGTGGCCTCCTCTATATTGGGGAGACAGGCCGCCTACTTGCGGAGCGATTCAGGGAGCACCTCTGGGCCACCCGGACGAACCAACCCAACCAACCTGTGGCACAGCATTTCAACTCCCCCTCCCACTCCACCGAGGATATGCAGGTCATTGGACTCATCCACCGCCAAACCACAACAACCCGACGGTCGGAGGAGGAGCGTCTTATCTTCCGACTGGGAACCCTCCAACCGCAGGGGATGAACTTGGACTTCACCAGTTTCTTCATCCCCCCTCCCCCCACCTTGTCTCAGCCGGATCCTTCCAGCCCGGCACCGCCTTCCTGACCTGCAGTCTTCTTCTTGACCTCTCCGCCTCCACCCTACTCCGACCTATCACCCTCACCTTGACCTCTTTCCACCTATCACATTTCCAGCGCCCCTCCTCCAAGTCCCTCCTCCCTACCTTTTATCTTCTCCTGCTGAACACTCTCTGCTCATTCCTGAAGAAGGGCCTGTGCCCGAAACGTCGAATCTCCTGTTCCCTGGATGCTGCCTGACCTGCTGTGCTGTTCCAGCAATAAAGTTTCAACTTAAATTGTTATAGCCCATTCGGTGTTACAAAAGCCAAACTAATCTTTGCTGTTTTGCATAAAGGTGCCTGCTAGTATCCTCTGAGTAAACCCAATAAGTTGATGCCCCATCTTCTTCATACAGTCTTCCAAACATGGAATAGAATATGAATCAGACTTTGTAACTGCAGTGATGTTCTGATAATCCACACATAATCATTGGGTACCATCTGGTTTTTGCCCCGTTACTATGAGTGAGTTCCAGATGCTGCAACTCACTTTGATTATGTTATCTTTGAGCATTCATTCAATCTCTTTTTGAACCAGTACCAACTTTAGAGGGTTAAGTCTATAAGGATGTTGCTTAATTGGAACAACATTTCCTATGTCTACATCATGCATCATTAGATTAGTACTTCCCAGCTTACCACATATCTGCCCAAGCGATAATAATAACTCTTTCAGGTCATTTCAATTTTCCTCTAGAAGTTAACTCAATAATTTATCCCAATTTTTAAGAACTTCCTTATTGTTCAATTTAATTTGAGGAACGTCCAATTCAGAATCATCTGAACTTGGTTCTTTATTCTGTGTTTAAACCAGTAACACATTCTCTTGGTTAGTGGAAATTGGAAGCAAAATTGATAAACTTTTCCATTTTTGGATGAGAGAGGGAGCACTGATGGTACCATTGATATTCCGGAGAAAGAGTTGTACGTGGAAGCCAAAATAGGACTGGAACAAGGAATGTTCCACATACACCCGAAGAGACAGGCAAAGCTGGAGCCAATGCGGGTACCCGTGGCTTCCCCTTTGACCTAAAGAAAATCAGAGGAGTTAATAGAGAAGTTGTTCAGTGTGAGGATAAACCCGGCCGGGTCGAGGAGGAGGGTCAGGGATGGGGACAGTTCAGGCCTTTTTTCTAGGAAGAAGCTGTGAGCCCTGAGAGCATCCTGATGGGAGATGGGCGTGTATAGGGATTGCATGTCCATGGTAAAGAGGAAGTGGCTGGAGCCCGCAGACTGGAAAATCTTAAACTGAAGTAAAGTGCCAGAGGAATCGCAGATGTAAGCGGGAACAGACTGGACAAGGAAAAAAAACCGAGCCGAGGTAGAAGGGGTTCTGTGGAGCAGGAGCAGGCTGAAATATTGAGTCTGCCTGTTTGTAGAAGCAAGTGGAAGCAAGCTCTGTGGGGTTGGGGACTATGAGCTTGAAGGCAGTGGGGTGAAATTACCAGATAAAATGAGGTTAGTGGCCATTGTGGACATAGTAGCCTGATGTTCCATGATGGAGTCATGGTCCAGGGGAAGTTAGAAAGTGATACCTGAGAGCTGGTGCTCAGCTTCTACAATGTAGAGATCAATCTGCCAGTCCCCTTTGACAACAGGCTTAATTACAAAGTCAGATTGGACCTGAGAAAATAGAGTGCAGTCAGTTCACACGGAGATAGGTTGAATTAGGTCAGAGGAGCAGAGAAATTGTGACAACCAATACCATGCTGACAGTTCTCGATGAACAGGTTGAGTATAAGCTTTAGGAAACTGAAATCAGTCAAGGAATATAAAGGAAGCAGGAAAGAACTTAAACAAGGAATTAGGAGGATTAAAAGGAGCCTTGAAATGTCCTTGGCAAGTAAGATTAAGGACAATCCCAAGGCATTTCATACTTACATTAGGAGCAAGCGAATAGCTGGGAAAGGACAGGTCCAACCAAGGACAAATTAAGGAATTTATGCTTAGAGGCAGAGGAGGTAGGCAAGATTGTTAATGAGTATTTCACATCAGTATTCACCAAACAGAAGGACATGGAAGATGGTAAGATTAGGGAGTGATATGTTAATATCGATATTAAGAAAGAAGTGGTGTTGGGTATCTTGAAAAACATTAATGTAGATACTGCCCCAGTGCCTGATGGGATTTATCACAGGTTACTGAGGGAAGGAAGGGAAGAGATTGCTGGGGCCTTGACAGATATTTTGTATTCTCTTTAGCCACAGGTGAGGCTCCAGAATATTGGAGAATAGTCAATATTGTTCATCTCTTTAAGAAGAGCAACAGTGATAATCCAGGAAGTTTTAGGACAGTGAACCTTACATCAGTGGTAGAGAAATTATTGGAGGAGATTCTTAGGAACAAGGTTTATTCACATTTGAAAAAGAATGGGTTAATTAAAGATAGTCAGCAGGCTTTATGCAGTAAAGGTTTTGTCCCACAAATTTGATTGAGTTTTTTGAGGAGGTCATATAAATGATTGATGAGGATGGCGCAGTGGATGTTGTCTACATGAACTTTACTAAAAATGCTGTGAGAAGAAGTGGTAGGAGTCAATATCATAATAACACTTAAGAGGCATTTAAACAGACATTGAACAGATAGGGAATGGATGGATACAGACCATGTGCAGGCAGATGGGATTAGTTTAGAATGGCATTATGGTTGACACAGATATGGTGAGCCCAAGGGTCTGATTTTGTGCTGTACTGTTCTATATTCTTCTGTTTATCACAAATATAAATATTTGAGCTACAGGTAAACAATTATGAACCATCAAAATATAATTCTACTAGTTAAAACTCTGATCCTCTTATAGAACCCTCCCTACTTCCACCTGCAAACAGACGCAGACAGGCACACAAAACAAACATTGCTGTGTGTTTAAGGGAAAACTGGGAAGGTAGTTCAATAGATCCTTTCTTAAGCATTTGCTTGGATGATACTTTTGATTTTCCAGGTCTTGGTCTTCTTCGATCCTTTTCTCTCGCTCTTTCTCTTCCGATATTTTCAGTTGTCCTGCATGAGACATAGAGCAACAGGTTCATAAATTGCAAGGTCTCTGACCTAGTGGTTAAAGCCATATCTTACAGCAATTAGTGAGGGGAAATGAACTGGCTTTCTTAAGGCTTTAGGTATCTTTTCTTCAGCAGGAGAAAGGAAAACACCCCCCCTTCCAAGAGGTCCAGTTGCTCCTGACCAAATTTCACACCCACCAGCTGTTCAGTCACCTGTGAGCCATTTACATAGTGTTGTCAGGTAGAAAGCTTTTATCATCGACTATTTGTCACCATTGCACAGACCAATCAATAACTTGTTTCTGGACAAATACCATACCCTGGTTTCTGTTTGTCTGCAACCATACCTCCCCAAAGATTGAACAAATAGCGGTGTAAACAGCACTTACAATGTCAGTCAGTAAATTGCTTTTTAAAAGTGCAATAATCCTTTCCACAAATCCATTGTTTATAAAACATTCCTTTTCCCATTTCAGTCTACAATCAAGAATATTCATAAATTAAAACATATAGTGTTTACAAACCTCAATGATTAAGGTTGAAATGACATGAATAATGAAAACGGATATCCTAAAACGGTAGGACTGATGTATGAAGAGAGACTGATTTGATTTGATTTATTGTAGTCATGTGTACCTAAGTACAGTGAAACTTTGTTTACAAGCTGTACAGGCAGATCATAGCAAGTAAGGACATACAGATCATAGGGTGCTCGACAGAGTGAGTCATACAGGGGTTACTCTGCACAGGAGGTGCACAAAGCAAGATCAACATTAACAGATAAACATTATTTGAAGTTAGAGAATCTATATATCAATCTGATAATGGTAGGGAAGAAACTGATCTTTAATCTGTTGGTGTGTGTGTGTGTGTTCAAGCTTCTGTTTCTTCCTGCCTGATGGAGGAGGTAGTAGGAGAGCATTATCAAGGTGGGAGGGGTCTTTGATGATGTTGGTAGCCTTTCTGCAGCAATGAGATGTGTAAATGGAGTCTGTGGATGTGAGTTTGGCTTCCGTGTAGGCTGTACACACAACCTTTTGTAGTTTCTTTTGGTCCTGAGAAGAGCAGTTGCCATATCAGGCTGTTATGACCCCAGATAGTATGCTTTCTATGTTGCATCTGTAGAAATTGTTAAGGGTTCTTACAGACATCCAAATTTCCTAAGCTGCCTGAGAAGAAGAGGTTTTTTTATGTCTTCTTGACCATTATATCTATGTGGGAAATCCAGGACAGGTTGTAGATTACTGTCACTCCTAGGAACTTGATGCTCTCAGCCCGCTCAACTTCTGCTCCATTGATGTAGATGATGGTGTGTTCTCCTCCTTTCTTCTTGAAGCCAATGATCAGTTCTTTTGTTTTGCCAACATTGAGAGAGAAATTGTCATCATTGCACCACGACACTAAGTCCTCTATCTCCTTTCTGTATTCTGGCTCGTCATTGTTTGATATCCATCTTACCGTCATAATGTTGTCAGCAAACTTGTAGATGGCAATTATTTGGAATTCGGCTACACAGTTGTTGGTGCACAGGGAGTACAGTAGAGGGCTGAGAACGCATCCTTGGGGGGGCTCCAATGCTGAAGGTTATTGTGGAGGAGATGCAGTTGTCTATCTTCACTGACGGGATCGGCTATTCTGTTTATTCACTGGAGTTTAGAAGACTAAAAGGGAATGTCAAAGAAACCTATAATATTCTAAGAGGATTAAATGCAGGCAGGATGTTCCTGATGATGGGAGAGTCCAGATTCAGGGGACAGAGTCTTGATTTATGGGGTAGGCTATTTAAGATTGAGTTGAGGAATCGCTTCACCCAGACAGTAGTGAACCAATGAGACTCTCTGCCACAGAAAGTATTTGAGGCCAAAGCTTCGACTGTTTTCAAGAAAGGGTGAGATTTATAATAATTTAAACATATATAATTATTTATAAATAATTTAATGTGATATGGAAGCAATTTATATGCTAAAGGAGCAGGAACTTGACTTGCAAAAAAAAAGCAGCTTGTCCAACTAAAGAGTAACTGTGAGAGACATGGTAAAAGTACAAGAAACACAAATGCAAAAAAAGCACAGCTCCTGGTAGTGACAGGAATGCAAGGAACAGCAAAGAGTTACACAACAGAAAGTAGAAGCTACAAAAGGAAATTTAAACAGAAACTCACATAGGGTAGCAATACCAACATAAAAACTTTCAGCATTATATTAGGAAGATGAGCGTGGTTGGGAGCAATGTGAGACCCCTGAAAACTGATAGTGATGATATTGTCGATTCAAATAAGAAAATGTGGGGCATGTTGAATAATTACATTGTGTTAGGGTAAGAATTGAAGGAAGGGGTCAGTGTGCCAGACATTGCAAGGGATTCAACAAAATTAGCATAATTGTGGAGTAACAAGCATAAATTTACAATCTACAGAAGCTTTGTAGAATTGTAGTTAGGGAATCTACAATGTTTATGTCTACTTCCTTTAAAATATTAGTATTGAAACCATCTGGTCTTGAGCACTTGTCATACTTTTATCTGTACTCTAATTCTCCTCAAATTATTTTTTTCTTGCTGTTATTTTGCTTGTATTAATTTTATTGAACTATAGCACACCAAAATTAAGGATGGAGTGACTTACAATTATCAGAGATTGCGATTATAGTTTGCAAAAGAGAGATATGCCTGATAAACTTGATTGGTCAATTCTTCAAAAAATGGGAAATTGAGAAACAAACTTGTAAGGAGATTTCAGCTATCTGTAAGAATAATAGGGTAGTTATGGTAGGGGATTTTAACTTTCCAAACATCGACTGGGACTGCCATAGTGTTAAAGGTTTAGATGAAGAGGAACTTCTTAAGTGTGTACATGACAATTTTCTGATTCAATATGTGGATGTACCTACGAGAGAAGGTGCAAAACTTGACCTACTCTTGGGAAATAAGGCAGAGCAGGTGACTGAGGTGTCAGTGGGGGAGCAATTTGGGGCCAGCGACCATAATTCTATTCATTTTAAAATAGTGATGGAAAAGGATAGACCAGATCTAAAAGTTGAAGCTCTAAATTGGAGAAAGGCCAATTTTGACGGTATTAAGCAAGAACTTTCGAAAGCTGATTGGAGGTAGATGTTCACAGATAAAGGGACGGCTGGAAAATGGGAAGTCTTCAGAAATGAGATAACAAGAATCCAGAGAAAGTATATTCCTGTCAGGGTGAAAGAGAAAGCTGGTAGGTATAGGGAATGCTGGATGACTAAAGAAATTGAGGGTTTGGTTAAGAAAAAGAAGGAAGCATATGTCAGGTATAGACAGGATACATCAACTGAATCCTTAGAAGAGTATAACGAAAGTAGGAGTATACTTAAGAGGGAAATCAGGAGGGCAAAACGGGGACATGAGATAGCTTTGGCAAATAGAATTAAGGAGAATCCAAAGAATTTTTACAAATATATTAAGGACAAAAGGGAAACGAGGGAGAGAATAGGGCCCCTCCAAGATCAGCAAGGCGGCCTTTGTGTGGAGCCACAGAAAATGGGGGAGAAACTAAATGAATATTTTGCATCAGTATTTACTGTGGAAAAGGATATGGAAGATATAGACTGTAGGGAAAGAGATGGTGACATCTTGCAAAATGTCCAGATTACAGAGGAGGAAGTGCTGGATGTCTTGAAACGGTTAAAGGTGGATAAATCCCCAGGCCCTGATCAGGTGTACCTGAGAACTCTGTGGGATGCGAGAGAAGTGATTGCGGGCCTCTTGCTGAGATATTTGAAACATCGATAGACACAGGTGAGGTGCCGGAAGACTGGAGATTGGCAAATGTGGTGCCACTGTTTAAGAAGGGCGGTAAAGACAAGCCAGGAAACTATAGACCGGTGAGCCTGACGTCAGTGGTGGGCAAGTTGTTGGAGGGAATCCTGAGGGACAGGATGTACATGTATTTGGAAAGGCAAGGACTGATTAGGGATAGTCAACATGGCTTTGTGCGTGCGAAATCATGTCTCACAGACTTGATTGAGTTTTTTGAAGAAGTAACAAAGAAGATTGATGAGGGCAGAGCAGTAGATGTCATCTATCTGGACTTCAGTAAGGCGTTCGACAAGGTTCCCCATGGGAGACTGTTTAGCATGGTTAGATCTTATGGAATACAGGGAGAACTAGCCATTTGGATACAGAACTGGCTCAAAGGTAGAAAACAGAGGGTGGTGGTGGAGGGTTGTTTTTCAGACTGGAGGTCTGTGACCAGTGGAGTGCCACAAGGATCGATGCTGGGCCCTCTACTTTTTGTCATTTACATAAATGATTTGGATGCGAGTATAAGAGGTATAGTTAGTAAGTTTGCAGATGACATCAAGATTGGAGGTGTAGTGGACAGCGAAGAGGGTTACCTCAGATCACAACAGGATCTGGACCAGATGGGCCAATGGGCTGAGAAGTGGCAGATGGAGTTTAATTCAGATAAATGGGAGGTGCTGCATTTTGGGAAAGCAAATCTTAGCAGGACTTATACACTTAATGGTAAGGTCCTAGGGAGTGTTGCTGAACAAAGAGACCTTGGAGTGCAGGTTCATAGCTCCTTGAGAGTGGAGTCACAGGTAGATAGGATAGTGAAGAAGGCGTTTGGTATGCTTTCTTTTATTGGTCAGAGTACAGGAGTTGGGAGGTCATGTTGCGCCTGTACAGGACATTGGTTAGGCCACTGTTGGAATATTGCATGCAATTCTGGTCTCCTTCCTATCAGAAAGATGTTGTGAAACTTGAAAGGGTTCAGAAAAGATTTACAAGGATGTTGCCAGGGTTGGAGGATTTGAGCTACAGGAAGAGGCTGAACAGGCTGGGGCTGTTTTCCCTGGAGCATCAGAGGCTGAGGGGTGACCTTATAGAGGTTTACAATATTATGAGGGGCATGGATAGGATAAATAGACAAAGTCTTTTCCCTGGGGTAGGGGAGTCCAGAACTAGAGGGCATAGGTTTAGGGTAAGAGGGGAAAGATATAAAAGAGACCTAAGGGGCAACTTTTTCATGCAGAGGGTGGTACGTGTATGGAATGAGCTGCCAGAGGATGTGGTGGAGGCTGGTACAATTGCAACATTTAAGAGGCATTTGGATGGGTATATGAATAGGAAGAGTTTGGAGGGAAATGGGCCGGGTGCTGGCAGGTGGGACTAGATTGCGTTGGGATATCTGGTTGACATGGACGGGTTGGACCGAAGGGTCTGTTTCCATGCTGTACATCTTTATGACTCTATGACTGGACAGGGAAATATCTGTAGATGTTATGTACATGGTGTTCTCAAAAGTATTTGATGGAGTCACTCATTACCACACAAATAGGAGGGTTGGACTGATGTTCTTTCTTATCCCACTTCACGACTAACCACAATTATATTATATCAGACTGTATATGGCTCAGTATCAGAAACAGGTCAAACAGGTTTCTTAACAAATAATGAACTAACTTATTGAAAACAAGACTTACTCAAGCGAAGATGCAAAGCTTATTCACAAAACACTTAAAATAAATCCAAATATTGCACACATCGCCATTCCAGAAAAAAAATATAACTTTGTTTTGTTGAAGGTACATTTTTAAAAGATTTGTTTATGGGATTTGGGCATTGCTGATTGGGCCAGCATTCACTGCCCATTTCTTGAGGAGGTGGTTAGCTACTTTTTCTTGGATGGCTGCATCTATTTGGTGTAGGTAAACCCACAATGTTATTAAAGAGTGAGTTGCAGGATTTTGACCAAAAGATGCTGAAGAAATGGCAAAGGAAATTGATATCAGGATGGTGAGTGGCTTGGAGACTGCCCTTGTACATGTGGCTAGAAGTGGTCATGGGTTTGAACAATGCTGTCTAAGGAGCCTTGGTGAATTTCTGAAGTGCATCATGTAAAAAGTACAGACTGTGGTTACTGAGTGTCAGTGGTGGAGGGAGGGAGTGTTTGTGAATGTACTTCTGATCAAGCAGGCTGTTTTGTCCTGGGTGAGTCAAGTTCCTTCACTGATATTGGCATTGTGCTCATCCAGGCAAATGGGGAGTATTCCATTACGCCGACCCTCTCTTATACTCAAGCTCTCTCTCTCAAATGCTCACACACACACCTCACACACTCACACCCACGCACGCACCCTCTCACAGACAGATACCCCATTACACTCCACGCACAGACGCACACTCTCTCACAGACACTGCCACCCCACACACACACACCCACATGCACACACTCACTTAGTCTCCCCTGCACACACACACATATAGCTTTGTGGGGTGAATTTTTACTTGCAGAATTACATTTTGCTTTGCTCAAAAACTGCATAAATCCATACAAGATTCTGTAACTCCCACTTTAGAAATAGAATCAGTCAGATCTAACACTGGGACACAGACAGACTTTAACTTCACCTCTTCAATGCATTATCTGAGCTGAGAAGATACCTATTGTTAAAAGCTATCTTGAGAATGTAACTTTTAAAAAGTTCTGGGATTTACATATGAAGGAACCGAAACTAACATGGTCATTCTAAGAGATGAAAGTCTTAAGCTAAATTTGTTTAATATTACATTCCATGGCACTGCACTCCTGTTGCTACAAAAAATCTGTATCTTACGATTCTGCTCCACAACCACCTGATGAAGGAGTGGTGCTTTGAAAGCTAATGATTCCAATTAACCCTGTTGAATTATAACCTGGTGTTGTGTGTTTTTTAACTTCTTCCACAAACAGCAATTGATGCTAGATCAGTTGTCAATTTTAAATCTGATGTTGATAAATTTTCATTAGCCAGACTGTACTATAGGAAATGGAGGAAAAGGCACAAAATTTGTTTGTAATATTATGGAATATACCTGTTTTCCTTGCATCTACTGGTTGATACAGCATGACATTAATGAGGTGCAGTGGTAAGATTATGACTTCATTGATGTAATGCCAGGATACCAAAATTAATCATATTTACAGCTTAAACAGTTATGAAGTATGCCAGTGTTTTCTGCCCCAACCATTCAGAATCTGAGCTCCTTGCACCAGACATGGTTTGTGATCATGCCCTCCATGGAGTTTGAACGGTCATCACTCTCTTGTCCTGGCTGAAACACTCATGCCCAGTGACTCCCCCCATGCAATGCCAGTATTCAAATTGGCTGCAGAAAGTGTCGGGAAAAGAACAGTGCTGCTTCCTCAGAGCTCTCCAGTTGCTCTTGACTCTGCTCATAGCATGTGGCTGACCAGGTGGATATTTTGACTGTCAGGAAATACATAAGCAAAGAGGAGTTCAGAGATGAAGGAAAGATTTTTGAGGGGGAAGGCAGGAGTCATAGAGTCATAGTGTCATAAGTTCCATGTTTGTCTTATCTTCAGTTTCCTTTCAAGTTGATGGTGAGGAGTGAGTGGAAGCAGCACTGTGTCACTGGCTCTGTGGTATCAATCCCTGTAACTTTAAGTGTCACATCCTCCAGATTACTGAGGACACAAATATGCTGATCCTACCCTGATACTGCAAATCTCCTTCATGTTGTCTTTAATGTTCTTCTGAAAGAGAGAGGACAGGACAAGATATGAGTGATTGTGTGGGCAGAACCTTCTTCTCCTGAGAAGCTATGGGGAAGGTCATGAGGGGAAAGTTAATTGGGTAGATTAGTGTCAAGGAAATACCCACCTCTTCCCCACAAGCATAGGAATTAAGTTCTGGACAGGAAAGCATTCCCACACTGTCATCAACTGAGATCTTTAACTGGTTAGCTAAGGATCACTATAGGCCTCTCCACATCATCGCCAGGATTAACTCTGTTCCAACAAGCAAGAACACTGGCAGCCTTCCAATTAGTTAAATGGAGTGGACTGCCTGCCATGTTGGATTGAGGGCTTTAATCTGTCCCAATTGGAAACGAGGATAGGAGACTGGATGTAGCCTCTTTTTGGTAGGCAGCTTCAAGTGGGATAGGATATAATTTTCGAGGAGAATAACCCACCGGGTGACCACTTAGGTGACTGATAAGCACATGATCCAGTGAGCTTTCCCACTTGTAGTTATGGTGGTTCCCCTGTGTGTTTTGCACCTGCCACCACGCTTAGAAGAGAAAGCAGAGGTTTCTGCTCTGTGTGAGAGTATACTTGGGTATTGTGCCTGTCATAGCAGAATAGCTGTAGATTTGTGAAGGTGTATAGATGTATGTGTTACTTGTTTTATTGGAAGATGTGTATGGGTGAAGAGTATTACTAACATGTCAGAGTGGTTCCTGAGGGGAATGTTTTATATTAGTGATGAGGTGTTGCATTGGACAGTGTGTGGTGGAGATGCATTCATTCACCTGGACCACCTGAATGCGATTATTAACCCTGTTTTGACGTGCTGCCAAGACCTGGGTGTCAGACTTTGACAATGACCACTTTTGCCATGAAGGCTCATTCCGTACAGAGGGTCATGCTTGATGGCTTCCTGCTCCCTAGTGGAGGCAAATCCATCTTTCTGATATGCATAGCTCTCATTAATGAATCCATGGCAGTTCCACCTCTGTCATATGATGTCTTCCTGTCCCTCAGTGTAATAATTCTGCAGCCTGCAGCACATTGCTGCCATTTTGTTCTTTTGGGAAATGCACCTTTAAGAGTAAAGGCTTCCTGGAGCTCATGGTTTCTTCAGAATCCTATTCAGTCCCCTGTGATGTGCAGAAGGCTCGCAAGTACAATGGAGACCAACAAAACGGGAAAGCTCGTTGATTGTAGCCATACTACATTCAGGGAAATATAGTGGGTATCCAGATGTTTTCTGCCACCCATTTCAGTTCTGAGCAGAGCAAACAGGTCACAAATACCTATGGCACTGGGTAACACAACAGCCATAATCCCATTCAATGGCTTGTAATAGACTTGATGGGGAAAATGGCTGACTTCATTCTCATGATGCATCCTGTGCAATGCAATTCTCATTGACTATTGATATCATTTGAATGTGGAGCTTCAGTTTGTTGTGTTTAGTAAATAGACTTTGTTCCTCTGGAAAAGGACTGTCATGATAAAGGCTTAAGTATTAGGTACTTGGATAAGACACTGAAGAATACTGTGTACCTCTAAGGAGATATCTGATCTGTGATACAAGGTCAGATAGCACATTTTAAAACAGTAAGAAACAGACTCTATTAAAGCTTTGTTAAATCATTGTTAAAGTTAAATTTACGATTGTGAGTGTTGTTCTTTCAGCAAGAGATGAGGCAATGTGAGCTGTCCTATCTTTTAGAATTGCCTCTCATTTTCACGTTTCATCTTTTAAAAACAACTCTTCCTTTGGTTTGGAAGTTAGTGGCATCCAAAAGAATATTGGTAAAACTTTTCTGAAGATGGCAGCAGGTGGAGGTTGGAACTTCATTTTGTGAGAGAAAGAAAAGATGACTTTTTCCAACTCCCCTTCTAATTTAGGCAATTGAGAATTAAAGGAAGTGGATGAATAAATTAACTGTGAAGCTTTGAGACCTTTTTTTTTCCATTCAGGTTTCTATATATATTCTAGAGCAAAGGCTTAAAAGATGGAGAAAAGACTGTTTAGGAATTCATTTTTCTAAGGTTGCAGTTAATAGCACTGAGCTGAAAATGTGTTGCTGGAAAAGCGCAGCAGGTCAGGCAGCATCCAAGGAACAGGAGAATCGACGTTTCGGGCATAAGCCCTTTTCCAGCAACACATTTTCAGCTCTGATCTCCAGCATCTGCAGTCCTCACTTTCTCCTCGTTAATAGCACTGACCCAAGAAGGAAACACAAACTTATATGGGTATTTTGAGCCTAATGAGTTTATTTAGTCTAACAGATGCCTCAGCATCACAAGAACTTTTATTGTGGTATGCTTTGTGAAACAAAAACAGCTTCTGAGAATATAGGTCAGTGGAACTTGGCATGTCATCAGTACTGTTTTTAGCATTGTATATCAGCATTTGATATATTTTAATCATTCTCTGCTATTTGACCATCTCCCCAAAATTCTAAGATATAATACCTCTTCGAGGTACCTTTCAAAATGAAAGAATGTCAGTTAGAAAACTTAATCTAACTGATCCTTCCAACCTGAAACTATAACTTAGATTTTAATAAACACCTCCATACATTTTTATTACTTAATTTATAAGCAAGCCTTGGATGCCTCCTAGTTGTCAGAGGAATATATGAATTTCAATTCTGCCTTGGATATTCTCTTGGCAAATATCTAAAGCATTCAGCATGTTTTGTGTTCAAAGAAGACATTTTGTTTATTCATTTAGGTGGTGTGGACCTTAATGGTTTGGCCAGCATCTATTGCCCTTCAGAAGGTGGTGGTGAGCTGCCTTCTTGAACAGCTGCAGTCACTTGGTGATGGTGTCTTTAACGCGGATAGAGAGGGAATTCCAGGATTTTGACCCAGGAAAAATTAATGAATAACAATTTATTTCTTATTCTGGATAGTAAGTGACTTGAAGGGGAACTTGCAGATAGTAGGGATCCCGTATATTTGCTGCCCTTGGTCTTCTTGA
The DNA here is from genome assembly GCF_037043375.1 of Chiloscyllium plagiosum. Lineage (NCBI taxonomy): Eukaryota > Metazoa > Chordata > Chondrichthyes > Orectolobiformes > Hemiscylliidae > Chiloscyllium > Chiloscyllium plagiosum. The sequence goes on from NW_028270156.1 coordinate 56,505,593, forward strand.
TGATACTGTTCACAGGTTTCAAAGGTACCGTCTAAGGAGACTTGGTGAAAATTTCTATTGTGCGTGTTGTAGATAATAAATATGGTGCATCACCGATGAAGGGAGTGAGTGTTTGAGGAAGGGATGCCAATCCAGCAGGCTGCTTTCTCCTGGATGGTGTCCATGTTGGTGTTGAGAGATCTGGTGCTGCACTCATCCTGACAAACTGGGAGTATTCCATCACACTCCTGATTTGTACCATGCAGATGGTGACTCACTTTGGGGAATCAGAAGGTGAATTACTCATAGAACATTGAGTAGTACAGTAAAAGAACAGGCCATTTGCCCCACCATACCTGTCCCAAATATGATGTTGTTATAAATTAATCTAAAATGCTTACATTTAGTCCATAATCCCTCTATTTTCTGTCTGTTCCTGTGTCTGTTTAAATGACTCTTAAACTTTGCTATCCTGTCTGCTTCTATCACTTCCCTTTGCAGCATGTTCCAGGCACCTACCACCCTCTGTGTAAAAGACTTTGCTTGAACATCTCTTTTAAACTTACCTCATCTCACCTTAAACCTGAGCCCTCTAGTATTTGACATTTCAACCCTGGGAAAGAGACCGTGACTATCCACTCTATCCATACCCCTCATAATCATATATACTTCTATCAGATTGCCCCTCAGCCTCTAATGCTCAAGTGAAAACAATCCAAGTTTGTCCAACCTCTCCTTATAGTTAATACACTCCAATCCAGTCAACATCCCAGTAAACTACTTCTGTACCTTCTCCAAAGCCCCCACGTACTTAATATAGTGTGGCGACAAAAATTTGCGCAGTACACCAAACGGTCCAGTACAGTTGCAACATGACTTGCCGACTTCTGTACTCACTGGCCCCACCGATAAGGACAAGAATGCCAAGTGCCTTCTTTATCACCTTATCCACTTGTACTCCCATTTTCAGGGAGCTATGGGCTTGGACCTCAAAATCTCTCTGTATATCAATGTTCCTAAGGATCTACCCATTTACACAATACTTTCCTTTTCTATTTAACCTCCAAAAATGCATCACCTCACACTTGTACGGATTAAACTCCATCTGCCATTTCTCTGCCCAACGTTCCAGCTGATTTATATCCTGCTGTATCCTTTGATATGCTTCCTGTCTATCCACACCTCCACCAATTTTTCGTGTCATTACTTATCAGACCACTGACATTTTTATCCAAATAATTTATAAACAACATGAGTGCCAGCAATAATCCTTCACAGACCTCCACTCAGAAAAACACCTCTCCATAACTATCTCTTCTGTGGTCAAGTCTGGTCTTCTGTGGCCAAGCCAATTTTGTATCCAATTTGCCACTTGTCATGGATTCCATGCAATTTGATCTTCTGGACCAGCTTACCATGATGGACTTTGTCAAAGGCCTTGCTAAAGTCCAAGTAGACAACATCCACTGCCTTAACCTTATCAATCATCTTCTCACTTCCTCATACAAAACTCAATCAGAATTAAAAATAGATTTTATTGTCATGTGCATTCAAGTACAGAAGTTTAGGAGTACAAGTGAAAGTATGCAGAGTCACCATTCTCTTGTGCCATCTTGGTTACACACTTGAATACAAAACCAGAATTTTTAAAAAGCAGCAGAAATAAAAGAAACAAAAGGAATGAATAACATCCAGATATCAGAGTTTTATTTCAGTCTTATGTCCATGCAGGCACCCTTGTCAAGCCACATCCTGGCATCTTGGGAGGAGCTAAATGCTTGCTGCTGCTGACGCTACCACCTCTGATCTCCTCCTGCTGCCACTGCCATCTCAACCAGCTCCTGGAACATGTTTAGGCAGGGCCTGCTCACAGCCTTTGATTGCCAGGTCCTGGAACATGTTTGGGCAGGGCCAATCACCAATGCCTTGCCAAAGCAAAAGGCTTTAAAGAAAAAAGTGGGGAAAAAAAGAAGTGGCAAAAGTAAAAAAAAAGTAAAGGAAAGAAAAGCGGAGATAAGTGAATCAATTCAGGTGGTTGAATGGAGCACTACTACTTCACTGCCATCTTCCCAAGCTATACAGTCAAGTTTGTGAGACAAGACTTCCGCTGCACAAAGCCACGCTGACTGTCTCTAACTAGTCCATTCTTCCCCAAATACAAGGAAATCCTGTCCCTCAGAATCTTCTCCAATAATTTCCCCACCACTGATGTAAGGCTCACTAGCCTATAATTTCCTGCATTATCTCTGTTCCCTTCTTTAACATAGGATCAATTGGCTATTCTCTTTGTTCTCGAACCTCGTCTGTCGATAATGAGGATACAAAGATCGCTTTTAAGACCTCAGCAATCTCCTCCCTGAGTATCCTGGGATATCTTTTCGGAGTTTTTAAAAAGTTATTAAATTCATGGCTTAATGTAGCACATGCTATTTTCTAACACCTATGGGGCAGCATGGTGACTCAGTGGTTAGCACTGCTGCCTCACAACACCAGAGACGTGGTTCAATTCCACCCTCAGGCGACTGCTTGTATGGAGTTTGTACATTCTCCCTGTTTCTGTCAGATGCACCAGTTTTCTGCCCACAGTCCAAATATGTGTAGGCTAGATGGATTTGCCCATAGTATCCAAGGATGTGTAGGTTGGGTGGATTGGCCATGGGAATTACAGGGTTGTAGGCATGGGGTGGATCTGGATAGGATGCTCTTCAGAGGGTCTTGATAGGCTAAATGACCTGCTTCCACACTGTAGAGATTCTATGGTTCTCATTGGTGAATACCGATTATGAACTATTCATTAAGGACCTCACCCACCTCCTCTGGCTCCATGCATAAATTTCCTCCTTTGTCCTTGAGTGGACCTATCCTTTACCCTCATTACATCATGCTCCTAAATTACATGTAAAATGTCTTGGATTTCTCCTTAATCCTCATTGCCAAGAGTATTTCATGGCCCCTTCTAGCCCTCTTAATTTCTTTTTAAAATTCTTTTCTACTTCCTTTATACCCCTCAAGGTCCTTGTTTGATTTTTTTTCCCCAAACCTTTCGTATGCTTCCTTTTCCTTTTTAACTAAAATTACAACATTTCTCATCATCCAGAGTTCCCAAATCTTGCCATCCTTATCTTTTATCCTCACAGGAATATGCTAGTCCTAAACTCTGGTCACATGGCTTTTAAAAAACCCCCCAGTGTCAGATATGGATTTACCTTCAAAGAACTGCCCAATCCAATTTTTTAAATTCCTGCCCAATACAGTTGTAGTTAGCCTTCTCCCAGTTCAGCACTTTCACCTGAGGACCAGTCTTATCTTTTTCCATAACTTTTTTCAAAGTTACAGAATTGTGAAAATTATGATCACTGTTTCCAAAATGCTTCCCCACTGAAACTTAAAACACCTGGCACGCTTATTCCCCAGTATAAAATCCAGTATGCCCCTTCCCTAGTTTGACAATCTGGTTTCAAGATTGCTTCCTGGATTCACATGACAAATTCTGCCCCATCTAAGCCCCTGCCACATCTAAGACCCTGGCACTAACAGAGTCCGAATGAAGAATGGGGAAATTAAAGTCACTCAGTACCACAACCCTATTTTTTTTCCATCTTTCCAAAATCTGCTTATATATCTGTTCCTCTAATTCCCACTGGCTATTCGGAGGTCTGTAGTATAACTCCATCATAGTGATTGCATCTTTTTTATTCCTAAATTGGTCCCATATTGGCTTGCTGGATGAGGCCTCCAAGATGTTCTCTCTTAGTTTAGCTGTAACATTCTTTAATCAATAAAGCAGCTCCCCCCCCCTTCCCATTACATTTTCTCTATTTTGCCTGAAACATCTAAACCCTGGAATGTTGACCTGCCTTCTCTCAACCAGATTTCTACAGTGCCTACCACATTGCAATCCCATGTACTAATCCTGGCTGTAAACCCATCTGCTATATATGTTATATACCTTGCATTAATATAAATACACTTCAGACTGCTAGTCCTGCCATGTTCATTAACCTGGCCCTGCATGTTGCTCCTGCTAAACTTAACATCATTCCTAATGTAGGGCTCTTGCCCAAAGCGTCAATTCTCCTGCTCCTCGGATGCTGCCTGACCTGCTGTGCTCACACTCTCAACTCTTAACTGATTTAGTGTCCTCTTTTCCTTTCATACACTCCAGATGCTAACCTACTGCACTGGTTGCCTTTCTCCCACCTTCCCCTCCCCCCCCCCCCCCACCAACCCCCCTAACCCCCCAGCATACTAGTTTAAATACTCCCAAGTGGCACACACACAAACCTCTCAGCAAGGATATTGATGCTCCTCCAGCTCAGGTGAAACCTGTCCTTCTTGTACAGTTTCCACCAACCTTTGAAGAGATCCCAATGATCCAGATATATAAATCACTCCCTCTTACACCATCTCTTCAGCCATGCATTCAACTATATTATCTTCTTATTCCTGGCCTCTAGGTATAGGGAGTAATCCCTAGATTACAACTCCTGATTGCTTTCTGCAAGATTACAGGTCTCTGACTTGGTCTTGTGGCCACAGTATTTATATGGCTATTCTAGTTCCGTTTTTGGTGAATGGTGACCCTCAGGATGTTGATAGTTGGCCATTCAGCAATGATAATACTATCGACAGTTGAAAGGATGGTTAGGATCTCTCCTGTTGGAGATGGTCATTTCCAGGGAGTTGTATGGCATAAATATCACTTGGCAGCTCAGGCCTGCATCTTGCCCAGCTCTTGCTGCATTTGGTCGTGGAATGCTTCAGTATGTGAAGACTAGAGGCAATGTGCAATCATCAGCCAGCGTTGCCACTTCTGGCCTTATGATGGAGCAAAGGTCATTGATGCCACAGCTGAAGATGACTGGGCGTAAGACACTATCCTGAGGAAATCTTGCTAACATGTCCTGGAGTGAGATGAGTAACCTCCAACAACCACAATCATCTTCCTTTGTGTCAAGCAAGTCTCCAGCTAGTGGAGAGATTTTCCCTTGATTCCCATTGACATTAATTTTACCAGGGTGCCTTGCTGCCACACTGGGTTAAATGTGGCCTTGATGACAATGGCAGTCACTCTAACCCTTAACCCTAGCCCTATTGTCTTCCCTCTAGACTTCTACTGTATTGTCCAAGTTTGATCAAAGAATGTAATGAAGTCAGGAACCGAATGACGCTGACAGAACTGAGCATCACAAGGCATTGTTGGATAGATGGCCAGTGTTGTAGCTGAACTGAAACCGCTTGGCTTGGGGTTCTGCACATTCTGGGGCTCTTGTGGCATAGTGATAGTGTCCCTACCTCTAAGTCAGGAGGCATGGGTCAAGTCCCACCTGCTCTAGAGGTGTGTAATAACATCTCTGAACAGGTTGATTAAAAAATATCTGCATGAGTTCTGATGGAATCAGAAATCTTTGGTAAATTGACTTTGCAGATGTTGTCAATTGACTTTGCAGAGTCTAGTACCTTCAGCCATTTCTTGATTTCATGTAAAGTGAACCAACTTGGCTGATGTTGGCATCTGTGATGCTGGGGAGAAGCCAAGTGGATCATCCACTTGGCACTCTGGCTGAAGATTTTTACGAATGCTTCAGCCTTATCTTTTGAACTCATTTGTGGGCCTCCCAATCACTGAGCATGTGGATATTCATGGACACTCCTCCTCCACTGAGTTGTTTAATTATCTACCACCTTTCACGATTGGATGTGGCAGGACTGCAGAGCTCAGATCTGATCTGTTGGTTGTGTAACTTTTTAACTCTTGACTCCCAGGGCAATTTACTTCTGTATATTGCTGTGCCACCACTTCTGCTGGGTCTGTCCTGCCAATGGGACAGGACATATTCAGGGATGGTGACAGTAGTTTCTGGGACATTGTCTGAGGTATGATTCCATGATTATGTCTATGCCAGACTTGGCTAGTCAGTGTGGCAGTTCTCCCAATTTTAACATTGGCCCCCAGCGGTTAGTAAGGACTTTGCAGGGTCGACTTGGCTTTTGCCGCTATTGTCATTTCTAGTGCCTGGGTCAATGCCAGGTGGTCCATCTGGATTCATTTTTTTGTTGAGATAATTAAGGACATTAGTGAACTGAACAGGTTTTTCCAACAATCAAAAATGGTATCATCGGTGGATCAGGTTGTAAGTTTGCTCACTGAGATGGAAGGTTTGTTTTCCGATGTTTCATCACCATGCTCAGTAACATCATCAGTGAGCCTCCAATGTAGTGCTGGTGTAATGTCCTGCTTTCTATTTATGTATCTTGCTCTCTTCAGGCAGGTGATATCATTTCCGGTTCTTTTTCTCAGAGGGTAGTAAATGGGGTCCAAACTGATGTGTTTATTGATGGAGTTCCAGTTTGAATGCCAGACCTCTGTGTGTGTCTCTGTTTAGCCTGTCCTAGGATGGATGTATTGTCCCAGTCGAAGTGGTCTCCTTCTTCGTCTGAATATAAGGATACTAGTGATAGTGGGTGATGTCTTTTGGTGGGGCTAGTTGGTGTTTGTGTATCCTAGTGGCTAGGTTTCTGCCTGTCTGTCCATTATAGTATTTGTTACAGTCCTTGCATAGTATTTTGTAAATGACATTTGTTTTTCTGGTTGTTGGTATAGAGTCTTTATGTTCATCAGCCGCTGTTTAAGTGTGTTGGTAGGTTTATGGGCTACCATGATGCCAAGGGGTCAGAGTAGTCTAGTAGCCATTTCAGAGCTGTCTTTGTTGTATGATAATGTGGCTAGAGTTTCTGGGCGTGTTGTGTCTGCTTGTTTGGGTTTATTGTTTAGGAATTGGTGGACTGTGTTTATTGGGTACCCATTCTTATTGAATATGCTGTATAGGTATTTGTCTTCTGCTGTTCGTAGCTCCTGGGCAGTGTGTTGTGGCCATTTAAATAATGTCTTGATGCAGCTCCATTTTTGGATGTTGGAATGATTGCTTCTGTAGTTAAGTATCTGGTCTGTATGTGTTGCTTTCCTGTAGATGCTGGTCTGAAGTTCTCCATTTGCTCCACTGTGACATTTTTGAAGGGGAGTCTGTTATTATTCTTCTCCTCTTTTGTGAATTTTATGTCACTAAGGATATAGTTGATGATGTTGTAGGTTTCCTCTAATTTGTTCTGTTTTGTGATGACAAACGTGTCATCCACATAGCAGATCCAAAGTTTGGGTTGGATAGTGGGGAGGCTGCTCATTCAAGTCTTTGCATTACTGTTTCTGCTAAGAAACCTGCTATTGGTGTTCCCATGGGTGTGCCATTGATTTGTTTGTAGGTCTTATTATTGAAGGTGAAGTGGGTAGTGAGACACAGGTCTACTAGCTTGAGGATGTTGTCCTTGCTGATGAAGTTGGTGCCATCTGGTGTTTGTGTCCTTGGTTCCTCTAGCAGTGCGGGCAGTTTCTTGGGCCAGGCTGATGTTAATTGATGTGAATAGGGCTGTTCTGTCAAAGGCGACCGTTATTTCATCCTTGTCTATCTTGGTATCTTCTCAAAAATCGCAATCATTGATAGATTTCTAATTTCAGAATTATTTTTAATTGACTTCAAATTCCACCATCTGCCGTGGTGGGATTCAAACCCGAGTCCGAAGAACATTAGCTGGATTAATAGTCCAGCAATAAAACTGTGAGGCCATCACCTCTACTTCATTACCTGAGAGAGTTTACAAGGATCTACTGCAACATTATACAATATTTCATTAAAGGCATGGACTCACTGTTTGTATTATGTCTTTGCTGGCAATCATGGTTCCAGAACGTCTTGCTTGCTGCCTGATCCTCATGAGGACTGCAGATCTTACTCGCTCCAAGTCTATCCAAATTGAAGCCTCTACCCCCTCTATTCAACTAACCTCTGGCTGCTTTCTATACTGGACTTGTGTTCCTGTTCAAGTTCCAAATTCGATTAGAAGCTGTAGCTCTGCTGTTGTGGAAGTGTGCGCACCATTGATTCTAGAAGTACTGGACTTCATGAGATACACAGAGGGTGATGGAATCTGCTTGATTTTATTAGCTGCTGCATGGCCGTACATGGGCACAACTTACAGGGAATGTTGCGGCTGCAATACCCTCCAAGCTTTTCTACACTATAGTCCACAGCCATGATTGCAACAGTCTAATTTATCATAGGAGTAAAATCACCTCACATGAATGGAGAAACTACCACTGTAACATCAAGATATTACTAGATCTTCTAGTTTTGCAATGAAGGCTGAGAAGTTAGCCATCAAACACTGTGACAAGGTTGGCTACCACAGGTGCGTGAACTATTTCCCTGCTGGAAGATTGGACTTCAAGCTCTGAGCAAAGCCTTGTGTCAATTTAGTGTTGGACCTCTCCATGATGTTTAACATTGACTCAAGGATAGGGTTATATTGTAGGGAAGGTAGAAAGGTAAGAGGTGCATGTGTACACCATTCGTAGCTTTCAAATCAGAAACAAGTGTGTGATGAAGTGTGTGAGATGTGAGGAAGTTTAGAAGGAGGTCACTCTAGCATAATCTTCATTGATTTTAGCACCACTACTGGACATGGTCTCAATAGTGGCTATTCCAATGATGGTGTGTATGGGGGGGTTAGGTCATGCAGTCACAACTGTCCCTTTCTGGCTAACTCTTGCTGCCTCTGGCTATGCACCGCCTTGTTATGCAAGGGAAAGAGAAATTCATCTATGACTGTTACAAACAGTTTGGATGGTATGGCTATTATGTCTAAATAACTGGCAGTGTCTGCAAACTGTGAGCTGAGGAGACATAAGGGTGAAGTAAAGCTATAGTGTTGGGTTTGAATCCTGATTGATAGAGATTTTTGGTAAGTGAGTGTTGAAGTATAATGATTTAGATAGTGACTGATGCTAGCAGTACAGTAAATAGAATATTGCATTTGAGGATGCAGTCACTAATCTTGACTGCTCATCTAATGACATTAAACTTCTTGTGGTGCTGCATTCAAGTCCTCAGGGTTTGATTCTTTGCATGGGTCTCCACAGTTATCTGCTCCTACTGCCTGGTGAACATATGTCTGCGATGCCTGGCCACTTCTGGAAACAAGATATCCTTCATTCTTTTCATCACCTGTGTTAGTAGGATAAAAATACCTGGTGGGTTATTTAAGGTGTGATGAAGAAGACAAATACACTTCAATATATAGCAAATTTATTGGCTTAATCTACTATCACGTACAATTAACCCTTAACCATTAACCCTTAATGACCTGGTTTGGCAATATCATTTTCGAGCCTGACACTACAACACCCCTCTCAAATTTCCCACTGAATTGTGTGAAAAGTTTGGAGACTGAGCCCATTTTTTCAACCTGACACGTCCTATACAACTGCCAGAATCTGTAACAATGCATCTCCTCAATAAGAGGCACAGGCTATCTTTAAGCTGTAGACATTAATTTTAAAGATGAGAGAAATTGGGCTTATTCTCCGAGGAGCAGAGAAGTTTAAGAGGTGACCTTATTGTTTAAAATTAGAACAATTTTGACAGGGTAAAGAAGTATACTCTGATTTCACTAGATGGTATGTCACTACCAAGAGGGTGACAATTTAAAGATTGTTAGCAAGACAGCCAAGAGTGAGATGAGGAAAGGCTTCTTTACTTGGAGAGTTGTTAGGATTTGGAATGCACTGCCTGGGAGAATGTTGGAGGCACATACCGTAGGAGGTTTTGAAAGATAATGGATATATATATGAAACTGATGAATTTACAGCGTTATGAAGATAAGACTAGAGAATGTTACTAACTGGGTAGCTCTCTCGGTAGTTGGTATAGATCAATGGGCTGAATGGCCTCCTTCTGCACTGTAAAAGTTTATGATTCTAAGTGTCGTTAGCCAGTCACAATATTTTTTCCTGCTTGATTATCAAACAAATCAATAGTGTAATTAGTGCTGCCTGGAAGCTGGAATCATAAAAATGAACAGCAGCATGAAGTCAGAATGCAGGCTGCTCTACAGTAAGGTAAAAATAATGACTGCCGATGCTGGAAACCAGATTCTGGATTAGAGCACAGCAGTTAAGGCAGCATCCAAGGAGCAGTAAAATCGACGTTTTGGGCAAAGGCCCTTCATCAGGAATAAAGGCAGAGAGCCTGAAGCATGGAGAGATAAGCTAGAGGAGGGTGGGGGTGGGGAGAAAGTAGCATAGAGTACAATAGGTGAGTGGGGGAGGGGATGAAGGTGATAGGTCAGGCGCGGGGGGAGGGTGGAGTGGATAGGTGGAAAAGAAGATAGGCAGGTAGGACAAGTCATGGGGACAGTCCTGAGCTGGAAGTTTGGAACTAGGGTGAGGTGGGGGGAGGCGAAATGAGGAAATTGTTGAAGTCCACATTAATGCCCTGGGGTTGAAGTGTTCCGAGGCAGAAAATCAGACATTCTTCCTCCAGGCGTCTGGTGGTGAGGGAGCGGCGGTGAAGGAGGCCCAGGACCTCCATGTCCTCAGCAGAGTGGGAGGGGGAAGTTGAAACGTTGGGCCACAGGGCGGTGTGGTTTATTGGTGCGGGTGTCCCGGAGATGTTCCCTAAAGTGCTGTGCTAGGAGGCGTCCAGTCTCCCCAATGTAGAGGAGACCGCATCGGGAGCAACGGATACAATAAATGATATTAGTGGATGTGCAGGTAAAACTTTGATGGATGTGGAAGGCTCCTTTAGGGCCTTGGATGGAGGTGAGGGAGGAGTGTGGGCACAGGTTTTGCAGTTCCTGCGGTGGCGGGGAAGGTGCCAGGATGGGAGGGTGGGTTGTAGGTGGGCGTGGACCTGACCAGGTAGTCACGGAGGGAATGGTCTTTCCGGAAGGCAGAAAGGGATGGGGAGGGAAATATATTCCTGGTGGTGGGGTCTGTTTGGAGGTGGCGGAAATGTTGGCGGATGATTTGGTTTATTCGAAGGTTGGTAGGGTGGAAGGTGAGCATCAGGGGCGTTCTGTCCTTGTTACGGAGAGCAGAGGTGCAGGATGTGGACGAGATGCATTGGAGGGCATCTTTAACCACGTGGGAAGGGAAATTGCGGTCTCTAAAGAAGGAGGCCATCTGGTGTGTTCTGTGGTGGAACTGGTCCTCCTGGGAGCAGATACGGCGGAGGCGGAGGAATTGGGAATACGGGATGGCATTTTTGCAAGAGGTAGGGTGGGAAGAGGTGTAATCCAGGTAGCTGTGGGAGTGGTGGGTTTGTAAAAAATGTCAGTGTCAAGTCGGTCGTCATTAATGGAGATGGAGAGGTCCAGGAAGGGGAGGGAGGTGTCAGAGATGGTCCAGGTAAATTTAAGGTCAGGGTGGCATGTGTTGGTAAAGTTGATGAATTGTTCAACCTCCTCGCGGGAGCACGAGGTGGTGCCAATGCAGTCATCAATGTAGCGGAGGAAGAGGTGGGGAGTGGTGCCGGTGTAATTATAGAAGATTGACTTTTCTACATAGCCAACAAAGAGACAGGCATAGCTGGGGCCCATACGTGTACCCATGGCTACCCCTTTGGTCTGGAGGAAGTGGAAGGATTCAAAGGAGAAATTGTTAAGAGTGAGGACCAGTTCAGCCAAATGAATGAGAGTGTCGGTGGAAGGGTACTGGTGGGGACGTCGGGAGAGGAAAAAATGGAGGGCTTGGAGGCCCTGGTCATGGTGGATGGAGGTGTAGAGGGATTGGATATCCATGGTGAAGATGAGGCGTTGAGGGCTGGGGAAACGGAAGTCTTGGAGGAGGTGGAGGGCGTGGGTGGTGTCTCAAACGTATGTGGGGGGTTTCTGGACTAGGGGGGATAGGACAGTGTCAAGGTAGGTAGAGATGAGTTCAGTGGGGCAGGAGCATGCTGAGACAATGGGTCGGCCAGGGTGGTCAGGCTTGTGGATCTTGGGAAGGAGGTAAAACCGGGCAGTGGGGGGTTTCCCGACTATGAGGTTGGAAGCTGTGGGTGGGAGATCTCCTGAGGTGATGAGGTTATGTATGGTCTGGGAGATGATGGTTTGGTGATGGGGGTAGGGTCATGGTCGAGGGGGCGGTAGGAAGAGATGTCCTCAAGTTGGCGTTTGGCTTCAGCGGTGTGTACAGTAAATAGTTGGTTAATCTTGCTTCACAATCTCTGCACCCATTTGTTATCAAATCTGTATTGTCTTTGTTTCAGAATATTGTCAATAATAATTCCTAGACAAAAACTTCAAAGAGCAGAAATCAAAGTGCATCGTAGCAGTTAAAAAAATGATAAAGCCAACCTTGAAAAACTAATTGCAACATCTCAAAGCATGGCATCAACCATGATCATAACTATAAACAGTACATGATTTCGATGTTTAAAAGCACATCCATAAAGGAAAGTCCTGAAATTAAAATATGTGAGTTACGCATGAAATAACTTACTTCTCTGGACACACCATAGTACTTTACAGCCAGTTGATATTTACATAGTTTAGTTAGTAGATAAGCATTGCAATCAATCTACACACAGCAAGCTTGTGACTAACCAAATGATCTTTCTCTACTGATGTGAAATGAATGATTATAGGTCAGAGAAGTCTAATTTAACTAGCATTGACTGAAATTAGGTGCTAAATTCAGTTATAGGGCTGACTTGGATGCAAGAATGTTGCCAAATGAGTGAAGCAGAAAGAACCAGCAGAGGCCTGATAGGTCCAAATAGGTCCCTTTCTGTTCTGCATGATGCTATGAGCCAGGTTGATACAAACTGTAATGCCACCATGCTGCCATGAGCTGCTATAAATGGATGTGATAACTTAGATCAATGACCTTTTGTCAATAAAGAAAGCTCACATGATATGTTTACAACAAAAGACTGTGAAAATAACTGCATGAAATTAAAGACATACAAATTTGTTCTTAAACTCCATCTGGTGGAAATGTCTTAAATTGTAGGTATGTTTGTGACATTGTCAAAATATCTGGAATAAGTTTATCCTATAAGGGTGCCGTGTAAGTGTTGATTTTAGAGATAGCATTCTATTAAGGATTTCTGCAATTACATTTGTTCTCAGCATCAGAAATTCAAAGCATTGGAATATTGTTAACTTCATATCAAATCACTTTGATTACTTCAATGTTCCCCCTATCTCTTGAAGACGCTAATCTGTATAAAGGCTTTAGGATCCTGTTCTATCCAAGTGATGGTTTCACAGAGTTTCTGCTCACTGGGCATAAATAGTATAGTCTGGCTAGTTAAAAGAGAAAAGAGAAACACATGGAGAGCAACTTGAAACCTGGTCATATGAATGCTAGAGCCATGTTTAGAGAAGCATATGGAGTAGTCAACTAGTAGTAGGTGGTGGAACTTATGGAATAGTTTTTCAATAATGTAACAGTAAGATTAGAGTATCTGAATACCACGTATTTATTATTTTATCTTGATAAATAACAAACAATGTTATGAAGAAGCCCACAGCCAAAGACAGTTCCGGATCTTGCCTTCTTCTCGACTAATTTGTTTAAAGCCCAAATTCATGGATGTAGACATTAAACTATACAATAGATCAAATGCTATCTTTTGGAACCCATCGCACATGACTCTGAACAACTTGTGATAAACTCCGGTCTTTATAACAAATTCCAGTAGAGATTAGGACGATATCAGAACTGGAATTTGAGTTTAGATTAAGCACGTTATATACAATTGGGCTCACAGCAGCATTGGCTTAAAGGTAGGAGACAGAGGATGGTGGTAGAGGGTTGCTTTTCAGACTTGAGGCCTGTGACCAGCAGTGTGCCACATGGATCAGAGCTGCGCTACTGTTTTTCATCATTTATATTTATAATTTGAATATGAATATAGGAGGTATAGTTGGTAAATTCACAGATTACACCACACTAGGTGATATAGTGGACAGTGAAGAAGATTATCAGACAGGCCAATGGGCCAAGGAGTTGCAGATGGTGTTTAATTTAGATAAATATGAGGTGTTGCATTTTGAATGAGGCAAACCAGGGCAGGACTTATACAATTAATGGTATGGTCTGGGGCAGTGTTGCTGAACAAAGAGACCTGGGGGTGCAGGTGCATAGTTCTTTGGAAACAAAGTTGCAGATAGACTGGATGGTGAAGAAGGCATTTGGCACGCTTGCCTTCATTGGTCAGAATATTAAGTTTTGGAGTTGGGATGTCATGTTGGGGTTGTACAGGGCATTGCTGAGACCACTTCTGGAATATTGGATTCAATTCTGGTCCCCCTTTTATAGGAAGTACGTTGTTAATTTGAGAGGGTGCAGAAAAGAATTACAAGGATGTTGTTGGGATTGGAGGGTTTGAGTTATAGGAAGAAGCTGAATAGGCTGTGGCTTTTTTGCCCTGGAGTGTCAGAGGCTGAGGGTTGACCTTAAAGAAGTTTATAAAATCATGAGGGACATGGATAGAGTGAATAGCCAAGATCTTTTATCTACGGTGGGTGAGTCCAAAACTAGACAGCCTAGATTTAAGGTGAAAGGGGAAAGACTTAAAAAAGAACTGAGGGATAACTTTTTCATGCAGATGGTGGTGTGTGTACGGAATGAGCTGCCAGAGGAAGTGGTGGAGGTGGCATTGAAAAGGCATCCTATATGACTAGAGCGATATGGGCCGAATGCTGGCAAATAGGACTAGCTCAGATTGGGATCACTGGTCAGCACAGATGAGTTGGACCTAAAGATCTGTGCTGTTTGACTCTATAACTCTATGGTAGTCTAATGCACATCCTCTCCCAACTGACTGGTTTACAACTGATTAAAATACATTTTCTTCAGTACCATTACAGGGGATAAAAGCAACAGATCTGAACTGGATCTAATCTCATGTGTAACAATCCTGGACCTGTTCTCTGTGTGGGAAATTTCAATGTCATTCACCAAGATTGATTTAACAGCACACTACTGACCAAGCTCATCCAGTCCTACAGGACATGGCTCCTAAATTGGGACTTTGGTAGGTGATGAAGAAGCAAGTAAGTGAAAAAGCATACTTAATCTTATCCTCACCAATTACCCTACTGCAGATGCATCTGTCCATGATAGTTTTGGTAAGAGTGAACACTGTTCAGTCCTTGTGGAGATGAAGTGTTATGTGGCACTATCAATTGTTAAATGGGGCAAACTTCTAACAGATCTCACAACACAAGACTGGATACCCATGAGAGGCTGTGGGCAATTAACAGCACAGAATTGTACTCCAACATAATCTTCAAACACATTGTCTGGCATATCCCCATTCTACTATTACCATCAAGCCCTATTACATCAACCCTGGAATAGTATAGGAGGGTGGTGGCCAATTAGACTGGAGGAGAAGGCTCCATAAATATCCCCATCCTTAACAATGGAAGAGCCCAACACATCAGTACAAAATATAAGGATATTGCAATCGCAGCAATCTTCAGTCAGAAGTGTCTAATGGATAATCCAACTCAGCCTCCTCCAGTGGTCCCCAGCAATACAGATACCAGTCTTTAGCCAATTTGATGCACTCCACATGATGTCAAGAAATAGTTGGAGGCACTGGATAATGCAAAGTCTATGGGCCCTCCCACAATCTAGCAATAGTACTGAAGACTTGTGCTTCAAAATTTGCCGGTCCTGTTGCAAGCTGTTCTGGTAACAGCAACGACGCTGACATCTACCCAACAATGTAGAAAATTGCCCAGGCATGTCCTGTACACAGGAAATGGGACAAATCCAACTTGGCCAAATACCACTCCATCAGTATACTTCTCTATAATCAACTTCCTATGTGCCAGATATGACTCCAACCAGCAGAAAGTTTGCCCCCATTTCCAGTTTTCCTAGGGCTCTTTAATGCCACACTCAGGCAAATGCAGCCATGATGTCAAGGGTTATCACTCTCACTTTACCTCTGGAATTCAGCTCTTTTATCCATTTTTGAAACAAGGCTGTAATGAGGTCAAGAGCTGAGTGGTCCAGGTGGAACCCAAACTGGGTGTCACTGAGCAGTTATTGCCAAGCAGCTGCTGCTTGATGGCACTGTTCATGATGCCTTCCATAACTTTGAATTATATCAACATAAATAGCTACCGTCATATGACTTGGCCATTAAATGTGCAGAAAATACAGCTACGGGTGAGTACCTGTAACTAAAATAAAAGAATACCGTTATAATTAATAAATGCACAATGAAGAATTGCCTCATGACCTCCACTAATTGGATGTTCTAGTTTAAATGTAATATTCAGACTATTCAGAAATCTGCACAGGCATGACAAAAATTAGACTGATCATTGGTTGCTACCTTCCTTCCTGTCACTCATGATTCCGCTCCTCCACTGGCGCCATATATCATATATCTGGCTGAAAATGTGTTGCTGGAAAAGCGCAGCAGGTCAGGCAGCATCCAAGGATCAGGAGAATCGACGTTTCGGGCATAAGCCCTTCTTCAGGAATGAGGAAAGTGTGTCCAGCAGGCTAAGATAAAAGGTAGGGATAAAAGGAGCGTTGGAAATGCGATAGGTGGAGGGAGGTCAAGGTGAGGGTGATAGGCTGGAGTGGGGTGGGGGCGGAGAGGTCAGGAAGAAGATTGCAGGTTAGGAAGGCGGTGCTGAGTTCGAGAGATTTGACTGAGACAAGGTGGGGGGAGGGGAAATGAGGAAACTGGAGAAATCCGAGTTCATCCCTTGTGGTTGGAGGGTTCCCAGGCGGAAGATGAGGCGCTCTTCCTCCAACCGTCGTGTTGCCATGGTCTGGCGATGGAGGAGTCCAAGGACCTGCATGTCCTTGGTGGAGTGGGAGGGGGAGTTAAAGTGTTGGGCTACGGGGTAGTTGGGTTGGTTGGTCCGGGTGTCCCAGAGGTGTTCTCTGAAACGTTCCGCAAGTAGGCGGCCCTCACTTTCTCCTCCCATCAAATATCTGGCACCAAGGATTGTCCAGTCTCCACAGTGAGGTTGAGGAGCATGCAAAAGCCCACAGTAAATCGCAACAGTTGCACTACTGAGTACCACAGCACACCTCCAAAGCAATCCAGGAAATGAAAACATTATTTCAGCACATCAATATCCTGCTTGATACCATTGTGTGCTGCATCTAGATGTCTGTCAGCTTATGGTTAGTGGATAACTATCATAGCCCAGTAGCCACCAATTACTTTGTTGTGCTGCTGGATACCAGGCAGTGATCAACATGATTCATTACTGATGATCACACATCGGGTGAATGTTGCAGAAGAGGAGTGTTTTTCAGTCCCAGTGGAGATCAGCGTTGACAGGTGGTGCCTGTAAAAAATAGGCATGCAATCTAAGGTACCCTGCATTACGGACAAGCCAGCAATGTTAGCAAAGTTGCATGTTTGCTATGCTTACTTCATTCTCAAGTAAATGAGGAGAGAGCTTCCATGACCTTTGTGGAAAACCGAGGATTAACAAATTGAGATTTGGCAAATGACTCCGTCTTATGGCCTGGAAAAGTGAAATCAGAAAAAAAATTACCTTCAGTATATTATGGCCCCACAATGAAACGTGACACGATAGATCATAGTTTAATTTTTGGAATTAGTTACTGCGATTGGTAGCTAAACATATTCATGTAAGACTGGCAACATTCTTTAACGAAAGAACACAAGTTTGTTCCACAAAAGGAAACAAACAAATAAAGCTATGGAAGTAATAATAATTTAGAAAGATTTTAACATCAGATTTCATTCCAATACTGAAAGCCTAGACCACACATTAACTTTAAAATCGTCATCCTCATTTCCACATTACTGCATGATCTTGTCCTCCTATAACTGAGCAAGATCTTCCAGTGTTCTGTCTCTCAGCATGTTTAATTCCATCAACCTAGACCAAATATTATCAACACTTAACATCCCATGCTTTTGAATGTCTTCACCAGAATTCAAGATACTTTTACTTTCTTTGGGAACACAGTGATTATTGTCTTTGAACTCTGCGCTTTTCCCTTATATTCCCTATATATCTACTTGCATATTTACTTAGCTGAATATAATTATCGAATTTGGCAATCATTCAACATCAGGATGATAACTGGGACTTGTTTTTTCATGGCTCTCCTACTTGTTTTTCTCTGCCCTGGGACAGATTATATCATAAACTTGCAATTTCAGGGTTTTGCCCAAATATTTCTCTTACATTAATGATAACATGCAGTGTGGCCTTTTAGACATAAGAATGGTGTTATAGTATTATCTGAGTTATAACTCAAAATTCTAGCTCTTCATACACAGAAAAAGACCCCTTTAGCAGATATTGTGACTGAAGTTATAATCTGTGAATCAGGTTTACTGAAAGTAAAAACAAAACAAGAGACAATTAATGTTGCATTTTGCACGGTTGCAATTTTTACTTTTGACTTCTTTATTCCCAAAGTAATGACAGACATTATATTTTAGTGACACTTCTAGTTAAACAGTCAAATGAAGTAAGTCATAATTCCAGGAAGGTAACAGCCAGCTCTCTATAAATATACATTTTCAAGGAAAAGGTTTACGAATTTATGTCCCTACTTTGCAATGTTAAAATCCAACTCGGAATGTACATTCATTGCAAATGATTTGAGTTACAATTTATAAAATGCCTGAAGTAACAAATTCAGTGCGGGTGGTATTAAGAGGTGTCTTCTACACAGAAAATAAGGGGTTTAAAAATAAAACTAATGGGAACCTATTGGTGTCCCATCCAGATGTATTTTAAAGACACAAGAGGGAGGAAGATAGTGAAACAAAAGGCAAGAGAAACACATCTCAGCGAATATGACAGAGGCAGCGAAAGGAGATAGGTGCCAGAGTGACAACAAGAGAGGAGAGTGACAGAAGGACAGAAACAAGAGGAAAACGTGACACGGAAAAGTGGTGTGAAAGGCATATGACAGCTGGCAGAGAATGAGGAGTTGTAAAATAAAAGAGAAATAGAGGTGAGATGGAAGAAAGTAATCAGCAAACTGATTGCCTTAAAGCTAAAGAATTAAGTAGTCAGAAAGGAATTCCCAACACTTGGGGTTAGAAGGTGGAAATCTTAACATCAGCACCAACTTCCACAATATAGACCCTTAATACTGCACACTTCTCAAGTTGTTTCATAAGTGCATTAATACACATGGTTTGACACTAAGTCACATTTGAGATAAGACAGAAAAGGGCAGAGAATTAAAGAATGTATTAAAAGAGGATAAAGAGACTTTTTTTCATGGGATGTAGACATCACTGCCTACTCCATTTATTGTTTATCCTTAATAGCACAGAGAGAAGTTAAGAGGGTCTGGAGTCAGATGTAGACCAGACCAGGTAAGATTTCCATTTTTAATCATTGATGGTTATATGGTCACTAAGAGGCTAGCTCCTTTTTAATTCCAGATTTTTATTGACTTCAACTTTCACCATCTGCCACGATGGGATTCAAACCAATGTTTCCAGAACGTTGGTTCAGTGCATTACTACTACTACACCAAATCTCCTGTAAAGGGAGGGAATTCCAGAAGTTATGTCTTAGATAACTGAAGCCATCAACAATTAGGTGAAGAAAATCAAGGATGTACATGAGGCCAGAAATGGAAAATTCCAATTGGAGTTCTCTGCTGCTGTACGCCTTGAGAATATACAGAGCAATGGAAAAGGGGAGCCATCAAGGTATTTGAACATGAGAGTGAAAATTTCAAATTGAGATTGAGGGTTCTTGAATCATGTGCGTCAGTGCGTACAGGTGATGGGCAAAAGTGATGGGTAATCAGAACTTAGTGAAGTTAGAATGCAACAGAGTTTTGGTTTTGCTAAAATTTACAGGAGGTTCAGGATGGTCAGCAGGCCAGGAGAGCATTAGACAAGCCATGTATTCAAATCTGAATGGACTCGGGTAGAATTGAAGATGGGTGTCGTTAATTGAGACAAATGGGGATGGAACCTACCTCAGGATAAAATAGGACACCAAGGTCATACCTCATTCAGTCTCAGAAAATGTCAAAAGAGGGCCAGAGAGACACATTTGTAGTAGTCTGAAATCAATGGCTTTGGTTTTCTCAGTTTTTCAGTGGAGGAGCTTTTTCTTATCCAATTCTGATTGTCAGGTAAGCCATTTGGCAAATCTGATGCAACAGAAGAGTAAAGAAATATGGTGATTAAAGTTGGATGTTGAGAGCATACCTCTAGAAGCTAACATTTTGTTTTCACATGATATTAATGAATGAAAAACTTGTAGATAAGAAATAGGAAGGGCAATCCAGAAATAATGGAATGAAGAGAAAAGCTATTTCATCTGCCAATGACTGGACTGGTGATTGGATGGAGTAGTCTCATTCAGCTTGATAATTGTTGGAGTAGGAAGGCGAGTCATACCGGACTTGAAATGTTAACTCTATTTCTCACTTCACGGATGCTGACAGACCTGCTGGGTTTCTCCAGCATTTTCTGTTTTATTCCAGGTTTCCACATCCACACTACTTTTTTTTGGAAGACGATGATGTGCTCAATTGTTTGTAAGAATTGTCTTCTTGCAAAACTTACGAGTGTCTAACTAAGATGTGATTGTACAATTAGACAGAATTTGCTGGATAATCCTTAATGTGAGGATAAATTACCTGACAATCAATTTAGCATTATCAGTTGATGACTTACAGAAACTGGAAACTACATAGATCAATATACAGGACCTTTTTCTTTGCAGACAAAAAAAAATGTACACACATTGCACCTGTTTCAATTCAACAAAATAGGTGATAGCCATTTGCTGGTTAATTTCTCAGGGCAATGCCCTGACCAGAGTCAGCCTATCTGTTTTAAAAAATTAAACAAAGTATGGCTGTTAACTGTGAGTCAGCATTATTGTGTATTTACCATGGAAACACCTCTACCATAGTCTACATCGCAAATAATCAGTGTTCTCCTTTTGTGCAGTACAAATGTTGGTTTGCTCCTTTAATTTTTATACCTGGGAAATGTCCTGTTGAGTCTAAGTTGAAAGTTTTTGACATAAGGTATCTTTTTCAACAATAGTCAAGGTGTGCACTACCAAATGACTATTTGTTATAATTTTATTTTGATTTGTAAATTGTTTTATCTAAATTTTCACTGTCATTTTTCTTTTTGGTGCAAGTTTTTCATTTTATGCCTTGCTTCACTTTTATTTCACAATCATTTTCTTCCAGTTGTCTTGATTCCAGCTGCTACTTCACTTCCATCAGCAAAATGAACATTCCATGTCTACTTGCATTGTTACCTTTAATGGAAAAAATGTATATGTGCTATGTTGTTAAATGATTAACTTATAACATTGATGTTTGTTGGTTTATTACTCAAGAAGTCATTTCATCTGAGCGTACATACTATTGTAATTAGCATGGGAAAGCAAAAGCAATTGTGCAAAGCTTACAACATTTCAACTATAATCTCACGCACTATCCTGGCAATGAAGTCTGTTTCTGCCTAAAAGACTATAATTAAGGTTGACAAAGTGCCAATGATTTGCGTTGTTCAAAAAGCCTAGAAGAACTAGTAACATTGAAGTTGATGGGTTTATCAGGTTGTGCCAGATAGGATCAGAGAATCCCTACAGTGTGAAAACAGGCCATTCAGCTCATCCAGTCCACATCAACCTTCCGAAGACCATCCCACCCTATCCCTGTACCCTGCATTTCCCACGACCAACCCACCTGGCCTGCATATCTCTGGACACTATGGGTAATTTAGCATTGCCAATCCCCCTCTCTGCACATCTTTAGACTATGGGAGGAAACGAGAGCACCCAGAAGAAACCTACGCAGACAAAGGGATAATGTGCAAAATCCTCACAGATAGTCATAGAGTCATAGAGATGTACAGCATTGAAACAGACCCTTCGGTCCAACTTGTCCACACTGACCAGATATCCCAACCCAATCTAGTCCCACCTCCAGCACCCAGCCCATATCACTCCAAACTCTTACTATTCATATACCCAACCAGATGCCCTTTAAATGTTGTATTTGTACTAGCCTCCACCACTTCCTCTGGCAGCTCATTCCATACACGAACCACCCTCTGTGTGAAAAAGTTGCCCCTTAGGTCTCTTTTATATCTTTCCCTTTTCACCATAAACCTATGCCCTCTAGTTCTGGACTCCCCTACCCCAGGGAAAAGATTTTGTCTATTTATCCTATCCATGCCCCTCATGATTTTATAAACTTCTCTAAGGTCACCTCTCAGCCTCCAACGCTCCAGGGAAAACAGCCCTAGCCTATTCAATCTCTCCCTATAGCTCAAATTCTCCAACCCTGGCAACATCCTTGTAAATCTTTTCTGAACCCTTTCAAGTTTCACAACATCTTTCTGAAGGAAGGAGACAAGAATTGCATGCAATATTTCAACAGTGACCTAACCAATGTCCTGTACAGGCGCAACATGACCTCCTAACTCCTGTACTCAATACTCTGACCAATAAAAGAAGGCATACCAAACGCCTTCTTCACTATCCTATCTGCCTGTGACTCCACTCTCAAGGAGCTATGAACCTGCACTCCAAGGTCTCTTTGTTCAGCAACACTCCCTAGGAGAAAGTGAGGTCTGCAGATGCTGGAGATCAAAGTTGAAACTTTATTGCTGGAACAGCACAGCAGGTCAGGCAGCATCCAGGGAACAGGAGATTCGACGTTTCGGGCACAGGCCCTTCTTCAGGAATGAGCAGAGAGTGTTCAGCAGGAGAAGATAAAAGGTAGGGAGGAGGGACTTGGAGGAGGGGCGTTGGAAATGTGATAGGTGGAAAGAGGTCAAGGTGAGGGTGATAGGTCGGAGTAGGATGGAGGCGGAGAGGTCAAGAAGAAGACTGCAGGTCAGGAAGGCGGTGCCGGGCTGGAGGGATCCGGCTGAGACAAGGTGGGGGGAGGGGGGATGAAGAAACTGGTGAAGTCCAAGTTCATCCCCTGCGGTTGGAGGGTTCCCAGTCGGAAGATAAGACGCTCCTCCTCCGACCGTCGGGTTGTTGTGGTTTGGCGGTGGATGAGTCCAATGACCTGCATATCCTCGGTGGAGTGGGAGGGGGAGTTGAAATGCTGTGCTACAGGTTGGTTGGGTTGGTTCGTCCGGGTGGCCCAGAGGTGCTCTCTGAATCGCTCCGCAAGTAGGCGGCCTGTCTCCCCAATATAGAGGAGGCCACACTGGCTGCAGCGGATGCAGTAGATGATGTGGGTGGAGGTGCAGGTGAATCTGTGGCGGAGCGATTCAGAGAGCACCTCTGGGCCACCCGGACGAACCAACCCAACCAACCTGTAGCACAGCATTTCAACTCCCCCTCCCACTCCACCGAGGATATGTAGGTCATTGGACTCATCCACCGCCAAACCACAACAACCCGACGGTCGGAGGAGGAGCGTCTTATCTTCCGACTGGGAACCCTCCAACCGCAGGGGATGAACTTGGACTTCACCAGTTTCTTCATCCCCCCTCCCCCCACCTTGTCTCAGCCGGATCCCTCCAGCCCGGCACCGCCTTCCTGACCTGCAGTCTTCTTCTTGACCTCTCCGCCTCCATCCTACTCCGACCTATCACCCTCACCTTGACCTCTTTCCACCTATCACATTTCCAACGCCCCTCCTCCAAGTCCCTCCTCCCTACCTTTTATCTTCTCCTGCTGAACACTCTCTGCTCATTCCTGAAGAAGGGCCTGTGCCCGAAACGTCGAATCTCCTGTTCCCTGGATGCTGCCTGACCTGCTGTGCTGTTCCAGCAATAAAGTTTAAACCCTCCCTAGGACCTTACCATTAAGTGTATAAGTCCTGCTAAGATTTGCTTCCCCAAAATACAGCACCTCACATTTATCTGAATTAAACTCCATCTGCCACTTCTCAGCAAATTTGCTAACTCTACCTCTTATGCTCACATCCAAATCATTTATATAAATGATGAAAGTAGTGGACCCAACACCGATTCTTGTGGCACTCCACTGGTCACAGGCCTCCAGTCTGAAAAACAATCCTCTACCTTCTACCTTTGAGCCGGTTCTGTAACCAAATGGCTAGTTCTCCCTGTATTCCATGAGATCTAACCAGTCTGCCATGGGGGCATCGAACCCAGGCCCCCGACACTGTGAGGCAGAAGTGCTAGCCACTGAGCCAACGTGCACCCTTTTCATTTGTTCAATAATGAACCACAATCAATATCTAAAACTTTTAACTTGTAGAAAAATCACAAATCACTTCATGGGATTCAAAATAGTTAGATACCATGTCCCGTTGGGTAAGAATTACAATGATGCTGTTAGGACCTCCCATTAAGAATCAGAAACCAAAACAACTAGATTTACCAACTGTACCCCAATTGAAGATATTGTAAACAAAATTTCACTCATTTAACTGTTACTTTAAAACTAATCAGAATCAACGTAAACATGAATTAACAGAAAAAAATTACTCAGTTTGAACTATTCATAACACGTGGAATAGCAAATACAACAAAGATTACCTCATGAGATTACAAGTTTTGAATTCACTTCCCACATAAATGTGGCATTACATGTAACCTCACGGTCTCTGCAACCCATTTTCTGGCATGTAGGATCTCTCACGCGTCTGCATGCAATGGATTTGGTCCTTGAGTCACTTGTTCTCAGTGGCTCCACTCCTCTCAAGTTCTCAAGTTCCAGTTGTCATCCAAATGTCACACTTTTGCAGAACTTCTTTAGCTAGGCCCACAACAGTCTTGATGGCACACATTCTCTAGAGACTGCTCTAATGAACACTCTGGTAAAATGATTCAGTCAGCTCTGCCATATTGAAGCATAACAGTGGAATTGTCCAATCTTTGCTCTAACCCTAAGTTCAGTTTTCTATCCCTTTTAACTCTATTACATCCTATAACTGTGTCCTCTCCATTTTTCTTCAGCTGCTGCCTCTTTGTGTTCACATGGTGTTCATTTCTTATTTCCTTTCTGTTGGTACAAGGATCGCCAGGTCACATGAACCAATATTTCTTATTATTCAGGAAATTACAACTGATCTCTTTATAATTATTGCAAATTTTAAAAAATCTTTAACAAACATTTTTGAAAACAATTAGAATGATTTCACATGTATTTTAAAGAAATTACAAGAGTTTCTTAATGTACTGTATCTGGTTCAAACTTTCTCCTAATGTGTAAAGGTCAAATCAAGAATCTGGGTTCTGAGAAAATATGCAGGGAAGAGAAGTTTACTATGCTTTAGTAATTGGAAAACCAGCAGAAACAACCTATAGCTTTTTAACTTTATGATAAGCATATAATCTTGAAAATCTTTATCACTTCTTAATCCCCTCTGTTTTTAGTCATGACTCACTTGGTAGCATGCTGGAAATCAAGCCCTACGGCGCAAGGGGTCATCCTACAATTAATACTTTTATTGAGTTAAGTCCCCAATTTATCTATCAGATAGACAAAACATAACATGGACCAGGTTTCTGTACATAACAAGAACTACTATTTATTATAAATAAACATTCTAATCACAAGTAAACCACTATGAATGATTGACATACACGGTACCAGTTAGAAGTCGAACCCCCTTATTAAACTTCCCCTACACACAAATACAGACACACATAGACAGACAAAAAATACTGGCATACTGGCATACTGGGTGGAGGGGAAAAAAAACTGGTAAAACAGTTCAATGGTTACTGACCGCAAGGTTTGCTGGGATGATCCTTTTGCTTGCCCAGTTTTGCTGACCTTCAATCTCTGTTTTGGTTCTTTCATGTTCTCAAAAGAGGCACATGCGACTGGTTCACAAATGATAAAATCACTATCTTATTCGTTGAAAGAAACAGCTTACAGCAACTGGTAAGAGAAAAATAAAAACTGGCTTTCTTCAGGCTTCATTTGTACTTTCTATTTCAGGAACACACCTCCTCTTTGTAGAAGCATAACCCCTGATTGGGGATGAAAACTCAGGAGGCAGGCAGGATTTAGGCAAGTGGAAGATTTTTCTTCAAGGAGGAACCAGTTAATGCAGGGAGAGGGCCAAAGGATCTTCCCCGAGTCTGGCCTCAACATGAGAAAGTAATTTTTCCCTTAATCTTTGGCTCAGATCGGAAGCTAGATTGATGCCACTTCTAATTTTACAGTAAAAAAACCATATTTTTATACATTTTGAGTTACAATGATCACACACAACGTGGTCATTATATCCTTCCCTCTTGCTCCATATATCCGATCCTATGAGACACCTAATCAATGACGTGCATTCCTATGGACAGCCCCAGCTTCCCATGATCTTATGATGTTTAACAGACACTATAATCTCTAGACCTTGGGATCTTCCTATGCATCCTATTCATTCAAATTCCAAAGTTACTAACTATACTCCCTCAGGTCTGTTTCAGGCTGACTTATCTCTAAGGATTTGAATTCTGTTATTCATTGTATTCTATGTGCTGCCTTTATCAAATTTCAGTTATTCCTCATATATTTCCCACTGTCCCAACTACCTATACACAAACACAAAAGCCAGTTAGTTTCAACTTAGTGATATGTATCTATCTTTATGTTGAAAACTGCCCCTATGATTATTTGAAGAATCCTTAACTGGAAACTGTTGCTTAATATTGTGGATAATGAATTCAAAAAACAACTATTTACTACAAAATAACTTTAACTCCCTATGCAGCTACAGTGACAAAGGCTAATCTGACTAGTTCCTTATCAAACCTATCTGGGATAGTTGCTACTCAAAATCTTCTTTACTGGCTTTGGAGTAGCTCTGTTCAAAGGTACCATTGTTCCAATTAAAGGCTAGAAGAGACTGTTTGTCTTGTTTATCTCTTTTCAGCCATTATGTGTTAAAACAAGCTGTTTAATTCTACTTTTCCCTGGTCAGCTATTTTGTGTAAGTGTGCATTGGTCATTTTGCTTTTAGCAGGTATTGGCCACCCCTGCACCTTCAAGAGATCTGACAACCTCTGCCAGTATTGTCCAAAATATCAATTTTCCTGCTCCTCGGATGCTGCCTGACCTGCTGTGTTTTTCCAGCACCACTCTAATCTTGACTCTGATCTCCAGCATCTGCAGTCCTCACTTTCACCTAGTTGATTTTAACCTTACTGCGAATCCTCTTGCAAGGATGTCTACCTTGAAGAGGTTCTCCTCCGCTTTCTACAAGGATTTCAGTGAGTGTCTCTCTCACTGCAACCTCCACATCATCTCCTCTGCCCTGAAGCTCTTCAACCATGTCCTGAAATAGACTCGCTACCACAGCCTCATCTGCTTCCAACCTATCACCTTCATCCCCACCTCCATCCAATTATTGTACTCTTAGCTATCTTCTCCCCAGCCCCATCCCTTCCCATTTATCTCTCCACCCTGGAGGCTCCCTGACTCATTCCTGATGAAGGGCTTTTGTCCAAAATGTCTATCTTCCTGCTTCTTGGATGCTGCCTGACCTGCTATGCTTTTCCAGCACCACTCTAATCTTGACTCTGATCTCCAGTATCTGCAGCCTTCACTTTCGCCTAGTTGATTCACAACTACCAGTTGTTCAATTACCCAGGTGTCAACTGTATAGATGTTGACAGGTTATTTGCCTTTATCATCCAAGCTGTTCACAATGCTCCTAAACAATTGGCTACTCATTGACAGCCAAATCTCACTTTGTACATACCTCCTGATGCCAGCCCACCTCCAACTAGCCTCCTGAGTTCAATAAAGCAGCAGTATAAACACACTTAAATTGAGGTTTCCAAGGAAACAACAAAAGATTCAGTAAAGAAATATGACTTTACAGTTTATCAGATCTTAAACAAGTAAGATAAAAAGGTAAGGTCAATAAGGCTTTGGTTGTTTTGGTTCTCACTGAAGCAATTGTTTTGTAATAAGGCTGATAAATCGCCATCTCATGGAAAGACATCTTCCCTTAAAATTCTCTTGTTGCTGCACTGTCTTTGTTCAACTGATCTTTAAGCCATATAATGGTCCACAGATTTCTTGAAAGGTCTTACTGAAAAAGGGAGTGAAGGAGTTGTGAGGCAAGGCAGTTGCCTATGCTGTCCTGTTCCAATCTCATCTCAGACTATTTGGCCATTAACCTTTATAACCTTTAATTTTTAATATCTCATCCATTACTTCCTGAATAATCCATCCTTCATCCTGATCAGATAGAAAGGAGCTTTTCTCACCTTCTGGAATACCAATGCCTCTGTCTCTGCAAACTTTGCAGACTCAATTTTAATCGTCAGGGTGGATGGTAGTGAAGTGAAAAAACTCTTGGCTGAGCCTGCCCATTGCAGGAGAAAGTGCTTGCAAGAATATGATCATTACTACCAGTGGGTGGATGTTGGCAGGAGTTGGGCCAGATAACTTGGGAAAAGGTTTGGAGGCAACCATAAGGGCTACTAGGAGCCAAGGCAGATTGTTTAAAAGTCTTGTCACAGAGCATTGGAACTTTGTCCCAGTTAGAATGAAAATGCAAAGACCCTCCAGCCCTGACCTCTCACACCTCATCAACATGCACATTCCCTATACCTAATCAACACTTCCTCATGCCTCCTTGCCACCTTAATGGCACTTTAATGCCTCCATGCCAGGTCATGGCTTTTCCATGCCAATTCACCCACAACAAACTGTATAAAAGCAATGAACATAATAGTGACAGTAGAATATATTTTTATAATTCTAAAACACAGTGATTCATTGAAAATTTTCCACTAAATTTAAAAAGAACTCCTTTCTACTATGGGCAATAAATGTCAATCATCATGATGCTGTTGTAGTTCTGTTCACTGAGCTGGGAATTTGTGTTGCAGACGTTTCGTCCCCTGTCTAGGTGACATCCTCTGTGCTTGGGAGCCTCCTGTGAAGGCTTCACAGGAGGCTCCTAAGCACTGAGGATGTCACCTAGACAGGGGATGAAACGTCTGCAACACAAATTCCCAGCTTGGCGAACAGAACCACAACAACGAGCACCCGAGCTACAAATCTTCTCACAAACTTTGATCAAGATGCTTTAAAGCATCAACAGTTTGTACTGCAGGTCTGAAACTTATTAATCCAGTGGAAATAAACATTGTAAAATTGATGGCAGAGATGAAGAGTCAATCACAGGACTGAGTATTTCGTGACTCTCTACAAAACCTTGACTGAGAGCCTGGACATCCAATGCACTACAATTTCAACAACTGAAACTTTAAAGGGTCTGGATGATCAATGTTTACATTGCTATGTAGACTTTTCTTTAGCATTGTGTAATGTTTTCAATAAATTACTGTATTTTTACTATAGCTCTTGTTATATCCTTTCAATGTCAACTGGGTGAATGTGCATAGAATGATATAGCCTGGCATAGAAAACACAAGGTGATATGGTATTTGCCTGGAGGCATATCATGACGTTGGGATGGGGTATGAGATGGACTTTTTATTCTTATCTTTTAAAAAGATCCTTCATAGAGACTATAGTTCACTATACCTCTGAGCTGCAACTTTTAAAGAAGCATTGTCAATAATGTCAGTGTGCCTTCAAGAGATATGCATGATATCATCACAGTATCACTGCATGTGACTGGAAGTTGCAGAGGTCTCATGCACCATATTACCTCATGTTCACTGGAAGCATAACATGTTACAAGGACCATGCTGCTCTGAGTGGTTTAGTTGCTTGATATTCACCAACTGATCTGCCTGTGAATATAATCTTATTAAATACCTAACTTTAAGAAATATCTGTTACATTCTTCAATAACATGACATCCATGCCACATCAGGTAAAGTATTCTGCAAGAAGCAAAATCACATCAAACTCCATGAAATTGTGGAATAATAGACAGTCACTATGTTTGCAATGGGCTCGGCCAGGTTATGAGGTGCCAGGTATGGGCTCACAACTTGAACTAGCCTGCTCATTTAAAATGCCCTGGTGAAAATCAGAAAGCCTGGGAATAAGGCTGGAATCCTGGAATGGGTCATGGAGTCATAGAAATGTACAACTTGGAAATAGACTATTCGGTCCAACTTGTCCATGCTGATCAGATATCCTAATCCTAACCTATTCTAGTCCCATTTTTCAGCACTTGGCCCATATCCCTCCAAACCCTTCCTATACATATACTCATCCAGATTCCTTTTAGATGCTGTAATTGTACCAGCCTCCACCACTTCCTATGGCAGCTCATTCCATACATGCACCGCCCTCTGCGTGAAAAAGATGCCCTTTCGGTCCCTTTTAAATTTTTCCCTTTTCACTCTAAACCCATGCTCTTTAGTTCAGAATTCCCCCACCACAGGGAAAAGGTCTTGTCTATTTACCCTGTCCATGCCCCTCATGATTTTATAAACCTGTGTCCTTCCTGCCATTTGTAAAGGGCTCTCAAATCATTGTAATTCAGTGAAAATGCAGATCTGTGACACCATCTAATGGAAGCAAATTCACAGATACTTGAAGTCAGTGTCCTTTGTTTAGAGGGTGTCCTTTTAAAAAAGTTTTATATATGAGCACAGGCTGAAATTACAAATTAAAATTCCATATAATATATGTTTGTAGGCATAAGCATGAATTCAAAGAAGTTGCAATGTTTCATTAATGTTTATCTGCAACTGAGCATTTTATTGCCAAATCTTCCTTATTCTCACAAATATCAATGTTAAAAATTCAACAATGACCAACTTCAGTTAGTCTGATCAGCCCCAAATCTTCTGGTCTGCATTGAGAGTACAGATACCAAGTAAGGTGTGGTAGGTGCCAGATGGGTGATGAATACAGGTACAGGTGGTGTGGAAATAGGGTGCTATGCAGGGATGAGATTCTGTGGGGGACAGGGAGGTTGAATGGCATCTAAATGGATAAGGGATTAGGATAGGTTGCATGGTTCAGTTCAGTAAGTAAGGTTGATGGCTATTGGGGTGGGTCCAGTGGAGTTTAGAAGGGTAGTCTGTTGGTCAGGGATCCAGTCCATTTGGGGGTTTGGGTTTGGGATGTGCAGATCTGGGGGGGAGTATGGAAGAGAGAATTCAGGGATTTTTGTCAGTGTTGGGGAATCAGGTCAATGTTAGGAATGACACTAGAGTCTGCAGGGAGGTTGGGTACCTTTATGGGAGTCACTGATGAGGACTTCAAAGAGGACTGCCCGTTGGTTACAGAGGCAGACAGTGCCATGTCAGAGAGTACCACTGTTAACTGTGCTGTTAAACTACATGGAATTTCTGTAGTCAGGACTCCAGAAGTTCTATTTGAATAGCTGTTTAGTGAGGGCTCAAGGACATCCTAAGGACCATGGAGTTCAGAAGCCATGTCCAACTAATAGTTAGTATAGCTGGGTTTGAAAAGCTCACAATTAGTGTTTATTGGATGTAACTGAGCAAAATTGGAGCACATCAAAATCCAGTAGTAGTATGAATGAATGCTGTACTGCAGTTTTAGAGTCATGAGGAAAGTCAACATAGGAAAGGAAGTTAATCAACTAGAACATGGTTTGTTGCCTGTGCTAGTGAGGTGAGGAATAGGGGGAAAGAGAGGAGTTGAACACATGGCTACAGAAATGGTGCAGGAGGGAGGGTTTTGGTTTCCTGGATAATTGGGGCTCTTTCTGGAGTAGATGGGACCTCAACAAACAGGACGGTCTTCGCCTGAACCAGCGGGGTACCAATATCCTGGGGGGGGGGGGGGGAATTTTGCTAATGCTATGGGTTGGGTTTAAACTAATTCAGCAGGGGGATGGGAACCTAAATTGTAGTTCAAGTATAGAGGAGATTGAGAGTAGTGAGGTCAGAAATAAGGTTTAAGATTTTAAGGTCGCAAGAAGACACCAGCAAGCAAGA
This sequence comes from Chiloscyllium plagiosum, assembly GCF_037043375.1. Classification (NCBI taxonomy): domain Eukaryota; kingdom Metazoa; phylum Chordata; class Chondrichthyes; order Orectolobiformes; family Hemiscylliidae; genus Chiloscyllium; species Chiloscyllium plagiosum. The sequence goes on from NW_028270156.1 coordinate 56,537,227, forward strand.
AGTTGGTTTGAAGTGTGAGCATCCGGAATAAGGTGGGTGAACTTGCAGCATGGGTTGGTACCTGGGATTTCAATGTTGTGACCATTTCGGAGACATGGGTAGAGCAGTGACAAGAATGGTTACTGCAGGTTGTGGGTTTTAGATGTTTCAGTAAGAACAGAGAAAATGGTAAAAGGAGGGGTGTGTGGCATTGTTAGTCAAAGACAGTGTTACAGTTGCAGAAAGGACATTTGAGGACTCATCTACTAAGGTAGTATGGGCTGAGGTTAGAAACAGGAAAGGAGAGGTCACCCTGTTGGGAGTTCTGTATAGGCCTCTGAATAGTTCCAGAGATGTAGAGGATAGGACACAAAGATGATCCTCGATAGGAGCAAGAGTGACAGGGTAGTTGTTATAGAGGACTTTAACTTTCCAAATATTGACTGGGAATACTATAGTTCAAGTACTTTGGATGGGTTAGTTATTGTCCAATGTGTGCAAGTGATTTTCCTGACACAGTGTGTGGACAGGCCAACAAGGGACGAGGCCACATTAGATTTGGTACCGGGTAATGAACCTGGCCAGGTGTTAGCTTTGGAGGTAGGTGAGCACTTTGGTGATAGCGACCACAATTCGGTTATGTTTACTTTAGTGATGAAAAGGGATAGGACCGCAGGGCAAGAGTATTGGTGGGTGAAAGACAATTATGATATAATTAGTCAGATTTAGGATGCATAGGATGGGGTAGGAAATCGCCAGGGATGAGCATAATTGAAATGTGGAGCTTATTCAAGGACCAGCTACTGCGGATCCTTGATAAGTATGTACCAGTCAGATGGGGACGAAGTTGTCAACTTCCTTACTAAGGAAGTTGAATCTCTTGACAAGAGGAAGAAGAAGGCTTATGTTAGGATGAAATGTTAAGGCTCAGTTAGGGCACTTGAGAGTTACAAGTTAGCCAGATAAGATCTAAAGAGAGAGCTAAGAGGAGCCAGGAGGGGACCTGAGAAGTTGTTGGCAGATAGGATCAAGAAAAACCCTAAGGCTTTCTATAGGTATATCAGGAATAAAAAGAATGATTAGAGTAAGATTAGGGCCAATCAAGGATAGTAGTGGGAAGTTGTATGTGAAGTTAGAGGAGATAGGGGAAGCGCTAATACTTTTCGTTCATATTCACACTTGAAAAAGACAATGTTGTCGAGGAGAATACTGAGATACAGGCTACTAGACAAGATGGGATTGAGGTTCACAAGGAGGAGGTGTTAGCAATTCTGCAAAGTGTAAAAATAGATAAGTCCCCTGGGCCAGATGGGTTTTATTCTAGGATTCTCTGGGAAGCCAGGGACGAGATTGCCGAGCCTTTGGCTTTGATCTTTATGTCGTCATTGTCTACAGGAATAGTGCCAGATGACTGGAGGCTTGCAAATGTTGTTCCTTTGTTCAAGAAGGGGAGTAGAGACAAGCCAGTGAGCTTTACTTCAGTTGTGGGCAAGGTGTTGGAAAGGGTTATAAGAGATAGGATTTATAATCATCTAGAAAGGAATAAGTTGATTAGGGATAGTCAACACCGTTTTGTGAAGAGTAGGTCGTGTCTCACAAACCTTACTGAGTTGAGATGGTGACCAAACAAGTGGATGAGGGTAAAGTGGTTGATGTGGTGTATGTGGATTTCAGTAAGGCATTTGATAAGGTTCCTCGCGGTAGGCTATTGCACAAAATACAAAGAAATGGAATTGATGGTGATTTAATGGTTTGGATCAGAAATTGACTGAAAGAAGAGGGTGGTGGTTGATGGAAAATATTCATCTGGAGCTCGCTTACTAGTGATGTACCACAAGGATCTGTTTGGGTCCACTGCTGGATGAGGACATAGAAGGATGGGTTTGTAAATTTGCAGATGGCACTAAGGTCGGTAGTGTTGTGGATAGCGACAAAGGATGCTGTAAGTTACAGAGGAACATACATAAACTGCAGAGCTGGGTTGAGAAGTGCCAAATGGAGTTCAATGCGGACAAGTGTGAGGTGATTCATTTTGGAAGGAGCAACAAGAATAAAGAGTACTGGGCTAATGGTAAGATTTTTGGTAGTGTAGATGACCAGAGAGATCTCGGTGTCCATGTACAGAGATCCTTGAAAGTTGCCACCCAGGTTGATAGCGTTGTTAAGAAGACATATGGTGTGTTAGCTCTTAGTGGTAGAGGGATTGAGTTTCAGAAACATGAGTTCATGCTGCAGCTGTACAAAACTCTGGTGCGGCCGCACTTGGAGTATTGCATACAGTTCTGGTCACTGCATTATAGGAAGGATTGGAAGGGGTTCAGAGGAGATTGACTAGGATGTTGCCTGGTATGGAGGGAATGTCTTTTGAGGAAACGCTGAGGGTCTTGAGGCTGTTTTCGTTAGAGATAAGAAGGTTGAGAGGTGACTTGAGATATTTAAGCTAATCAGAGGGTTAGATAGGGTGGACAGTGAGTACCTTTTTCCTCGGATGGCAATGGCTGGCACAAGGGACATAGCTTTAAATTGAGGGATGATAGATATAGCACAGATATCAGAGGTAGTTTCTTTACTTAGAGTAATAGGGGCGTGGAACACACTACCTGCAACAGTAGTAGACTCACCAACTTTAAAGGCATTCAAATGGTCTTGGATAGGCACATGGACGAAAATGGAATAATATAAGTTAGATGGGCTTCAGATTGGTTTCACAGGTCAGCACAACATCCGCGAGCCGAAGGGCCTGTACTGCACTGTAATGTTCTAACGGGAGCAGTTGTTGAGGCAGTCCAAGATGAAGCAGCTCATGAAGGGGTTTCAAGTTGGAAGTGTAGAATTGTAATTCCTTGTGAAGTTTGATGAGATTTAATGACCCACAATGGCATTAATGTCTAGAGGAAGTTACTTAGAAATCTGTGGGTTCTTTCATGATCACATTTACTATTTGATATGCACTACAGATGTTTAATCACAGTCTATTATCATATTTACCATGGGAGAGTCCAAAAGTAGAGGGCGTAGGTTTAAGGTGAGAGACAAAAGACTTAAAAGGGACCTAAAGGGGAACTTTTTAAAGCAGAGAGTGGTGCATGTATGGAATGAGCTGCCAAAGGAAGTGGGTGGAGGCTGGTACAATTACAACATGGATGGGTATATGAATAGGAAGGGGGATATCGGCCAAAAGGGACTAGATTAATTTAAGATATCTGGTCGGCACGAATGAGTTGGACAGATGAGTCTGTTTTCATGCTGTACATCTCTATGACTCCATGTAGTATATTTGGTATTTCTATCTGAACATTGAAAGTGTCATTTGTTCAAAATCATGGAATCTAAAGGGTTTATTCTCAACTCTGGTTCTTCCTTTATGTGCTTCACTCCTCTCTGCTTTGCTGTTAGCACCCATATCTTCAGCTAGTCCTCTAGAACTCCTTATGGTTATGATTCAATGTGCTCCTTCTTGATTCTTTTGTAGTACTTGTTTTTAATTGTGGAATGTTTTTATTCAATTCTCAGACTCTCTTCCATTAGATTAATTCATAGTATTATAGAATCGCTACAGTGTGGAAGCAAGCCCTTCGGCCCAACAAGTCCACACCGACCCTCCGAAGAATAATCCACTCAGAACTATTTCCCTACCCTATTAACCTACATTTACCCCTGACTAATGCACCTAACCTATATATCCCTGAACACTATGGGCAATTTAGCATGGCCAATTCACCTAACCTGCACATATTTGTTCGTTGATTCAGGTCAAAAAACAATGAAATCACAAGCTCAAAAGTCAAAAAAGATCCTGCAGGGAGTTATATTAACTTGTTATAACCATAAGATAGAGGAACAGAATTAGGCCATTCAGCCCAGCAAGTCTGCTCTGCCACTTGATTATGGCTGATATGTTTCTCAATCCTTGCCTTCTCCTTGTAACCCTTTATCCCCTTACTAATCAAGTACCTACAATCTCTGTCTTAAAGACACTCAATGACTTAGCCTCTACATCCTTCTGCTGCAATGAGTTCCATAGATTCACCACCCTCTGACTGAACAAATTCCTTTTCATCTCAGTTATAAGAGTCATCCCTTCACTTGACTGTGCCTTTGGGTCATGGTCTATTCAACAAGTAGAAACATCTTTTACACATTCACTGGCTCCAGTCCTCTCAGTATTCGTGAAGTTTCAGTGAGATCCCCCATTATCCTCCTAAATTCCACGGAGTACAGACCCAGAGTCCTCAACCACTCTTCATATGACTAGCCCTTCATTCCCAGGATAATGCTCATGAACCTCCTCTGGATCCCCTCCAGAGTCTTTGACATGGAGCCAAAAACTGCTCACAATATTCCAAATGCAGTCTGACCAAAGTCTTATACAACTCAACAGCACATCCCTCTCATATTGTAATCCTTTCAAAATGAATGCTAACATTGCATTTGCCTTTCTAACTGCTAAATGAACGGTTATCTTTCAAGAGCATTCTAAAATAGGACTAAGTCCCTAAGTGCTTCAAATTTCCGAAGCCTTTCCCTTTGAGAAAATAGTCCATGCTTCTATTCTTCCCAACAAAATGCATGACCTCACACTTTCTCACATTGTATTCCATCTGCCACTTCTTTGCCCACTCTCCTAGTCGGTCCAAGTCCTCTGCAGCTTTCCCACTTCAAACACTATCTGTACTTTCACCTATCTTTGTCATCTGCATCAGTTCTTTTGTCCAGATCATAGTGTGGTTCAAGCACTGACCCTTGGAACTCCACTAGTCACTGGCTGTCATCCTGAAAAGAACCCCTTTATCCCCATTCATCCCCCACACAGTGCAGCTGCTGTGGCTCAGAAGGTAGCGTATCATAGATAATACAAATGTGTGTGCAATCAAAAATTACAACACTGCCTTGCACTATGCAGTAACATATAGAAAATGCTGAAATCTATAATAAAAACACAAAATGACAAATTGAGATCAATATTTTTAACGAAGTTGAGAGTGGCAGATGCTACATGATCTGTACTTTTGAACAGAGCAGACAGTAAAGGGATAAATGAAATCTGGGGACTGACAACTCTCAGCACACAGGTATTCTTGCTGTTGTTTCAGTGAGAATCAGTGGTTTGCAGGGTTATTAGTTACAGAGAGGATATCAAGTTGCTTCAACCAACAGTTACGTACAAACTAAAGAATTACTACAAATTACAGTTTGGATATTGGGACGTTGCACCCAGTAATGATCGTGAGTTAGTTTTTTTAAATGTTGGTGATAAGGGAAATTTACATTTTAACAATACTCTTAGTTACTGATGCACTTTATTAGTTTCTATTAGTTATTGGTGGAAGTAAAGCTCCTTGCACCTTATGAATTGTTCACTCATTTACGGCTTTCCTTCTTCCCCGCTTTTGGCTTTCATCTGCTCACCAATGCTCTGCTAACTCATCAAACATATTATAAACCAGCTGATCTCAAGCACAGATACTCATTCAAAAATACACAGTCACATTTGTAGATATTACCGTCAGATCTTGTGATCAAGAATCCAACAATGTTTCCAACAAGGTTAAAAGCCCGATTTTCCAGTCACAGCCAAACATTACCCATTGAAACGATTTCAATATTTTTAACTTCCAGCCTTGGGTTTGATATTTTTGATTGGAATTGTGACTCTTATCTAGAGGTGGATAGGTGCAGTCTGTGCATATATAATATACAAAGTTTTCATCTGTTACCCCATTCTCAACTACAATATGTTACCGAATAGGAGCTCATGTAATCTTTATTCAACTCTTATAGCCCAAGAGTTTCAAAATTACATTGCTTATTTACAAAATGGGCACAGCATTTAAAAGATAACAAAGTCTTTATTAATGGTATACATATTACCTCACTACACACCAGAATATAACTTTTTTTTCCTTGATGTAGTTACAGTTTGACACCAAGGACACACAATATCTGTTCCCCAGTCATCCCTCAATTTAATGTAATTAACAGTAAAGTGTTAAACACATGCATTTAGTCAAAGTAGCTGCAGCTGCAGATGTTAAATTCAACTAAAACTTATTGCTAAATTACTGATTTAAAAACGTCAGCAGCCTTGGGATCAAACTAACTACATTAGTTATCTTCACTATCTTTACCACATTTCATTCGAATATTCTTTCGATTTCTCTTTCTTCCACTATGAAATACCACTGACTCATGCACATTCTGCCCTGTAGACTCTTGTTTTCCATCTTTCACTGGATCCTCTGCATCTTTTTCATGCCACCATGCTTTCATATCTTCCACTTCATTCATTTCACCATAATCAAGGTGTGCCAAATCCACTTGCCCAGGTCCCTCTGGATTCAGTCCCATTTTCTTTGCCTGCTTCCTGACCACAATAGGAGCTTCTTGTTCTGTCATTTCTACACCATCTGTCTTGCCGCTGGTTGGTTTCAATGGTTTGGAGAATAGGATTTTACCAGAAACATTATCAGACTCCTGTTTAAAACAGGAAGTGAAGCTTTCATCCAGGTCCACTTTGGACTTTTTGTTTCTCTGTTTATTTAAGCTGTCCATGAACTCAAATGCCACCATTGTATTCTTCTTATTGCTAGTTTCAGGAATTTCCTCCAGATTATACTTGGTCCAGCGTTCAGGATGCAAAAGGTAGTCTGGGACAAACTGTGCTTTCTTACTCTGTTTTCCTCTGGGGGGCTCCCCAATAACATGCCTCTTTGCAGAAGAAGTGGTCTGAATTCCTGGAGGAGATCCTGCTGTCGGTTTTCTGAGAGAAGGAGCTGGATTTGGTGGATGCTTAGATTCACTGTCAACAAGGTTGGTGTCCCTGGGATGAGATGCATCAAATGTTACTACATTCTCTAAGCCACTAAATATATTCTGACTACGAAAGGAGAAGCTGGAACTAGTTCCTCGCAGCTGAAACAATTGTGATGGTGGTCTGTTTCCAACAACAGATAAAGAATGATTAGACAGGTAGTCACACTGTGGTTCAATTCCTTCAGTAAGTGAGCCATCTGCGGACCAGGAATCTGCATCAGATTCTCTAAGAGGTGACAAAGAATTGAACGATTGCAGATTGGTCTCAGAGTCAGTGTCACTGTCACTGAGTGATTCTGTATCACTGGATATCCTGGTTTCATGATCTGAACCTTTTAAAAGCCAGACATCTGTGGAAATCATGTTGTTTTCTCTGTCCGACATTTTATTGCAATAAAGGAGCGTTTTCCTCAGATGGCACTGCAGCAAACAGTTGCTTCCAGATGTCCAAGGAACTCTCAGCCTGGTCAAAAAACACACAACAGGAGTACACAGTAAAAGAATAAGTAGCTAAAGGAACTTGAAGAACACAAGCTTTTATAAAGCAGTGCATCATATCTCTTGAAAATATTCTACTAAGAGCAATATTTAAATATAAAATCAATATGAATCATCAAACCTTAAACAAAGACAGTACAATGAAGTCAGATCTAGTTTATTGTTAAATGTTGGGAACTTACTATTTTGCTATGTAATAAAATCTTGTGTACTGGAAGCATAAGATCATTATCAAAATCAAACTGGTAATTGGTTGATACGGTTACTTAACCAGAAATATGTAATTTATTTTATTTTATCTGAGCACCTTCACAGAAAAATGAGAACTCCATTTAAAACTGGTGAACTGCTTACCACCAATTAAGGAGTTTAACTGAACCTGGGTGATTCTGTGCAGTTAGCTAAATAACAATGATTAAGTAGGGGTTAACATTCAGAGTAATCAAAGGCACCTGGGTCAGTTCAGCATCATTTTATTCATAGTATTTTTAAAATACCACAGTAAACCACTAGCCTCCAAAGCTATCTTGACCACATTAAGAATTTTACTTCATTCCCCCAGTTTGTCCATTAGTATTAACTCTGTATAATGGTGCAAGTGTGCATACCCACACTTCTGAAAAACCTTCCTTTTCTTGAAGTGAACAGTGAGCGAGTGAGGGGGAGAACGAGAGCAAGGGAGGGGACGACAGCAAGGGCGTGAGAGCGCGCAAGAAAGAGAATGAAAGCGAGCGTGGGAGAGAACAAGAGCAAGTGAGGGAGAGCGAGCCAGAGCACGGGAGCGAGATCGAGAGGACAAGAGCGAGAGGGAGCAAGCGAGAGAGCATTAGATCAAGCGAGAGCGAGAGAACAAGAGCGAGCAAGGGAGAGAACAAGAGTGGGCGAGAGGGTGGGAACGACAACGGGCGAGGGTGGGAACGAGAGCGGGCACTAGAACAAGTGAGAGCGAGAGGATGAGAGCGAGCGGACGAGAGCAAGTGAGGGGCCGAGAGCCAGGGAGAGGACAAGAGCGAGCGAGCAAGCACGAGAGCGAGCGAGAGAGAGAATGACAATGAGCAGATGAGAGCAAGTGAGCAAGAGGGAGAGAATGAAAGAGGACAAGGGAAAGAATAAGAGCGAGCGAGGGAGAGAACGAGAGCGAGCGAGAGGACGAGAGGAGAGCGAGCATTCGAGAGGGAGAGAACTGAGCGAGCATGAGAGCGTGCGAGAGAGAGAGCGAGAGCACAAGAGCGAGCAAGGGAGAGAGAACGAGAGCAAACGACAGCGAGCAAGCGGACGAGAGCGATCAAGCGAGAGGACGAGAACAAGTGAGCGAGAGGATGAGAGTGAGCGAGAGCAAGTGAGGGAGAGGACGAGAACAAGAGTGAGTGAGGGAAAGGATGAGTGCAAGCAAGAGAACAAGAGCGAGTGAGGGCGAGCACATGAGCGAGCGAGGGAGAGAAAACGAGAGCGAGTGAGGGAGAGAAAACGAGAGCCAGCGAGGGAGAGAACGTGAGAAAGCGAGAGAGAGCACTAGAGCGAGCGACGATGAGAGCGAGCGAGAGAATGACAATGAGAGGACAAGAGCAAGTTAGCCAGAGGATGAGCGAGTGAGGGAGAGAACCAGAGCGAGCGAGGGAGAGAACCAGAGCAAGCGAGAGAATGAGAGCAAATCAGAGCGCGAGAGCAAATGAGGGCGAGAACGAGCGAGGGCAAGCATGAGACTGAGCTAGAGAGAGAAAATGAGAGTCAGCTAGGGAGAGGACGAGAGCGAGCAAGAGGACGAGAGTGAATGAGGGAGAGAACGAGAGTGAGGGAGAAAGCGAGAGGATGAGAGCAATCGAGCGAGGGTGAGAGCGAGCAAGAGGGTGAGAGCGAGGTAACGAGAACGCGAGCGTGCCTGAGAGAGAATGAGCAAGAGTGAATGAGCGAACGAGCGAGAAAAGGGAGTGTGAGATCATGAGAAACAGAATGAGAGAGAGAGCGAGCGAACACGAGTGAGAGAGCGAGCGAACACGAGTGAGAGAGCGAGCGAACACGAGTGAGAGAGCGAGAGAACACGAGAGAGAGAGCGAGAGAACACGAGTGAGAGAGCGAGAGAACACGAGTGAGAGAGCGAGAGAACACGAGTGAGAGAGCGAGAGAACACGAGAGAGAGTGCGAGAGAACACGAGTGAGAGAGCGAGAGAACACGAGTGAGAGTGCGAGAGAACACGAGTGAGAGAGCGAGAGAACACGAGTGAGAGAGCGAGAGAACACGAGTGAGAGAGCGAGAGAACACGAGTGAGAGAGCGAGAGAGAAACACGAGAGAGAGAAACACGAGAGAGAGAGAGAAACACAAGAGAGACAGAAACGCGAGAGAGACAGAGAAAGAACAGAGTGAGAGAGCGAGAGAGAACACGAGAAAGAGTGTGCGAGAGAGAGAAAACAAGAGAACGAGAACACAAGAGAGAGAGAACGAGCGAGAGAGAGAAAACGAGAGAAACGAGAGAGAACAAATGAGAGAGAGAGAAACGAGAGAGAGAGAGAACGAGAGAGAGAGAGAACACGAGAGAAACGAGAGAAACGAGAGAGAAACGAGAGAGAAACGAGAGAGAGAGAAAAACGAGAGAGAGAGAAACGAGAGAGAGAGAGAAACGAGAGAGAGAGAGAAACGAGAGAGAAAGAGAAACGAGAGAGAAAGAGAAACGAGAGAGAAAGAGAAACGAGAGAGAAAGAGAAACGAGAGAGAGAGAGAGAGAAATGAGAGAGAGAGAGAAACGAGAGAGAGAGAGAAAGGAGAGAGAGAGAGAGAGAAATAAGAGAGAGAGAGAGAGAGAGAGAGAGAGAGAAACGAGAGAGATAGAATAAGAGATACAGAACGAGAGAGAGAGAAAGTGAGACACACAAAACGAGACAGAGCGAGAAACAGGCACAGAATGAGAGATAGAGATACAGAATGAGAGACACAGAACGAGCAAGAGACAGAACGAGACAGAGAGACAGACAGAACGAGAAAGAGACAGACAGAACGAGAGAGAGAGGGAGACACAGAAAGAGAGAGAGAACAAGACAGAGAGAACAAGAGAGAAATAAAATGAGAGGACAAGAAAAAAAACAAGAGAGCAAGAGAGAGAGAAAACGAGCGAGAGAAAGAGAGAGAACACGAGAGAGAAGACACGAGAGCGAGAGAAGACACGAGAGCGAGAGAAGACACGAGAGCGAGAGAGACACGAGAGCGAGAGAGACACGAGAGCGAGAGAGACACGAGAGCGAGAGAGACACGAGAGCGAGAGAGACACGAGAGCGAGAGAGACACGAGAGCGAGAGAGACACGAGAGCGAGAGAGACACGAGAGCGAGAGAGACACGAGAGCGAGAGAGACACGAGAACGAGAGACGAGAGAGCGAGAGACACGAGAGAGAGAGAGAGAGAAAGACACGAGAGAGAGAGAGAGAGAGACGAGAGAGAAAAACGAGAGAAACGACAGACAGAAAGAGAGAGAGAGAACGAGAGACCGACAGACAGAACGAGAGAGACAGACAGAACGAGAGAGACAGACAGAACGAGAGAGACAGACAGAACGAGAGAGACAGACAGAACGAGAGAGACAGACACACAGAAAGAGAGAGAACAGAGAGACAGAGAGAGACACAGAACGACAGAACGAGAGACAGAGACAGACAGAACGAGAGACAGAACAAGAATGACAGGGATACAGACAGAATGAGAGAGAGGCAGAACGAGAGAGACACACAGAACAAGAGAGAGAGACACACACACAGAATAAGAGGTAGAGAGAGAGACAGACACAGACACAGAATGAGAGAGAGACAGATAGACAGAACGAGAGAGAGAGAGACAGAAAGAGAGAAAGGAAGACACAGAGAGAGAGGGAGAGAGAGAGAGGGAGAGAGAGAGAGAGAGAGAACAAGACAGAGAGAACGAGAGAGAGAGAAAGAAAATGAGAGAACAAGAAAAAAACAAGAGAACGAGAGAAAATGAGAGAACGAGAACACACACAAGAGGATGAGAGAAGGAACCAAAAGACAGAAAGTACTTGACTTCACTCTCACCAATCTGGTTGTTGCAGACGCATCTGTCTGTGATAGTACTGGAAGGAGTGACCACGGTACAGCCCTCATGGAGTCAAAGTCCCATTTAGGTAGCTTCCATCTGCCATGCTAAATGGCCACGGACAGATCTAAAGACTCAGGACTGGACAATTACAAGGAACTGTGGGCCATCAGCCACAGCAGATTATACTTCAACGCAACCTACAACCTCATGGTCCAATATATCTTCCATTATCCAGGGCATCAACCCTGGTTCAACGGACCGTGCAGGACCACATCCAGTTATGAATAGAGGTGAACAATTTAACAGCTCATTGGAAGAGGAAGTTTCACAATATCCTTATTCTCAATGACAACATTCCAGCATTAACAGTTCCAGAACTTGGTACATCCATATCCAAGTTGTTCCACTACAGCTACAATGGCTGTATCTATCAGATAATGTAGAAAATTGCCCAAACACACAAGATGCAAAAAAGGACAAATCCAAATCTGTCAATTACTGATCCATCTATTTGCTCATGTTCATCAGTAAAGCGATATAAGGGGTTTCAATAGTGCTGTCAAGCAGTTTCACAAAAACCTGTTCAATGAAAATTCATTTAAGTTTTTCCAGGACCACTCAGCTCCTGATTCATTACAGCTTTGATTCAAACATGGACAAAAGAGCTGAACTACAGAGGAGAGATCCCTTGATGCCAAATCCACAGTTGACCAAGTGTGGCATCAAGGAGTCCTCGTAAAATAAAGAATCAATGGAAATTCGGAGGGGCTGTCTATTGGTTAGAGTCATATGAGCCTAAAGGAAGATATTTATGTGGTTGTTGGAGGCCCGTCATCTGAGCTCCACAATATCTTTGTAGGAGTTACTCAGGGTAGTGTTTTAGGCCCAGCCATCTCAGCTTAATGACCTTCCCTCCATAATAAAGTCAAAAGTGGAGAAGTTCACTCATGGTGGCACTATATTCAGCAGATTTGCAACTCCTCAGGTACTGAAGCTATGTCCAAATACAGAAAGACCTGAACAAATCCAGGCTTGAGATGCCAAGTGGCAAGTAACATTCATGACACACATGTACCCCGGCATTGCCATCCGCAACAAGAGAATCTAACCATCACTCCTTGACATTCAATGGTATTACCATCACTGATTCCCTCACCAACAACTTCCTGGAGGCTTACCATGGACCAGAGACTGCAATGGACTAGCCTTACAAATACTGAGACTACAAGAGCAGGTCAGATGCCAGGAATTCTGCAATGAATAATTCACCTCCTGACTCTCCAAAGCCTGTCCATCATCCACAAGGCACATGTCAGGGATATGATGGAATGATCCCCTCTTGCCTGCAACAATACTTAAGACGCTTGACACTATCTAGGTAAAAGCAGCTTGCTTGCTTCAATTGCACCTTGTTAAACATTCATTCCCTTCACTACTGACGCACAGTAAGGCATTTCAGACAGCACTTTCCAAACCTACTACCATCTCGAAGGATTGGTAGATCATGGTACTTAAAACTGGTACAATATCATATCTGTTACATTTACTAAAAACAGTATTCCATTAATTGACGAGTGGAAATGATTTATACTCCCAGAATATATCCTCCACATTACTAGAATTAAAGTATTTTTGACAATCTGATAAATCAAGGATTATGCTGTAGGAGTCTGGCAAAAAATTTGGAAAGAAAAATTAATTTTTGTTGGATCAGATGGTGTTGTATTATAGTTTTGATAAATGGATCTATGTAAAGATGTCTTATACTAACAGCACTTTCATGGAATTACATTATTCTATACCTATTGTTGAGTGAGTGAAAAGCTGTAATTCCTAAAGAGCATCAGCACCCAGGTTCGATTCCAGCCTCAGGCGACCGTCTGCATGGAGTTTGCACATTCTCCCCGTGTTTGCGTGGGTTTCCTCCGGATGCTCCGATTTCATCCCACAGTCCAAAGATGTAAAGGTCAGGTGAATTGGCCATGCTAAATTGCCCTTAGTGTTAGGTACATAAGTCAGAGGGAAATGGGTCTCGGTAGGTTACTCTTTGGAAAGTCGGTGTGGACTTGTTGGGCCAAAGGACCTGTTTCCACACTGTAGGGAATCTAATCTAACCTAATCTAAACACAGCCAGTTAATTTCAGGATAGATAAGGTGCTGCCACATAATTCCCTCTAGTATCTATAAATAGATAAAAGGGAAAACTACTGATCAAGGCTTACCTTATTCTGAGACTGAATCAATTTTCCTCCTTCCCGGTCTGTCAAAGCTACCAGAGTTCTAAGCTCACACACCCTGTCGAAAGAAAACATCAGAAGCACTAAACTTAGCACTTTAATTGTTTTTAATCAGCCGCACAATATCTCTCAAATTTTAGATTTAGGAAGAATTTGTGTTTTGAACTTCCTATTTTCTATTGCTCTTTGCAGTTTCAAACATCAAAATACCCTGCTGAACCAACATTTCTGGCACATATTAAAGAATCTAAGACACTATTCCAAGCAGAGCTGCACCAGAAACTAGGCATTTGCATCCTCCTCAATGAACACAATCAACAATCAATTATTTAGTCACTTATCTCAGTTGTTTGTTTTCCAATACATAATACTTAATTCATTGCAAAGTAGTTTGTTGCCAAGTGGTTTGGAATACAAATAAAGTAGGGCAATTTCTTAAACAAAAACAGAAAGTACTGGAAATAAAGTACTCAGCAGTTCTGACACCATCTGTGGAGCCAGATTGATGATCTTATCAGAACTGAACATGGTGCATTTTGTTGTTGTTTTACAGTCACAGATGTACAGCACGGAAACAGACCCTTCGGTCCAACTCGTCCATGCCGACCAGATATTCCAACCTAATTTCATCTACTGCCAGCACCCGGCCCATATCCCTCCAAACCCTTCCTATTCATATAAGCATCCAGATGCCTTTTAAATGTTGCAATTGTACCAGCCTCCACCACGTCCTATGGCAGCTCATTCCATACACGTACCACCCTCTGCATGAAAATGTTACCCCTTAGGTCTCTTTTATATCTTTCCCCTTTCACCCTAAACCTATGCCCTCTAGTTCTGGACTCCGCTTCCCCAGGGAAAAGACTTTGTCTATTTATTTTATCCATGCCCCTCATAATTTTGTAAACCTCTATAAGGTCACCCCTCAGCCTCTGATGCTCCATGGAAAATAGCCCCAGCCTGTTCAAACTTTCCATATAGCTCAAATCCTCCAACCCTGGCAACATCCTTGCAAATCTTTTCTGAACCCTTTCAAGTTTCACAACATCCTCCCTTTAGAAAGGAGATCAGAATTGCATATAATATTCCAAAAGTGGCCTAACCAATGTCATGTATAGCTGCAAAATGACCTCCTAACCCCTGTACTCAATACTCTGACCAATAAAGGAATGCATACCAAACACCTTCTTCACTATCCTATGCTACCTGCGACTCTACTTTCAAGGAACTATTTGGCTTTGTCCAATTTTCCCTGGAAGGATTTAATCTTTTTATGCCAGTAGTGACAAATACACATAACCTTTAGCATGTTCATCTCTGAAAAAGATCTTTTGGATTGTGATCTCATGTATAAACCATAATTTTGTGCCAAGTGCTCACGATAAATGATTAGTTTCTAGTAGAATGCCAACAGCAGAATACCAACGTTTATTGGCTCAAGTTTTAATGTTATTCAAATTTATAGACACACTTTTTCATTTAGTTAAAAATCACACAACACTAGGTTATAGTCCAACAGGTTTAATTGGAAGCACACTAGCTTTCGGAGCGACGCTCCTTCATCAGGTGATTGTGGAGGGCTCGATCGTAACACAGAATTTATAGCAAAAATTTGCAGTGTGATGTAACTGAAATTATACATTGAAGAATTGATTGTCTGTTAAGCCTTTCATCTGTTAGAATATAGTGATAGTTTCACTTCTTTCATGTGTAAATCACAAAACCCTTTTTTTTAAAGTTGCATTCTCGGGTTAGCTGTTAACAATGGTGATAGCTAGACAATAATGTTGAAAGTGTTAGCCCCCTGTGTTCTCTGTCTATGACCTGATGTTTAGATTGATTCCAATCTAAAAAGTGAGATAACAGTTTTACATGCAGTTTTTGAGCTCAGAGTTCTACATGAATATATGTGGTTTTTGAGCAAAGTGCAATGTAACTCTGAAAGTACCAAAAAAATTCACCATACAAAATATATGTGTGCATGTGGGTCTTTGTCTGTCTGTCTGTGTGTCTGTCTGGGGTGGGGGTTGTGTGTGTGTGTGTGTGTGTGTGTGGTGAGTGCAGAGTGTCTTAAGTCTGTGAGGGGGTGCATGTGTGGGAGTCTGTGTGTCTATAAGGGTGTGTGTGGGTGTCTGTGTGCGCGCCTGTGTGTATGTGTCCGTGTGTATGTGAGAGTGTGTGTGTGTGTAGGAATATCTGTGTGTGTAGGAATATCTGTGTGTGTGTGTGTGTGTGTGTAGTGCAATGGTGATGACCTGTAATGTGACATGAACCCAAGGTCCCAGTTGAGGCCCTCCCTATGGGTACCATACTTAGCTATCAGCCTCTGCTCGGCCACCACTTTCCTCTGCTGCCTGTCCCGAAGTCCACCTTGGAGGATGGTCACCCGAAGGTCCGAGGCTGAATGTCCTGGACCACTGAAGTGTTCCCCAACTGGGAGGGAACCCTCCTGTCTGTTGATTGTTGTGTGGTGCCCGTTCATCCGTTGTCGTAGCCTTTGCTCGGTTTCCCCAATGTACCATGCCTCATAGGGAGGGCCTCAACCGGGACCTTGGGTTCATGTCACATTACAGGTCATCACGATTGCACTACACACACACATACATACACACACACACAGATATTCCTACACACACACACACTCTCACATACACACGGACACAGATACACACAGACACCCACACACACCCTTATAGACACACAGACTCCCACACATGCACCCACTCACAGACTTAAGACACTCTGCACTCACTACACACACACACACACACACACACACATACACAAAACCCCCACCCCAGACAGACACACACACAGACAGACAAAGACCCACATGCACACATATATTTTGTGTGGTGAATTTTTTTGATACTTTCAGAGTTACATTGCACTTTGCTCAAAAACCACATACATTCATGTAGAACTCTGAGCTCAAAAACAGCATGAATTTATGTAAAACTCTGTTATCTCACTTTTTAGATTGGAATCAATCTAAACATCAGGTCATAGACAGAGAACACAGGGGGCTAACACCTTCAACATTATTGTCTAGCTATCACCATTGTTAACAGCTAACCCGAGAATGCAACTTTAAAAAAAAGGGTTTTGTGATTTACACATGAAAGAAGTGAAACTATCACTGTATTCTAACAGATGAAAGGCTTAACAGACAATCAATTCTTCAATGTATAATTTCAGTTACATCACACTGCAAATTTTTGCTATAAATTCTGTGTTACGATCGAGCCCTCCACAATCACCTGATGAAGGAGCGTCGCTCCGAAAGCTAGTGTGCTTCCAATTAAACCTATTGGACTATAACCTGGTGTTGTGTGATTTTTAACTTTGTACACCCCAGTCCAACACCTGCATCTCCGAATCATGACTTTTTCATTCAGGCAGCTTATATATTAGAAAGAACAAAGTACTGCAAATGCTGAAAATCTAAAATAAAGACACCAGGGAAAATAGCCCGAGCCTATTTAACGTTTCCCTCTCGCTCAAACACTTCAGCCCTGGCAACATCCTTGTAACACTTTTCTGCACCCTTTCAGGTTTACCAACATCTTTCCCATAGCAGGGAGACCAGATTTGAATACAATATTCCAAAAGTGACCTAACTGCCGTAACATACGTCCCAACTCCTATACTCAATGCACTGACCAATAAAGTCAAATGAAACCAAAGTCTTCTTCACTAGCCTGTCAAGCTGCAACTCCACCTTCAAGAAACTATGAACCTAAGGTTTTTTTGCTCAGCAACACTCCGCAGGTCTCTACCATTAAGCATATATATCCTGCCCTGATTTTCCCAAACGTAACCCATCTACCTGACTACATCTGCAGTTATCAACCTTCCTGAAACTGCCATCCATCGCATCCCCCCGGTTCCTGTAAATTCGTCATTGCCACCTGCTGCTGCTGCTTCAACAGATCCATGCGATCAGATAGAATTTGCAATCAAACCCACTTCCTCCAAACATAATCATCAAGAACACTGAAATTAACCCTAATCTTCCACATCCAACAGGAAGAGCACATCGCTCTACTAAAGGCCAACTCTGCATCTTAATCTACAGACCCAGGAAATAGCACAGTCTTACTGCTCTGAAAACATTTCAGAAAAAGGAAATCATGCCTGATAAATTCATTACAATTCTTTGAGGACATAATAGAGGATAGATAAAGGTGAACCAGAAGGCGTAATTTATTTGGATTTCCAAAAGATATCGCAAGTAAGATTACTTAAGGTAAGAGCTCATGGTGTTGCGGGTAGTATATTAAGCATGATTAGAGAGTTAGGAGAAAGTGAGGACTGCAGATGCTGGAGATCAGAGTTGAGAGTGTGGTGCTGGAAAAGCACAGCAGGTCAGGTAGCATCTGAGGAGCAGGAGAATCAACGCTTCGGGCCTAAGCTGATAGAAAATATAATTGTGATGACAGGGGCATTTTAAGGATGGCAACTAATGGAGTGCCACAGGGATCAATGATAGAGCCATAATTATTTACAATATATATTGTCTTGGGTGCAGAATTGAAGGTACTATCGAGTTTGCAGATGACTGAAAAGTAGTTGGGAAAGCAATTAGTTAAGATGATGCAAGGAGTCGACAGAGGGATACAGCCAAGCTAAGTGAGTGGGTGAAAACTTGGAAGATGGAACATAATGTTGCAAAACTTGAGGTTATGTACTTTGGCAGGAAGAATATAAGTACGGACTATTATTTAAACAAGGAAAAGCAGATTGCAAAAAAGTGCACCACAGAGGGATCTGTGAGGTCATTGTGTACAAATCACGAGCATCCAAGTTTTTTTAAAAAATTCATTTGTGGGATCTGAATGGTGAAGAGGAAAGAAATCCTCTTCCCTGAAGACCAGTAGGAGAGGCCACACTACCACACCAGACTGGTTGGAGATCACATGGGCCAGTGCCATCTCGAGATAAGACGGACTGACTACAGTGCCGCAAGAAAGTGTTCTGACAGAGGAAGTGTAGTGCTCTGTTCTCTGCTACCTCACACTTAGCAGACAGCCTTGACTGAGGACTGCTGCACAGCATGGCCATCTGACTGGTTGCGAGACTGTATCAGCTGTCAATACAAGGCATTGCAGGGCAAGATGAGGAATTCCAGTAGGGACCAGGTGAGTGCATGTGAAGGAAGCAATGGACCAGCCACGGTAAGTAGCTTGGTCCACACCACGGAATGGGTTCCTGTCCCTCTGCAATACCTGCATCCAATGCAGACATACAGTGCTGTCAGTGTGTCCTGCTAGACAAACCTGCCTTTGAAGATGTGACATCGATGCGGCATGACATCGAACAATTCTTCTGCCGCCTTCGCCTCCGTGCCTACTTCTTCAAACAGGATTCTCGCCCACTCTCTGACGACCGCTTCTCCCGCCTCCAACACACCTCATCCACCTGGACACCCCGTGCTGGCCTCTTACCCGCCCTCGATTTCTTCATAGCCAACTGCCGCCGTGACATTAACCGCCTCAACTTCTCCACCCCTCTCACCCACTCCAACCTCTCACCCTGGGAACGTGCAGCCCTCCACTCCCTCCGTTCCAACCCCAACCTCACTATCAAACCAGCAGACAAGGGAGGCGCGGTAGTAGTTTGGCACACCGACCTTTACACCGCTGAGGCTAAACGTCAGCTCACGGACACCTCCTTCTACTGCCCCCTTGACCATGACCCCACCTCCCACCACCAAACCATCATCTCCCAGACCATCCAGAACCTCGTCACCTCAGGGGATCTCCCATCCACCGCCTCCAATCTCATAGTCCCACAACCCCACACCACCCATTTCTACCTCCTGCCCAAAATCCACAAACCTGACAGCCCCGGCCGACCCATTATCTCAGCCTGCTCCTGCCCCACCGAACTCATCTCTGCATACCTCGACACGGTCCTGTCCCCCTTAGTCCAAGAACGCCCCACCTACGTTTGGGACACCACCCACGCCCTCTACCTCCTCCATGATTTTCGCTTCCCCAGTCCCCAACGCCTTATCTTCACCATGGACATCCAGTCCCTGTACACCTCCATCCCCCATCACGAAGGACTTAAAGCCCTCCACTTCTTCCTTTCCCGCCGTACCAACCAGTACCTTTCCACTGACACCCTCCTTCGACTGACTGAACTGTTCCTCACCCTGAACAACTTCTCTTTCCAATCCTCCCACTTCCTCCAAACCAAAGGAGTAGCCATGGGCACCCGCATGGGCCCCAGCTATGCCTGCCTTTTCGTAGGATATGTGGAACAGTCCACCTTCCGCAGCTACACTGGCACCACCCCCACCTTTTCCCCCGCTACATCGATGACTGTATCGGCGCTGCCTCGTGCTCCCACGAGGAGGTTGAACAGTTCATCCAATTTACCAACACCTTCCACCCCAACCTCAAATTCACCTGGACCGTCTCAGACTCCTCCCTCCCCTTCCTAGACCTTTCCATTTCTATCTCGGGTGACCGAATCGACACGGACATTTACTATAAACCGACCGACTCCCACAGCTACCTAGACTACACCTCCTCCCACCCTGCCCCCTGTAAAAACGCCATCCCATATTCCCAATTCCTTCGTCTCCGCCGCATCTGCTCCCAGGAGGACCAGTTCCAAAACCGTACAACCCAGATGGCCTCCTTCTTCAAGGACCGCAATTTCCCGCCAGACGTAGTCGACGATGCCCTCCACCGCATCTCTTCCACTTCCCGCTCCTCCACCCTTGAGCCCCGCCCCTCCAACCACCACCAGGACAGAACCCCACTGGTCCTCACCTACCACCCCACCAACCTCCATGTACAACATATCATCCGCCGTCATTTCCGCCACCTCCAAACGGACCCCACCACCAGGGATATATTTCCCTCCCCTATCAGCGTTCCGAAAAAACCACTCCCTCCGTGACTCCCTCGTCAGGTCCACACCCCCCACCAACCCAACCTCCACTCCCGGCACCTTCCCCTGCAACCGCAAGAAATGCAAAACTTGCGCCCGCACCTCCCCCCATACTTCCCTCCAAGACCCCAAGGGACACTTCCATATCCGCCACAAATTCACCTGCACCTCCACACACATCATCTATTGCATCCGCTGCACCCGATGTGGCCTCCTCTATATTGGGGAGACAGGCCGCCTACTTGCGGAACGTTTCAGAGAACACCTCTGGGACACCCGGACCAACCACCCCGTAGCCCAACACTTTTAACTCCCCCTCCCACTCCACCAAGGACATGCAGGTCCTTGGACTCCATCGCCAGACCATGGCAACACGACGGTTGGAGGAAGAGCGCCTCATCTTCCGCCTGGGAACCCTCCAACCACAAGGGATGAACTCAGATTTCTCCAGTTTCCTCATTTCCCCTACCCCCACCTTGTCTCAGTCAAATCCCTCGAACTCAGCACCACCTTCCTAACCTGCAATCTTCTTCCTGACCTCTCCGCCCTCACCTTGACCTCCCTCCACCTATCGCATTTCCAACGCCCCTCCCCCAAGTCCCTCCTCCCTACCTTTTATCTTAGCCTGCTGGACACACTTTCCTCATTCCTGAAGAAGGGCTTATGCCCGAAACGTCGATTCTCCTGTTCCTTGGATGCTGTCTGACCTGCTGCGCTTTTCCAGCAACACATTTTCAGCCCTGATCTCCAGCATCTGCAGTCCTCACTTTCTCCTTTGAAGATGCACTGCTAGTGCATTTAAGAATGCCAGGATAGTGGCAATGGTACACTGAAGGTCAAGTGCCTTTGACTGTGGTGGAAGGGTACATAAGGGTGGTGTTGGTGGTTTGTGTCCAGCTGTACAGTTTTTCCACAGGCAGGATATAGGTCTTTTGGAGCAAGTGATGAATTGAAGCCACCAAACCCTGCTGTACTTTCCATATCAACTTTTCCTGATAGCTAATCTATATGCTAAGTTTGGTAATATTGTAAGTCATAGTATCAAAAAGTCATTTAAAAGTAATGAGTGTCAATTGGAGCTCATGTTTGCCTCATGAAAATTTCACCATGTTGTTTGACAAAAGCTTACTAGATGCAGTGAGATCATCTTAATGTTGAAACAGACCTCAGTCAAAATCTCACCTGATTCTGTCAATCATTTTGTCATAGTCTGATAAAATTCTGCCTATAATGGGCTTAATTATCCATTAAAGGAGTAGCAGGCATTTTGAAGATCACAGGGCAGGTCACATTGTGACAGCTCTGCATTCGGCTTTGAGTTTGCGCAGCAGGGATTGATTCCTGGGAATGAAAGGGTTCTCTTTGGCAGAATGGTGGAGAACTTGGACCTTTAGATATTGGCAATTTTATTTAAACACTTGAAGACTCTGAGGGGGCATGACTGAGTGAATGCTGACAGGAAGAAACTGGAAAGGAGGGATGAAGCTTATTCATCTTTGGATTTTTCTATGCAAGAGAGCAATGGAGGCCAGGTAACTGAGTACTGAGGCTGAAGTGGACAGATGAGTATTCTAAAGGGAATCGTGGAATTATGGGCAGGAAAGTGAAGTTGACAGCAGTGAGATCAACAAGATGTTATTGAATGGCAGAACTGGTTCAAGTGACAAAAAAAACACAGTTCTGTTCCACCTTCTTAGGCATGTTCTGCTAATGCTTACTTTTAGGCTCTGTTGCGAGCGATGGCACAAATGATCAAAGACGAAGGTAGCCTGAAGACTTTCATGTTGGAATGTAATTATCTCGATAGTAAATTATAACAAGCGATTTTCTACGTTAATTTTCAAACTGGTTTGTTTAATGGAACATTCACTATCTCAATGTAAAGATGGCGCACTATGTACTGTAATCAACTACAGCATCTCTCACCAACTCCGCATTACTCACAAATTCCGAGTAGTGGTCAAGATATTGTTTAGCTCCAAAAGGACAGCGGTTCTTTGTTGATTGAGTTGGGACTCCGAGTCCATATCCCTCTGGTCTCGACAATAGCCTAATTTCCCAGATCCTGCGCGGGTCTCTGCCTCCGACTCACTCCAGGCCCACTCCCTGACACAAGCTCACCGCTACCCCGCGGTGCGTGCTGGGAACTGTCGTCGCGCGGGCTCGGCTTCATCCTCGAGAACTACAACTCCCATCATACCGTGCAAACCATCTCCATGACAGCAACCGGCGACGGTGATGCTCGAGCCGGGGAATGGGTTTACTCCAATCAGCGTGAGAGGGAGAGGCGGGATTTCTCGCACGGCCGCTCAATATTACATATTAACGTTGGCCATTGGCGGGTATGACAGAGCAGCGGCATTGAGGCGCTGTGTAAATCTCCGGCTTGTCCGCCCTGTGGGATGGTCAGTACCCGCCCCTCTGCTGTGTGTACGGTTGTCTGGGAGTCCCGCTGGCCAACCGGTGCTTAGTGCCGGTGCAGGGACGCTCGCCCACTCTGGGTTAAATGTACATTCAGTCAGGCTGATAACAGAGGCACAGGAGACTGCGGTGTGAACCTGCACGACACAGATAGGGAGTCCTGACTGTACTTGGAAACCATGGCAGGTACAAAACAAGACGGCAATTCGGGCTTCGTCATCCTGATAGCTCACATCAATATGGTCCTATATTCCACTTGCTTCTGGATCCAGACTGGAGTCATGCCTGTGAGTAACAAAGTGCCTTTTTACTGTGTGATCAGGTAAAATCCAGTAGAGTGCCCCCGGTTGCGCAATGCTCGGAGCTTGCGTTTTTATTTAAAAGAGTCTGCTGAGTCATGTAACACGAGAATTGCCTTTTGCGTGCTTTCATTCTCAAACTTTTATCTTTAATGTTTCATGATTCAACGGACTGTCTAAGCTGCAAAGGACTTAAAACCTAACTTCTTAACCCTGGGCGCTCACGAAGAGGAAGTAACGCAGATTTTGTAATGCATCTAGAGGTGATCGAAAGTTACATAATGGTGTTGTCGAACCAGGCTGTTCGAACTGTCTCTTGGAATCAACTTTCCAACTGAACCCTCTCATCTGCTATTTTTCTTATCGCATTCAGTTTCCTCTCTTCCCATAACTGCATCTTGTAAGTTATCATTGAATCTGCACATTATTCCAAACGGGCCATTCCAGATCGTAGCAATTGTTACACTACGTAAATTACTGCAGCTGCTGGAATCTATATCCTAAAAGCAAAAAACAATGTTGGAGATCACAGCGGAGGAAGTGAGGACTGCAGGTGTTGGAGGCTAGAGTCTAAGAGTGTGGTGCTGGAAAAGCACAGCCGGTCAGGCAGCATCCAAGTAGCAGGAGATTTGACGTTTCGAGCTTATTTCTCTCCATGAATGGAACTGACAAGGGAGGCAAGATGGCAGTATGATGCATCGACCTTTACATTGCTGAGGCCAGATGCCAACTCGCTGACACCACCTCCTACTACCCCCATGATCACAACCCCACATCTCATGACCAAGCCATCATCTCCTAGACCATTCACAATCTTATTACCTCAGGTTATCTCCCATCCACAGCCTCCAACCTCAGTTCCCCAACCTGCATTACCTGATTCTATCTCTTACCCAAAATCCACAAACCTGACTGCTCTGGTTGACTAATTGTATCTGTCTCTGTCTGCTCCTGCCCCATTGAATTCATCTCTGCTTATCTCAAATTTGTCCTGTCCCCCTTGGTCCAGGAACTCCCCACATATGTTCGAGACATCGTCCACGCTCTGTACCACCTCCATGACTTTTACTCTTTGGTCCCCAAAACCTCATCTTCGCTATGGACGTCGGTCCATCTACACCTGTATTACCCATGAGGAAGGCCAAAAAGCCCTCAGTTTGTTCCTCTCCCACCGACCCAGCCAGTCCCCCTCCACCACAACTTAGATTTGATTTGTGCAACTGGTCCTCACCTTTAACAATTTCTCCTTTTGAATCCTCCCACTTTCTACAAACCAGAGGGGTGGCTATGGGTACCTGCATGGATCCCAGATATGCCTGCCTCTTTGTAGGATATTTAGACCAATCCCTCTTCCAAAGCACCATTCCCTATCTTTTCCTCTGCTACATCGATGATTATATTGGCGCTGCCTTGTGCTCCCACGGGAGTTGAACAGTTGGAGGAGACCACATAGAGAACAGTAATCCTTTGGGGCTTTGGACAGACATGAGTGGGTAGGTGTGGGTGCAGGTTTTGCACCTCTTGCGGCAGCTGGGGAAGCTGCCAGGTGTGGAGAGGGGTTTGGACTGAAGGAGGGAGTCGTGGAGAGAACAGTCCCTATGGAATGCAGGTAGGGGTGGAGAAGGAAATAGTTTTAGTGGTGCAGACTGACTAGGTGGTGAAAGGCTTGAACACATATACTAACACCTTCCACCCTGATCTCAAATTCACCTGGACCATCTGCGACACCTCCCTCCCTTCCTGACCTCTCGTCTCCGGTGACAGACTCAACACTAACATCTATTTCAAACGCACTGACATCCACAGCTACCTTGACTACACCTCCTCCCATCTCCTCTCCTGTAAAAATGCGATCCCCTACTCCCAGTTTCTTTGCCTCTGCTATATTTGCTCCCAGGACAAGCAATTCCACTGCAGGATATCCCAGATGTCCTCTCCAAGGACTGCAATTTTTCCTCCCCCATGATCACAATGTCCTCAATCATGTCTCCTCCGTTTCCCTCGGCCCTCGAACCCCACTTATCTCCAAATCCAATGCATCATCCTCTGCCATTTTTACCACCTAAAGTCAGTCCACATCACAAACTATTTCCCTCCCACCCCTACCTGCGTTCCATAGGGACCGTTCCAACCACGACTCCCTCCTTAGGTCCACGTTCCGCACCAAACCCCTCTCCACACCTGGTAGCTTCCCCAGCTGCCGCAAGAGGTGATAAACCTGCGCCCACCCCTACTCCTTCATGTCCTTCCAAGGCCCCAAAGGATTATTCCAAATCTGGCAGAGGTTTACTTGCATATCCTCAAACTTCATTTACTGCATTATTCGTTCTCTTTTGTGGTCTCCTCCACATTGGAGAGACCAAGTGCAAACTCTCAGAATGTTTCAGGGAACACATGCTTCAACAGCACCGTTTAAACCCCCACCTTTTGGTAGCCAACCATTTCAACTCTTCCTCCTGCATCCTGATGACCTGTCCATTGTGAGCCTCCACCACCTAAACAAGACCACCCACAAACTCGAGGAAGAACACGTCATCCTCTGCCTTGGGAGCCTACAACCACACAACCTCAACATTGAATTCACCAGTTTCCAAATCTCCCCACCACCCCCCACTCCATCCCAGATCCAACCCTGTGACTCAGCACCACCCTCCTGACCTGACCCACCTGTCCATCTTACTTCCCATTGCTACCAACCTATTACAATCACCTTCTACTTGCCTCTACCTATTGTAATCCCACCTACCTTTTCACCAGCCACACCCCCACTCTCCTATTTATTTCTCAGCCCCCCTCCCTCTCCCCAATCTTGAAGAAGAGTCCTGCAGAAATGTTGACTCTCCTGCTCCTCCGATACTGCCTGACATGCTGTGCATTGTCCAATGCTACACTTTATCAACTCTGACTCTCCAGCACCTGCAATTCTCACTATCTCCTTCTCTCCATGGATTCTGCCTGACTTGCTGTGATCTCCAGCACTTTCTGTTTTCAATGACAATTGTTAACTTGGTTAAGAAGAACTTCCTTCAGTGCCGTAATTTTTTGAAATTTGCAGATGCTGAAACAAAAACAAATTGCTGGACAAATTCAGCAGGTTTTCTCTCCACATTTTTTTTCTATCCACAGATGCTGCCAGACATGCTGAGTTTGTCTAGCAATTTCTTTGTTTCCTTAGTTCCTTCTTTGGTTCTTTTGCCAATTGCCATGTTCTCCTTGAAAATTTTGCAGTCATTTCTGAGATTTATTTTATTGTAAGTTTCTATGTTAAGCTGATGAGCCCTCACGTTACAGGTCTATTCCCTTCCCATGTTTTGACAAATTATGTAAATTTTTTAACACCAGTCTTCTGGCACCTTCTCTATATCTAAGGAGAACTGGAATATTCTGGTGAGAACCTCTGCAAGTTCTATCCTGTTTCTTTCAGTTTCAAAATGTGGAGCTGGAAAAGCACAGCAGGTCAGACAGCATTCGAGGAGCAGAAGAATGAATGTTTCGGGCATAAGCCCTTCATCAGGAATGTGGGCGGGGGAAGAAAGCTGTGAGATAAATAGGAGGTGGGGGTGAGGTAGCTGGGAAGGCAATAGGTAGATGCAGATAGGTTTGATGGTGATAAGTGGAGGGGTGGGTGCAGCAGATAGTTGGGAAGGAAGATGGACAGGTGGGATAGTTCAAGAGGATGGTGCCAAGTTGGATGGTTAGATCTGGGATGAGGAGGGGGGAGGGGATATGAGGAAACTGGTGCAGTCGACATTGATGCGGTGTGGTTGGAAGACCCAAGGAGGAAGATGAGGTGTTTTTCCGCCAGGCATCAGGTTGCCTGGGCTATACACAGGAGCATGAGTAGCCCATTCAGCCTCTTAAGCTACCATAGAAAAAGATCATAGCTGATCTGATGTAATCTTAAATCCACATTTCCAGCCTATCCCTAACAGTCTTTCACCTTCTTACTTAACAAGAATCTATCTACCTCTGGCTTAAAAGTATTTAAGGACTTTGCTTTCATTGCCTCTCCGAAGATTCATGCCTCTGAAAAGAAGCTTCACCTCGGTTTTAAATGGTCGATCTCTTACATTTAAACAGTGACTCCTAGTTTTGGATTCCCCCATAAAAGGAGACATCTGTACATCTACTCTGTCAAGACCTTTCAGGATCTTGTATGTTTTAATCAAGTTGCCTCTTGGTCTGAAATCCCATTGAATAAAAGCCAAGCCAACCCACATTTCCTTATTAGACAAAATAAAACCTGAAAGAAATGTGGTTGCTGTAAATCAGAAACAAAAACAGAAATTGCTGGAAAAGCTCAGCAGGTCTGGCAGCATCTGTGAAGAGAAATCAGAGTTGACATTTCTGGTCTGGTGACTCTTCCTCAGAACTGATGGTAGCTAGGAAAATGTCGCTTTACATGCAGAAGTTGCGGGGGTGGTGTAAGCAGTAAACAAATAGATGGGGATAGAGCCCAAAGGGAAAGAACTTCTGGGCAGACAAAGGAGTGGATAACGATCTGGCTACGAGAGTGAATAGCTGTAAATGGAGGCTGTTATAGTGGCTAACAATAGGTAATATGTAATGGCAGACTATGAAAACAAGGCCTGGTGTGTCTGGTTAGGACATGGGAGAGTTCTGGCCCTAAAATTATTGAACTCTATATTGGGTCCAGAAGGCTGCAAGGGCCCCAAGTGGAAAATGTGGTGTTTTCCTTCTAGCTTGCGCTAAGCTTAACTGGAACACTGCAGCAAGCCTACCTCTTCTTTTCCTACCTTGACTCAGTCTTTTCTCCCCTAGTCCAGTCCTGGCCCACTTACATCCGTGAATCATCTGACTTTTTATGTCAATTTTGGAATTTCCAGTTTGTAAGTTCGAACCACCTTCTCTTTACTATGGACGTGCAATCCCTTCACACATCCATCTCCCATCAGAATGGTCTCAGGGCTCTTTGCTTCTTCCTGGAGCAAAAGCAAGAACCTTTCCCACCCACCACCACCCTACTCCCCTTGGTCAAGCTTGACCTCACTCTGAACAACCTCTTTTAATTACTATCACTTTCTTCAGGTCAGGGAGGTGGCCATGGGTGCATATTTGTGCCCCAGGTATGCCCATTTCTTTGTGGGATACGTGGCACATTCCTTGTTCCAGTCCTATTCAGGCCCACTCAACTGTTTCTCTGATATTTCAATGATAGCATCAGTGCTACTTCCGACTCTCGTCTAGAATCCAAAGTTCATCGACTTCACATCCAATTTCCACCCACCCTCACTTTCACCTAGTCTATCTCTGACTCCTCCCTTTCTTTTCTTGACATCACGGTTTCCATTTCAGGGGATAAACTGGCCACTAATATCCATCATAAACTCACTGACTCCCCCAGCTACCTGGACAATACGTCCTCCACCCTGCTTCCTATAAAGACTCCATTCCATTCTCCCACTGCCTCTGTCTCCGTTGCATATGTTTCGATGAGGTAAACTTTGACAGAGGCTCTGAAATTTCAACCTTCTTCCTCAACTGAGAATTCCCCAGCACCATTTGTCTAATGAGGAAACAAAAACAGAAGCTGCTGGAAAAGCTCTGTGAATAGGGCTTTCAACCGGGTTTGACCCATCTCCCACACTTCCGCCATCACCTCTTTTTTTTTCCCCCCCCCCCCCCCACCGCAACAGCAAAACGGTTCCCCATTTCTTTACCTATCATCCCATCAGCAACCACATCTAGAAGATCATTAGCCACCATTCCTGCCACCTCCCATGAGATACCACCATACACATATTCCCCTGCACTCCCTTGTCCACCTTGTGCAGGCACTGTTCCCACCAGGACGCCTATCATTCACTTCCAGCTACCCCCACAGCACTTTCCCCTGCAACCACCGAAGTTGTAACATCTGCCCATTTACCTATCCCCCTCCTCCGTATCCAAGTGCTCAATCATACCTTCCAGGTGAAGCAGCACTTTACCTGCACTTCACACAATCTAGTCTACTGCATTCTGTGCTCACAATGTGGTCTCCTCTACATTGGTGAAACAAGGTGTAGACTGGAAGACTGCTTCGCAGAACACCCACATTCTGTCTGCAGAAAATAGCCTGAGCTTCCCATTGTCTGCCACTCTAATATACCACCTGATTCCCTGGCCAACATCTGCCTTAAGCTTGCTGCAGTGTTCCAGTAAAGCTTAGTGCAAGCTGGCAGAACAACATCTCATATTCTGCCCTCTAGACTCAACATTCTGCCTGAACTCTTCCCATGTCTTTGCCCCACACTCCCTCTCACCAGGCCTTGTTATCACATAGTGTGCCATTACACACTGCCTATTGTTAGCCACCAATCAACTCCATTAACAGCTATTCACCCTCCTAGACAGATCGTTATCGGCTCCTTTGTCCAACTGTCCTTCTTTCTCTCTGGGCTCACCAGACTTGAAACATCAACTCTGATTTCTCTCCACAGATGCTGCCAGACCCACTGAGCTTTTCCAGCAACTTTTTCTGAAACAAAAAAAAACCAACTAACTGGAAAAACTCCGATCTGCAGGGAGAACACAGGATTCAATGACCCTTGATCAGACCAATTTCTTCTAAAGAAGATCACTTGGACTTGAAAAGTTGACTGTGCTTTTTCTCTATAGATGCTGCCTGACCAGCTATTTCTCCAGCTATTTCTGTTGTTCACCACCATGATGATTTTTTTTTACTTTGAGCAATGCCAATCTTTTAGTACTTCTCTTATCTACTTTTCCACTACTTCCACCTTTTGTTGTTACATCAATAATATTATTTGTGATGACCAGTGCTAAGTATTTATTTAGTTTCTCTACCATGGCCACTGTCTCCACAATAAGATTGTTTGGCTCATAACTAAAATTCTCTTTGACCACTCTTATGTTTCTTGCTGTATAAGTTACGTGCTAATCTATCACATACTTTCCTGACCCTTTTTTATTTTCTATTCCAGTTTACCTCTGTACTTTATATTCAGGTTAGTTCTCTACTGAATTAGAAACCTTATCATAAACTTCCTTTTTGTTTTAAAGTCCATAGGCTTAAAAAGAAATTGAGGCCTGGTAATGGGTATTAAATCGCACCTGATGAAAATAATTCAGGTAGCAGACAACCTTATGTTTCTCCATGACAAAAATCCATTTCCATGACAATACCGTGCAGTCTAACATTAAATATACTTCTCAGGAGCTACATTCGCAGAAGGATTCCCAAGTTCATGCAAGGCCAACACTTTAAAGCTAGCCTGTGTATCATAAAGCCCATCAACTCTTCTTGAATGGGTACTATGGCAACTCATTCAATTAGCAGAGAAGAATCTGAGATGTAGAAAGAAAGCTTAGTAATTGCATAACAGGATAGAGAGAGAGATTCTGTGTTTTCAAATATGGTACTTGAAATTGATTAGGTGAGATATTGAGGCAATCCTGCAAACAGAGACTGAAAACAGACGTGATGAAGGTAACATTAACTGTGTTTTTTCTCTCCACAAATGCTACAGTATTTTCTGTTTATGTTATGAAAGTCAATGTCAAGGGTTTGACACCAAGGTATTGGGGGCATAAATATTTTCATCAAACTGTTCAGAAATGCTATGACACACCTTCAAGGCTATTGGAACTGGACCTTTGACAACAATGCATCTTCAAATGCCATATCTAATTAATAGTACAGGTAAACTCTCTCCCTACTCAATGCAGAATGCTATAATCACATAGTTATTGACAATGCCTAACAGTCAGCATTCATGTTTCCTGTCATCACAATGCATCCAAACCTCTGCTCTTGTATATTGTCAACTATGAAAAGCATGTTAACCAAACACTTTCTTCGCTCTTGCAGAGAAAGATGACCCCGATAGACAGCAGTGGCAGAAAAAAAGGTAGAGATGGATATAGTTGCGTGTGATGACCCCCATGGAAGAGACTGGGGATAATTAAAGCATCCATCACTGAGTCCCTAGCCAATGGTGTTATTGAAGCATCAATATCATACTTTCTTTTATTCCTTACGCAATTTCTCAAATCATAGTTCACCATTGTACAGCAATCTGATACGTTATGAGCTGCAAATGATGTGGTAATGCACCTCTAGTTTTCCTACACCCACTCCCACACCTGCCTTACACTAAACTTTCCCTTGTGCACTTATGCTTTCAGGTAGTCCTGAACTGCTATAATTTTGAATAGAGGTGTCACATTGGCAGTTTTTCAACCCTCTGATACTTTTCCAGAATCCAAGGATTTTGGGGAATTAAAACCAATGCATCCACTATCTCTGTAGCTACCTCTTTTAGGATCCTAGGATGGAAGCCATCAGGACCAGGAGACTTGTCTGCCTTTAGTCCCATTAGTTTGTCTAATACTACTTCTCCAGTGTTAGTGATGGTACTTGATTCCTCCCCTGTATTCTTTTAGTATTAACGGGATGCTCAAAGTGTCTTCCACAGTAAAGTCTGATGCAAAATGCCTGTTTAACTCCTCTGCCATTTTTCTTACTTTCGCATAGTGATTCCCCAGATTCACTTTCTAGGAGGCCTATGTTTACTTTGACCTCTCTCCTCCTTTTTATATATTTAAAGAAGCGATTGTTACTTTTTAACATTTCTCACTAGTTTTCCCTTGTTGCTTATTTTCTCTCTTTACCATCTGTTTTGGTCCTTCTTTGATGGGTTCTGAATTGATTGCAGTCTGAGGGACTATCACTGACTTTTGCCTCCTTTTTATGCTTTTTCTTTCAACTGAATATACCAGGATGTACTTTTGCTGAGAGTCATGAATTCCTTCCTGAGTATCTGCTTGCTTACTGTCACTCCTGCTAACCTATTCGCCTTGTTCAATTTTAATTAACTCCATCCTCACTTCATTGTAGTTCTCTTTATAAAGTCATAAAGTTGTACAGTATGGAAATGGATCCTTCATTCCAACTTGTCCATGCCAACCAGATATCCGAAATTAATCTAGTCCCATTTGCCAGCATTTGGACCAAATCCCTGAAACACCTTCCTATTCATGTATGCAGCAAGATGCCTTTTAAATGTTGGAATTCTATCAACCACCACCACTTCCTCTGGCAGCTCATTCTATCAATGCATTACCCTCTGAGAAAATGTTGCCCTTTAGGTCCCTTGAAATCTTTTCCTCTCAGCTTAAATCTGTGCCTTTTAGTTTTGGACTCCCCTACCCTGGGGAAAAAAGACTTTGGCTGTTCACGCTATCCATGTCACTTATGATTTTATAAACTTCTTTAAGATCACTCCTCAGCCTCTGACACTAGGGGGAAAAAAAGCCACAGTCTATTCCACCTTTCCCTATAGCTAAATCCCTTCTGCATCCTCTCAAATTTAACAATATCCTATGGCAGGGAGGCCAGAATTGAATGCAGTATTCTGGCCTCGCCAATGTCCTGTACAGCCATAACATGACGTCCTAATTTCTATATTCAACATAATGACCAATAAAGGCAAGCATGCCTACCTGCGACTCCACTTTCAAGGAACTATGCATCTGCACCCATAAGTCTCTTTGTTCGGCAACACTGCCCAGGACTACCATTAAATGTATAAGTCCTGCCCTGGTTTGCCTTACCAAAAACAACAATGCATATTTATCTAAACTAAACTCCACTCCTCGACCTATTGGCCCATCTGATCAAGGTCCTGTTGTATTCTGAGATAGTTGTTTCTTTACTGAAAGCTAGGGCAATTCTATGTGACTATTTCCAAGGCTGACTTTTTTAAGGAGTTGATGCAAAGGTGCCAGAATGAAGGCCAGGTTATGTATGAACAGATCATAATAATTAACCAACTAAAGAAATGATCTAAGCTCCTAGACAGATTTGGGAGCTGGGTCAGCTTTGATCGTCCTCCCTTTATATTCCAACGGGTTAATCATGTCTTGTTGACGCTGTAGCCTAAGTAGATCACTTGGGGAGCCTGGAACATACATTTTTCTATTATTGGGCATACATCCACCTTGGAAAAATAATTTTAGGCGTATATCAAAGTTCTCCAAGTGTATCCTTATTGGCTTTCCCTGTTATTAGAACATCATTTAGGTAAATGTTGACCTGAGGTAGACTTTTGGAAAATGTTCTCCATCGTCCACTGAAAAGTGGAACAGGCTGATGATACCCCAAATGGCAGTCTCATATATTGGTCCAAGCTGTTATGGGTATTAATTGTAGTAGACTTCTGGGAATCCTCAGCGAAATGCAATTGCAACTAAGTGTGGCACATGTCCAGTTTTGTGAAGGACAGCCCCCTGTCAGCTTTGCATGTAAATCCTCTCAGGCTTCAATTATTTATCTAGCTGTAAAAAACAGTTTACTGTTTATTTAAAATCTCCAGAAAGACAAACTGACCCATAAGGCTTCACAAATGGTATGACCACTGCTGTTCATTTCGCAAATTGGACTGATTTGATGATTTCTACACTTTCCACCCTTCTGATTGCTGCCTCTACTTTTGCCCATCGGCAAATGGCACTGGGCAGGTCTTGCAGAATCGTGGAATTGCTTCCTGGTCAACATGCAAGGTGACTTTGGCTCCTCTGGCAGAGCCGCGATCATTGATTAGATTCCCTACAGCGTGGAAGCAGGCCCTTCGGCCCACCAGCCGACACTGACCCACCGAGGAGTAACCCACCCAGTTCAATTTCCCTCTGACTAATACACCTAACAGTATGGGCAATTTAGCATGGCCAATTCACCTGACCTGTACATCTTGGAAGACTTCAGAGTAATTAATTAGGACTTCACTCAGTTAGCCATTTTCTAACTGAAAAATGTTGAGCCAGTCTAAGTGAATCTCTTGCAACCAATTTCGCCCCATCAAACTTGGGCCCGAACCTTTTACTACAATCACTGGTAATTGAACCAGCTGCTTTTCATAAGAGACAGGAACCAAAGTTGTACCCTTAATCTGTAAAGGTTCCCCAGTGTAGGTTCTCAGTATAGCCAAGGTCTTGCCAAACTTAAGGGTTGGCATCCAGAGCGATACCAGTCTAGATCCAGTCCAGTATCAACCTCCATTAGAAATGGATGACCGTTTAACTAGACGTTTATTTTGATTGGTTCTGATTTGGATGTTGCTAAGCAATTCCAAACCAACTGTAGGTAGACTTTCCAGGGTATAAACTCCCCTGGATACCTATGAGTTATCTTACTCAATTTAGGTCTCATAGGACTCTTCCGTTGTCTCAAGTCGATATACTGGCAGCAACTACAATGGCTTGCTGGCCAGCATCCTGAAGAAGATTTTAACCATGTCGTTGAAGCCTGGCTTTGTTTTGGGGTTTTGCTGGGCTAATCTAGAGTCCCTCTGATCAGGATGTCTCCTGAGTGAGGCTACCCACTTGCCTGTACTCAAGTAGTGTACACCAAGCCTGGTCAATCTGGGTGTCCACCAATATATGTTTGTAGTCTGAGATAGCTGCACTTGCTGCATTTTCTTATGATAAAACCAATTGTACTGACAGTTTGACGTTCAGTTGGGTTTCAGCTAATAAGCACTTTTGCAATAGTTATGTCATTAATTCCACATCCCAAATGGTCTTAAAGCATCTCATTAACGTTTAAACCAAAGTCTCAGCCTTCTGCCAGTTGTTTAAACCTAGTCAAAAATCTTAATATGGATTCCCCTGGTTCTCGAATTGCCAAGTGAAAACAATAGCATTTTTGAATTAAGAGGCTTGGGCTCATTAAATGTTCTTGAACAATGTCTGTCAATTCTTGAAATGTTTCAGTATCTGCAGGTGCACAGGCTGCCAAGAGAATCTACTCCTTGCTTTTCGTCTGCCACAATGTCATTTGCCTGGAAAAAATAATGCATTCTTTCCACATACTGAGTCCAGTCTTCAACTGCAGGGTCGAACGAATTTCCCAAACTAAGGCATGATGTAAAAAATGCATTTCCCAATTCAAAGGCAACTGTTTTGAGCAGGTTTCATCAGGATCATGCTTTACCCTCTTTACCACTGAAACAATTCCAGAAACCAGTACCCCATCACCAAGTCACACTTTGTTTTATTTACACATGACCAGTCCTTGACTTTAGTACTACCTCTTCAGAATTAGCTTTCAGTGTTAGTATCTCTGACATTCCTCTTTTCATCTGTCAACAGGATGCTCTGATTGGACGCAATTAGCAGTCTCGAACAGGGGACTCTTATTCTATGATGTCCAGCAGACTGATCTCATTACAATCGATGCACTCCCAGGCCACTTTCACAAGTTCCTCTTGAGCAAATTTCCCATATACTGCAAACTGTCTTTCAGTTCTGAGTGACTTTATTTGATCTCAAATGACCATTGTGAGACAGAGTTGGGGAACCTCCTTCTTGTGTTTCCCAGATACTTTACCGATGTCTCCCACTTTCTGTTCTGCCACTGCCAATATGATACACTGCAATGTTTGTGGAATGCCAGTTAGCTGAACCTGCACATTGCAGTTGACGTCATTACTCACAGTAAAATCATCCAAGATTCCGGATTTAATATCCAGTACAGCAAATCAAGGCTGAGTTCTTAGTCATTCTCTAATTCAAGGACACCGAGACCAACGATATTGTTTCTGCTGTTATTCCCGTTGAGAAGGTGACTGCAGAAGCTGAGAATTGAATGGAGATATTTCTGATGTATGTTATTCAATGTTGGATATCCTTGAACCATCAAGGAGTAAATACTTATCTTTTATATTTAATAAATTATAGATCTAAGGAAGTTTATATGAAACAAACACACAATTCCAATGCTCAAGGTACTCAGTGTTACAGATGTGATCAGGGTTTGAAGATTTGCTAAATTTGGTTAAATAGCATCTTCAGGAAATATTAAGGTATCTGAATGTTCTGAAAAATATTGGATTTGTAACTTTCCTTTCTGAACTCTCCTGTCAGAGTGAAAATGCTGTTGGATCTGTCTTGGACATTTAGTTTAGAATTGTGAATGCTACTCACTCAAGCGCTATGAAGATTGCATTATATGTTAAGCATTGTAATATGTTATTTACTTTGTATTTACTGATCTGGTCATTTTCTATTCCATTATTCTGATGTACCGCTCTGACAATTCTTTTATTTCAGATGCATGAGTTATGAAATACTTGGGTCATAAGTCCATGGTGTATTTTTGACTTAGTGATGATTGGATTGATATTCAGATAATCGTTTCACTACTCCTTAGCTTTTTTGAAATGACTGGCGATTAAATTGCTACTTACATGTTTTTGTTTTGAACACTTCCATCAGCAGTGAAATTAGAGTTTTCTGTGTGCTGCATTACAGAAACCGTTATATCAAAAAGTGACACTTCTGGATGTAAAATCACGTATTTGCACATTACACAGAACAGCGTTTCTATAGGAAACGTGATTGAACCTTTCATTACTTTAGTGTGTGAAGTTGTTTTAAATTTGCTTTATCTAATACTGTTTGTAATCTGCTAGCATGGAACCTTGCATCATCTTAATGCTGTTTTAGCTCTTAGTTTAAATTTTCCTCAAGCTTTTAAATTCCATTATTGCGAAGTTGCGTTCTTGTCCTTGCTTATGAGCTTTTAAATTCTCTTAAGGTAATGCTGTATTCTTTTCTAATAAAGCTTTAAGTACTATATTATGACAAATCTGTATTGTGTCACTGCTTTTCATTTTTAAATTCTAAGTAGCAATACTGTATTCCTATATGATTTTGAGGGTTTCACTGCCTCTTTCACGTTCTGATTGCCCATAGAAAGTAGGTAACCAGCTTTTTGCAGCCCAATTGAAGTTTTCTAGCTTCACAAGCAAAATGGGCATTTTTCCCACCTAACAAACTAAAATACAAAACACATTATTTTTCAAAATGAAATTCTTTGGCTGCAGTCATAATAGATCTTCATACCAAAATAGCTTTAAATTATCTATCTTAGATAAATTCGCAACAGTCCTACCTGAACACAGGCTGCTCTTTCATTAAAGAGAGATAACTGATGCTGCTCTGGCAAGGGAGAGGTTGAGGAGCTGGGTCCTTCGTGGTAACCTCAGCCAGTGTATGAACTGAACCCACCCTGTTGGCATTACTCTGTATTGCAAACCAACCATCCAGTCAACTAAGCTAATTGAAGTCCTATCAGTCTTAAAATTATTACTAACTTCTGTCAGACTCTATCCTGTACATTTTTTTTTCAGTTGCCCTTTTGATGTTATTGATCTGCTCCACAATGTTCCCAGTGATACAGTTTCAGTATGAATTTGTTTAATGGCCATTGACTTATTATTGTAGCTGTGCCCCATGGAGTGTGCTCACTGTGGCATTGTCACCTATTGCAAGCAGTAAGTGCTCCTCTTTACCTTCTATACTTCCCAGTCTTTTGTACCATTTAAATTACTTTTCCCCCTTCCATACAGAGGCCTTTACTTTCATTCCTGGAGTTGTGGTTGTGGTAGAGTACTGTCAGCAACCATCCTTTCTACTGTTAAGGGGTTATGGGACATAGTTTCTGTTGACTGGCTGATTGCCACAAAAACAAAGGCAATAGAAACTTACCTAAATTAAACTAAAATGTCACTTGTGGAGGGCAATAACCATATTTCCCATGCTCCCTCAAATGTTTATCTTTCTTTCTCTGAAATGCATCTCCAGTATTTGTCTTAAGCAATTCCTTTTGAAGTGAGTTCAACAATCTCCCCACTATCTGGTTAAAGAAATCCTTCTTTCTCTTTCATGTCTAAAGGACTGTTCAGTTAGTAGTGGTAGAGGAAAACCCAAATGCTGTAGTGAGTCTTAACAAGGAAAGACATTTGTCTTAAGATTCAGCTTATTGCATGATAGCAATAAGTACAAGTGACATTAGATGGTAAGACATTAAGACTAACAGGATCAGATATGTAATCCCTAGATTATCAGGATCTAGAGCTAGACTCTTTGATTATTTACTCAAAGTTGCTGATCTCATTGTATTAGGCATTAACTCTTTCAGAACCATAACCAATAACCTGAAAATGTAAATGATACCGTATGAGTGTAATTATGCTGGGCTTAAAATAGTATACACATTTGAACAAAATCTGAGTGTGGTAGCAGAATGGTTATGTGACTAGAGTAATAAACCTTTTCTGAGTTGTCTGCAGGAAGAATGTCTGGTTGGATGACTATGGTTCTCATAATATGATAACATCTACAAATTCCTTGGCAAGTAACTTGACAGCCTTCAGAGGGTGTGCAGTTTTAAAACTTCAGTAGTAAAACAAACAACTGCAATGAAAGGGCAGCTAAAAAGCACATAATCAAAGTTCAGTTACTACTTTAATGATTGAACAGACTACATTTTAAACACAGGAACTCCATTCCAGAGGACAACATCAGTGGCCATTTTATGATGGGAGTGACTGCATTGTTGTAATGGTACACTAAGTGCCTTCTGGAAGGTTATATTTATATTAATCATCATAATCTTATCAGCTTTCTATCTTACCTCAAGGAACTTGATCAAGTTAGTAAAAAACATGAAGAAATTTTAACAAGTCTGTCCTGACTTTATTAATCCATGTTTCTCCAAATTCCAAATAATTTTCTCATAGGTTATTACCTGTAAGTGTTTCCGCAACTGACATTTGGCTACCTGGCTTGTTGTTAACAAGCTTAAACCCTTCTTTGTAAAGACAGAGTTTAACATTTGCGATCCTCCACTTTCTTGGCATCACCCCCAAGTACAAATTGGTTGGAAGGTTGAACCTGAAATTGCCATGATTCCAACCCTACTTACCTTGGTAATTTTGTTTCCCATCTCAGATGAAATGTTAGTACAGTAATGTCACTGAACTAATAATCTAAAGGTCTAAACTAATGGCCTGGAGAAACAAGTTCAAATTTCACCATTGCAGGAGATTAAGCTTAAATTCAGTTAGTCAAAAAAAACTTATCACAATAACGGTGACCATGGCAATTATTGTTGTTGTAAAAACCCAGCTGGATCAACTAATGTCCTTCCCCTGTCCTGGTCTGGTCTATATGTGACTTCAGATCCATGACGATGTGACTATCTCTTAATTGCCTTCTGAAATCCCTCTAGCAAGCCAGCCTTGGCAATTAAAGATGGGCAGTTAATGCTGGCCCAGCCTATAACACCCACATCCCATGAAAGAGTAATAATAAAAATGTGTACTGAGCAAATTAGATTGGCAGTGGTGGCTGAGGAAATGTGTTCATAATGTATCAGGACGATTTCTATGAACTGTTCATTCTACAGCAAACCAGGGAACAGGTTTTTCTACACCTGTTTTTTAATTGACTGTATGAGGGCATCACTAGCTAGGCCAGTATTAATTGCCCATCCCAGAGGACAATTTAAATCCACCACATTGCAGTGGGTCTAGAGTCACATGTAGGCCAGACCAGGTAAGGATGGCAATTTCCTTCCTTAAAGGACATGAGAACCAGATGGATTTTTCCAAGAATTCATTGTCATTAGACTTTTAATTCCAGATTTTTTTTTATTGAATTCAAATTCCACCATCAAACCCAGGTTCCAAGAATATTACCTGGGTCTCTGGATTAATAATTCAGTGATACTACCACTAGGCTAGTGAAGTGCAAGTGAATGAGCATATTAGTCGAGGGAATGGATCAATTGAGACATAGCGGCAGATATTTAAGGGAATATTTCTGAGTATTCAGAATAAATATAATTTTTTCTTAATAGTAAGGATATAAGGGAGAATTCACCATCCAAGGTTGGGAAAGGCAAGCAACTATGCAACAATGAGTGGCAGGTCAGATGATTGGTGAGAATGTAGAGAATGAGTCTGGTTAATGAAGAAAAAAAATAAGTGCATGGGATGAAGCAACTAGAAATATAAAAACAGATGGCTAAACTTTCTGCAGGTATTTAAAAAGGAAAATAGTAAGTTTCTAGAGGCCCAACACGCACGTAAGTGAGAATAGGGAGTCAAAAGTAAATAATGAGGGAGTGGCAGAAGAACTGAACAAATATTTCCTTCTGGCTTCTCTACAGCAGATGCAAAAAAAATTTCAGTAATGGCTGGAAATCAGAAGGTGGAAGGCAGAGAGTAACCCAGTGAAATTATTATCATGAAGAAAGCAAACTGATAAGGCTGTAGGCTGACAAGTCTCTGTTTCTAAATAGACTTTATCTTAAGGTCTTCAAAGAGGGGCTTTTGAGATCATGGATGTTTTTGTGTTCATTTTCCAAAATTCACTTTACAGGAAAGGTCCAATCAGCATGGAGAGTAACAAAACCTTGTTCTCAAGAAGGGAGAGAGAGAGAGAAATGTTTAATCCCTATATTGGACTTCTTTGAAGTACCACGTGAGGTGGATAAAAGAACCCTGAATTTCCAGAAAACTTGTGATAAACTGCCACATTGAAGGTTATTGTGAAAAGTAAAATCTAATGGTGTAGCGGTTGACATGGATAGAAAATTGGTGAGAAGGAAACAGTATGAATGAATTGGGTCTCTTTCTGATTGGCAGGATATGATGAGTGGAGCCTCACAGGGATCTATGTTGGTGCCTCAATATTTTACAGTTTACATCAATGCTGATGGGAGCAAAATCATGAATGACACTTTCCTGTCAATCTTTGCATGTAAGGAAGACCTGAGGTGTTTGCAGACAGGTGTAGATAGGTTGAATGATTAGAATTCCTACAGTATGGAAACAGGCCCTTTGGCCCAACAAATCCAGACCGAACCTCTGAAGAGTAACCCGTCCAGACCCATTTCCCCCACCCTATTTATATCCCTGACTAATGCACCTAACACCGTGGGCAATTTAGCATAGCCAATTCACCTGACTTGCACATCTTTGGATTGTGGGATGAAATGGGAGCACTGGAAGAAACCCACATCGACAAGGGGAGAATGTGCAAACTCCACACACAGTCACCCGAAGCAGGAATTGAACCCAGGTCCCTGGTGCTGTGAGGCAGCAGTGCTAACCACTGAGCCACTATGCCACCCAAAAATCAGGCAGGTTGAACATTTGGGAAATTGATCACTTTGGCTGCAAAAATGAGATGGACTATTATTTAAACATAAACCACTACAGAATTCCAAGGTCCATCTGGAAATGAAACACAGCTGTACAGGGATTGATGGGACTGAATCAAAGTACCATCTACAATCATGGTCTCATCATTTGAAAAAAATATATAATTACATTAGAAGCAGATTAGAAAGGTTCACTTGACTCCTTCTTAAAATGAGGGATTATGAGGGAACATTGGATAGGTCCAACCTGCATCTCTTATAGTTTAGAAGAATGGGATATGACCTTATTGAAACATAAGATCCTGAGGGGACTTGATATGGTGGATATTAGGAGGATGTTTCCTCCGAGGGAGAGACGAGAATTAGGCGACATAATACAAGAATAAAAAGACAGAGATAGAGAAAATTTCTTTCTCTGAGAGTTGTTAATCTGTGGAATTCTCTTGCTTGGAAAATAGTCCTCTTCTCAAGATATTCAGTCACATCCATACTATTCCCACAGTCAAACTGCACCCTTGGCTCAATGTCACCTACAAACATAATTGTGGCAATTCCCGACTCATTTGTTTAGTTAGTATATCCATGACAATCTGAGAGAGGAAAGGCCTCTGTGCAGTTCCTTGTTACAAACCAACTTTTGCTTTGAACCTGTCACTGTCCACCACATAATTTCTTACTCTCATCTGGCATTCCTTGGTAATTTTCCAGTTGTAGTCATCCATTTTTTTTGGAGGGATTCTATGAATTCTAGCACACCTCCAGGCTTTGTCACTAGATACCTCGTGTTAAGCCTTCTCTAGATTGATGAACACAATTTTCATATTTTGTTGGCATTAGATATTTGTGCATCACTTGTCTCAAAGTAAAAAATGGTATAGGTGGTGCTTCTCCTGGATAATAATGTAAATGGACCTTCATGGATATCGATTAATTTTCTCAGTTTCTAGTCCATGATTTTCTCTCATCTCTTGAAGGTAGATGGTAGGAGAGATTTTCTTCCAAGTCCTGCAAATGGAGTGAAGGTTACAAAGGAGGAAAGATCTGCAAAGAAGGACAGTGTTTCCTCACAGAAGCCTCTGCTGTTTACTACATATTTTTAAGTTGAGAGAGCAGATGGCTTTGCTAGAATAGCAGGATTCCTGATGATGCAGGTCATCATTTGTTACTTTGTAGCCACAGGCAACAGGGAGGGTCAGGAAGGGCTATAATTTTTCAATCATGCAGTTGGTATAACCTGCTAATCCTGGCAGTAGGCGCAAACCCTTCGTTCATAGCCTCACCCGAGGAACTGTAGGTTTGGATGTGCTCCCTTTCTGCTTGTGAGAATGTATTTACGCTGCACCCGATCCAATTGACTAAAGACCTCCAGTAATTCACTCCCTATTTGGCCTACCTATTTCTGATTCCACTCCAACTTCCTAGATCCTTTTCAACTCACTTTTTCCAGTTAATTATTTTTGTTCTTGACCCCACTTTGTCTGTCTTCCAATAACAATTCTAAACTCAGGGAGTGCTAAAACATTTAGTTCCCATATTTAACATTGAAAATAACTATGATACATATATGCGACAGATGAGGCTTGAACCCAGGCCTCTGGACCAGAGATAGGGAAGCTATCACTGTGCTACAGACTGTCTCCATAAATTCCCATTTTGATGCTCAGTTGGATGTAAGAAATCCCAAGGTACTTTTAGAGATTTCACTGATTTTTTCATTAGTTTTATTTTATTCTTTTTATCAACTTTTGGTTTGGAGCTGTTAACTGGGAATTGTGGGCTAAAGATGACTTTTGGACTGTTGGGTAACAGCTTGTGCTAAAAGGAAAAGAAACCAAAATAGATGCTTTGTTTATTCCTGAGGTCAGGCCTAGAAGTTAATTGCAGGTTGGTTCATGATCAAAGTTCGACAGACACCACTTTTTCTCATCACTGAAGAAGAGCATTATATAGAAACAGACAGATTTGGAGGTTGCCACTGATTTTACCTAGCCAGGTAATGAAACGTCTGGATATCAAACCTACAGCTCAGCGAGCAAACCTACACCCTACATATAGCAGAAGTTGGCTATTAATGAAGTTAGTACCTGCAAATTGGTTCCAGCAAGTCTGAAAAAAATCTTCTGCTCAAGTAGGTGACAAATTTTGAATAGTAACTGGGACCTCATGGAGGAAATGGCCATTTTGTCAGGGAGTGGTCAGAATTTTAATTGGGTTTTGAAATGTGTTTTCTGTGAGTAAGTCTGGCTGTGGATGCTACAACATCAAGATTTGAATGCTCCCTGCCTAACCTCCCATGAGCTGCCTTTGGAAGCTTAGAATAGAAAACTAAGTTATAAATATTACTGCTTTATCAGCATGAACAGTAAAAGCAACCTTGATTGGCATGCTGAAAAAAAATATCAACTACGAAACCAGCATCTATGCCTATGGAACAATGTATTATGAAAACCACTTAAGTAATCTGGCCAGTTTGGTTATTTTCTTTTATTTATCCCTTAAGTGTGATGTTTTGAGTAAATGTGACTGAAAATAAAAGTTCTTTGGTTTTATAGCATAGACCAATTACATTAATTTGTTGTTTAGTTTTGCTCTACTAAAGTTATTGTAGTGTTACTATATTGCTAAGCTTTTTTTGTTTACGTGAAAAACTGATGTTGAGCATTGATTTTTTTTCCCAGAGTCTAGGACTTGTTAGTCAAAAAGGTCTGGTTAGGAAACATTAAGGTTAATTTTCAGAGTCTTTGCAGGTTTTAATTTTAGCGTGTTGCAAATACAGCAGTAGAAGAGCTAATTTGGCTCAGCTGTCTGTTTCTGTGTCATAACAATTATTTAACTGAAATTGGGAATGATCCTGCCAATATTCCTTTAATTTATCAGTTTATCAGAAAACAAAATCATTTATCTCATTTATTTGCTATTTATGGGACCTTCCTGTGTGAAAATTGGTAGCCATGCATTCATACATACAGTGACTACATTTCAAAGTACAGTAATTGCTTGATTATAAAGGATTCTGGGACATCCTAAGGAGATGATGGGATGCTATTTAAAATTAAAATACATTTCCTTTTACCAAGTTCCATTTTTTCCTACTGATATTATGGATTTTTTT
Organism: Chiloscyllium plagiosum; assembly: GCF_037043375.1. Lineage (NCBI taxonomy): Eukaryota > Metazoa > Chordata > Chondrichthyes > Orectolobiformes > Hemiscylliidae > Chiloscyllium > Chiloscyllium plagiosum. The sequence continues at coordinate 56,581,508 of NW_028270156.1, forward strand.
AAAATTACCTGTTATATAATTAGAAGTTCAGTGTATAACAGATGTTTGTTGGATCTCATTTTTGACAGCCTCATGACAGAATTCTAAGACTTCAACTTGAAGGCAAAAACATTGATTGTCTGAAAGAAGGATTTGCAGTGTTTTTTAAAATGAACGGGACTTCCCACATGAATTAAATTACCACTTTATAATTAATTGGCTGGATAAGTATGAATGGTTGAAAATGTTCAATTCATTTAATAGCTGTGCAATGTCAGTGTAACTTTTCATCCATTTTTATGTACAAAGTATTTCCTTTCTCTGGAAAGCTTTTGATTAGTAGACAGCTGCAGGTTATCAGGTTGAACAGGTTCATCAATAAGAATATAATAAAGCTTTGAATTATTTACCTGTTTCTCATTAATACTAAACTTATCAATAAATGCTATAAAGTGGCAGTATAGGAAATAATTCATTTTGAGTCTGCTGTCAAATGTTTAGAGGTTATACAGAAGTATTGCTTTTGTTTTTCATTTTCCCCTCGGGGAAAAAAGTTCTGTTTAAGTAAAAACAGAAAATATTGACAAAACTCAGAATATCAGGCAGCATCTGTAAAAAGAGAATTGGAGTTCATATTTCAGATTGATGGCTTTAAATCAGAACTAGAATAAGTTCGAAATGCATCAAATTTTAAGAACATGAAGAACCAGGGTAAAAAGTGTGCGAGGGTAAGAAATAACAAGTGAATCCTGTGATAGGATAGATGGCAGGCACAACAAATGGCAAAAGGGTATCTGGTGTGCAAAAACTTGTCGTTAATGGGACAAGTAAAGAAACAAAACATAGTTATAATGGAACTGTAAAGGTTCAGAACAGAACAATTAGCAGCAGCTCTGAGGGAAATTAGTGCGGGAATTATTATAATCTAATTAAATTGTCTCGAACATCATAAGAGTAGACCATAAAGTGCTTAAATGAAAGTTGAGGTGATGTTCCTCAAGTCTGCAATGACCTTCATGAGAACGATGTAGAAAACCATTGTCAGATGTCAAAGTGGGATGGAAGAATAAATAGCAAACAACTAGAAGTTTAGGCCTTCTATGCAGTGAATAATTATACTATTTTCCTAATCAACCTGTTCAGAGATGTTATTACACACCCCTGGAACAGGTGGGACTTGAACCCAGGCCTCCTGACTCATAGGTAGGGACACGCTACCTTGGAAAATTATATTAAGTTGAAAGTGTAAATTGTTTCACCGAGAAAAAGTGTTTGGGGCTTCAAATAATCACAAAGGACAAGGTGAAAGGGCATGTGTTGTGTCTCTTGCACTTGCGTATGACCAAACGTGGAAAAGCAAAGTTATGTTAAATGCTTGGCTATGAAACAAGGTGTCCTCATACTGCGATGAAGAATATTAAAACGCTGCTAAGCTAGCTTGACTCAGCAATTTGTCAGTTTGACTCCGTTAGTAAGCAACTTGAACATTGTACAGGGTCAAGATCACTGCTATCAGAAAATTAATAAATAGTTTGGATCGTTGCAGGACTGCTGGTCATGCCTTTAGTGCCTAAGTATCAAACTCTGGATTTCTAATACCTATCATCTAACTCTAACATCTTTCAACCTTGCTGTCCTTCATTAAAACACTTCTTCAACCAAACCTTTTTATCAAGTTTTTGGTGTTTACGTGGATTAGCGGCATATTTTGTTTTGAATGCTGTGATGTGCCTTGGAATGTTTCATTATCTTAATGACACTGCGTAAATACAAGTTCAAAAATTCCTCTATAGGAGAGGGAAAGTATGGAGTGCACCAGTTATATAATAAGACCTAATTTTCCACATAAAAATTCAAATGCTTGATACATTGTAAAAAAACAGATAAATTATCAACGTAACCACTTTGAGAGGAATGAATGGCCAATGATGGGCAAATTATTGGAGCAGATGAGGATCTGAAGTTGCCAAGCATGAGATGATAAGCAAAAGAGAAATTGTTGATCAGTTCCCTGATTTTTTTTTTTCAAATATTTCATCTCCCTCCTGGGTGACATCTTCAGTGCTGTATAACCTCAGGATGAAGTGCTGTCGTGATCTGCCTTGAACTTATACAGTTCTGTCTGTTGTGGCGGGTCATTCTACTTCCGGTTTTGTTCTGTACTGTTCTGTAGATGGGGTCTATTTCAACATGTTCATTTATGGAACCAGTGGATAAATACCAGGCTTCCAGGAATTCTTGAGGTTGTCTTTATTTGGCCTGTCCCAGTATCGTAACGTTGTCCCGGTTGAATTAGTGTCCTTTTGTCAGTGTGTATTTATCTGAGGAAGGACTGGTCGTGTCATTTTGTTACAAGCTGATGCTCATGGATTCTGGTGGTAAGTTTCCTGCCTGTTTGCCCTATGTAATGTTTTTTGCAGTTGCTGCATGGTATTTTATGTATCACATCGTCCTGCATGTTGTGGGTCTGGGGTCTATTGTCTGGGGTAAAATGCTAGTTAACTATGGCTGTGGGTTTGTGTGCTGTCATTATTCCCAGAGGATGTAGAAGACTTTCTAATATAGGATAGGGTGGTCAGTGTGTTGAGGGGCACTGTGTCTTCTTAGAATGGTTTGTAAGCCAAGCGTCAGCAGATGAAGCTGATAGGGTACCTATTATTGGCAAATACTTTGTATAGGTGTTCCTCTTTTTGCGGCGTTGTTGGGTGTTGCAGTGTGTTATGTTAAGAAGTGACCAACAACCAACTCCCATTCTCAACGTACTGATTGAACAAACAAACAGCGGTGAATTCCTTACCAGAATGTGCAGAAAGACTACACATACAGACCAGATCCTCAGTTACAACAGTAACACCTCAATATCCACAATCAGAGCTGTGTCAAGACCCTGTCTAAACAAGCCATAACACTGCAACACCCCAGCACCTGCAAAAAAGAGGATCACCTATACAAAGCCTTTGGCAATAATGGGTACCCTATCAACTTCATCCGCTGATGCCTGGCGTACAAACACTGTGCATCTCAACACACTGACTGCCCTACTCTCCATTAGAAACACTTCAGAACTAACAACGAGACTTCTACGTCCTCTGGGAATAATGACAGCACACAAACCCACAGCCACACTTCTTCAGCTACTCTCCAGGACAAAAGACCCCATACCCACAACATGCAGGACGAATGTGATATATAAAATACCATTCAGCAACTGTGAGTAACATTATATAGGACAAACAGGCAGGAAACACACCACCTGAATATGTAAGCATCAGCTTGCAACAAAACACGACCAGTCCTCCCTCAGATCAATACACGCTGACAATGAAGGACACTAATTCAATCAGAACCACGTTACGATATTGGGACAGGCTAAACAAAGACAAGCTCAGGAATTCCAGGAGGTCTGGTATTCATCCACTTGTTCCATAAACAATGAAATAGACTCCATCTACAGTCAAGTGTGTGGTGCTGGAAAAGCACAGCAGGCCAGGCAGCATCCGAGGAGCAGGGGAATTGCTGTTTCAGCCATAAGCCCTTCATCAGGAATGAGGCTTCCAGAAACGTCTATTCTCCTACTCAGATGCTGCCTTATCTGCTGTGCTTTTCCAGCACCACGCTCTCGACTCTGATCTCCAGCATCTGCAGTCCTCACTACAGACCCCATCTACAGACCAGTACAGAACAAACCAGAAGTAGAACCACCCGCCACATTAGACGAAACTGTATAGGTTCAGGGAAGATCACAATGACCACGCTTCCTCTAGAGGCTACACAACACTGAAGATGTCACCCAGGAGGGAGATGAAACATTTGCCAAAAAAATCAACCAGCTCTTCAAACTGACTAACAACTTTAACCATAGCCCAAGGTACAGATCTTCATTAAAACTTTAAACAAAATAGAGCTTGGCACAAAAGAGGTAGCACCAGAATCTCAATTTGTTTCAGTATTAAAGAAAAACTCCGGAAGTAGCATAGACTGATGTGCCAGTGACTTTGAAAAAATTCATGAGTTTGGGGCTTGGCTGATAGGCCTCATTTATTGCCCATCCATAGATGCCCTAGAGCAGGGATGGTGAGCTGTCTTCTTAAAATTCTACCATCTATTTGATGCTTTTAGGGAGAGAATTCTATGATTTTGGCCCAGCAACATGGAGGGAGCAGTGATATATTTCCAAGTCAGGATGGTATGTGGCTTGGAGAAGAACTTGCAGATGGTGGTGGGCAATCAACAATTAACATCCCTACCTCTGACCTTATGATGAAGGGAATATCACTGATAAAATGGCTGAAGATGACTGGGCCTAGGTTACTACCTTGAGGAACTCCTACAGAGCTGACTGACCTCCAACATCCAGAGCCATCTTCATTTCTGTCAGGTTTGCCTCCAACCAGCAAAGATTTTTCCTCCGATTTCCATTGACACCAGCTTTACTAGGGATCCTCAATGCCATATTTGGTGAAATGCAGCATTGATGTTAAGGCAGTCATTCTTGCGCCTCGTCCCTTAGGAGTTCAGCTCTTTTGTTCAAGTTTGAGCCAAGACTATAATAAGATCAGGAATTGAGTGGCCATTGCAGAACTAAAACTGAGTGTTAGTGAACAAATTATCACTCAGCAAGTGCTGCTTGACACCGCTGTTGATAATACCTTATACCACCTCAGTGAAGATCAAGAATTGACTGATGTGTTGGTAATTGGTCATACTGGATTTTTCCTGCGTTTTATGTGCAGGACATACCAGAGCAATTTTCCACAATGTCAGGTAGATGCCAGTGTGGCTATACTAAAACAGCTTGACAAGGGTGCAGCAAGGTTTGGAGCACACATCTTCAATACAATTGCCAGAATTGAGATCAAGTAAGCGTTACTGCAGAGGACAAACAGATGAAGTATCATCTTGAACCAAATGTCAATGAAGTCTCGAGTTGCTTTCAAAGAACAAGATAAATGTATTATGGTCTCTACATTTTGCTTATCAGTGATGTTTACAACAAGGTCTGACATTTGCCAGCAGATTTAAGCCAAATTGCAAGAAAAACAATTTATCAGCCACCAAGTGTCAGAAATGCCATGGAAGAAACTAGAGAGTAATTGGTTCAAAATAAAGGCAATAAAATATCTCACATGAACTGACTATTCTTCCAATGCCTTGCTTTTTTTTAATAGATATTTTTATTAGAAATTTAACATTTTTACAAGTTTACAAAAATAAACAAAACTCTCAGATATAAACATTGATATACAATTAGCTCAAATATACAATAGCCAAAATTTGACAAAATAAAACAAAACAACAAAAAAAACCGAAAAGAAAAAAAAAACAAGCAAACAAAACTCAACTATCTACTAATCTAACCTACAACTAACCGGGGTGTATATTTAAGTCTCTTACATGCTCGGGATGTGTTAGCATCAGATATAATAAAACCCGTATTCGTGCGGGATTCCTCCCCCGAGGGGCCGCGGACCAGCCAGGTTTGTAATCTCAATTAAATAAAAGCCCTTGTTAGGATAGCCGAAATATCTGTATTTATGTAATTCAAAAAGGGTTGCCATATTTTATAAAATAATTCGGTCTTTCGTGCACCATATTTGTAAGGACGTCAAGGGGAATACATTCCATAATTAGTCTGTGCCAATTTTAAAGTCCAGGGGGGCCCTCCGCCACCCAGTTCACCAAAATATTTTTCCTTGCACAGAAAGAAAGAATAGAAAATAGTCTCTTCCCGTACGTGTCCAGGGAGGGAAAGTTCGAAAAGCCCAAGAGGAGAGATACGGGGTCCACTTTTATTTCCGTTCCTAAAATTTCTGTCAGGGTACTTGCTACTTTAGTCCAATATCTACGGATCTTATAACAGGTCCATAAGCAATGTACAAGAGTGCCCACCTCTATTTTGCATTTAGGACACATTGGAGATGCTCCTGCCTTAAATTTTGCCAATCGAACCGGTGCTATATGGGCCCTATGAAGTATCTTCAGCTGGATAGCCTGGGTTCTGTTACAAATAGTAATTCTTCTAGCATTTTCCCAGATATCATTCCACGTTTCTGTGGAGATTTCTAGTCCCAGATCCTGATCCCATGTTTTAAGCAGATTATCCATATCTCCCGATACTTCATCATGTAGTAAATGATAAATATTACTGACGGAAGATACCCCCACTGGTCGTAGGACACTACATTCTCTATCGGATTTATAAAGACTATCTAATAACGTAGTCTTCTTCTGTATATAATCTCGAATTTGGAAGTATCGAAAGAGGTCTCCATTGGGTAATCCGAATTTCTGACGCTGCTGTCCGAAAGACATCAGGACCCCATCTTTAAATAAATCCCCGAGACATGAGATACCCCTGGATCTCCAGAGTTTAAAAGTGGCATCTGTTAACCCCGGTTGGAATCCCCATGCTCCCACTAAGGGTGCATAGGGGGATGTTTTATGTGAATTACCCTCATTTTGCCGCATTATATTCCAAGCCTTGATTGTATTTAGTATTATAGGGTTTTTACAGTGATCTGTAATGATTTTCCTCTTGTCTGAGAATAAAAGGTTAATAAGTGGGTATTTTACTTGAGAAGCCTCGATGTCCAACCAGATTGATTGTGGATCAGACAAGACCCAATCAGCTAGTAACTTAATAGGGAACTTAATTGATATTTCCTAAAATCTGGGAAGTCCAATCCACCCCTTGTCTGTGGAAGCTGTAGCTTCTTCAGCTTAATGAGGGGCCGCCTATAATTCCAGATAAAGGAACTCAGCCAGCCGTATAATTTACATAAAGCCGTCCTCGGCAGCATCACCGGAAGCATTCTCATAGGATATAGGAGACGGGGCAGGATATTCATTTTGATTAATGCTATTCTACCCAACCAGGAAATTGGCAGGTCTCCCCATCGCTGGAGGTCCTGCCTTATCCTTTCCAATAAATACACAAAATTAGCCTTATACAACTGACCAAATACTGAAGTAATAAAAATGCCTAAATATAAGAAACCCTCCAGGGACCAGCGAAAGGGAAAAAGGGAACCGTCCGCTAAGCGGGGTATCACAGCAAGGCCACCCATTGGCATAGCCTCCGATTTTGAAAAATTAATTTTATAGCCTGAGAATGCACTAAATGTATTAATAACTTGGATTAAGCGAGGTATGGACATCAAAGGGTTACTGAGGAATAGAAGAACATCATCTGCATAAAGGGTAATTTTATGTTTACCTGTACCAATCCTTGGGGCCACTATATTGGGATCAGCTCGTATAGCTTCTGCTAGTGGTTCAATTATTAGCGTGAATAACAATGGCGAGAGGGGACATCCCTGACGGCAGCCCCTACCCACACTGAAGCTATCCGAGCCTAATCCATTGGTAACCACAACTGCTTTGGGATCACTATACAATGTTGAGATCCATTTGGTAAACACCTGTCCAACACCAAACCTCTCCAATGTGTAAAACAAATATGATCATTCGACCCTATCAAATGCCTTTTCCGCGTCTAATGAAACCACTATTCCTGGTATCTTTCCCTGATGACAAGCTTGAATCATATTCAGAGCCCTTCTAACATTATTGGATGATCTACGGCCCTTAATAAACCCCGTCTGATCCTCCTTTATAATATGTGGCAGTATCCTTTCTAGTCTCAGTGCTAACGTTTTAGAGAGGATTTTAAAATCTACATTTAGCAAGGATATTGGCCTGTATGATGTACAATCTTCTGGGTCCTTTCCTTTTTTAAGGATAAGAGAGATATTTGCCTCTTTCAGCGAAGGCGGGAGACAGCCCTGACTATATGCATAGTTATACATGTCCATAAGTGGACCAACCAGTATTTCTGTAAATTCTTTATAGAATTCAGCTTGAAAGCCATTTGGGCCCGGCGCCTTACCATTTTGAAGGTGCCTAATTGCATCAACTATTTCTTGGGGTGTAAGAGGAGCATTTAGGACCGATACTTGTTCCGGAGTTAGGTCTGGAAAAGTCAAATTTTTAAAAAATGACTGCATCCTCTTCGGCCTATCTTCACAATCCTGTGATTTATATAACTCAGAATAGAATTCTCTAAAGGTCGCATTAATCTTTTTATGATCATGAGTCAAAATACCCGTACTTTCCTTGATAGACATAATAGTCTGAGGGGCCTTTTTTTTCTTTGCAAGAAATGCTAAGTATCTACCCGGTTTGTCGCCATATTCATATAACCTTTGCTTTGCAAATAATATTTCCCTCTTAGCCGTTTGAGTAAGTGTAGTGTTTAGAGCTGTCCTAAGAGCTGTAATCCTTTGCAATTTAATAATAGAAGGTCTATCAGTGTATGCTGTTTCAGCCGCAATGCCTTGCTTTTGAGGAAGGGAAAGTATCGTGTTTAGAGTGAAGATTTATTTGCGTGTCATGTGTCAGGTGATTGATTATCATTTAGTGCAAAGAATGTCCAACAGTTTGCAGTACAATAGAAAACTCTTTTGAATGTCAGCAGTCAACTGGAAAGGTGGAGGACATTGTAAAAGTTACATAGGCACTCACAAAAGCAGTGTGCAAAAATGTTTTAAATTTATACATGTTAAATATAGAAATTTCCTTGGCATTTCCCATTGGTTGGAGATATTGGCATAATTGACAGCTAAAGGTGCTTGGCTTGAAATGCCTTTGTTTTAGAAGTTCCAAAACATTTTCAAGTTTGTAATCAGTTGAATATATTTACTTTAGCCATCAGTCGTCATTGGGATGACTAAGCCGGAAACGAAATAACCGAATTGCTGAACATTTTTTCAAATTATCAGCAAAAAAGGCTGATCCAATTCCTGACATAATTTGATAAGATTTTTAAACTGCCAACTTGACGTTTTTGGGAATATTTACATCTTAGCAGCAATTATAAGAAATCCAAAGGATGCTGTGACTCCCTCAAAAGAATTTTCCTGAAGGAGGGCTCTCCTGTGACATGAACTTCAGATTCAGCTTGCAGTGTGAAAACAGGCATAAGAGAACAGGAGTGTGAATGTAAGGCAGGTGCACTTTAGCCTCTGGAGGCCCAAAGGTTAAGTAATGGTCATGTCCTCACAGAAGAGCATTGAGCTACTCAATGGAAAAAGGAACAGTCATGCTATACAGAACCATAGATTCCAAAACATTTGTATGCTTGCCTGCTCAGTTGGATGATGTGAGCCAAATCGGAATTGAAAAACTGAAATTGGCTTCATTAACTCTAAGCTTGAATGGAGTGAAAATTGACAAATATTCCTCTGCTTGTAAGTAATTACCCCAATGTGAAATATAGTCAGCATTGCCTTACATCTGCAGAGTAGCTAGTTAGAACATGTACAGGTGGACACACTGCACCTGTGAAGTTAAAAATCTCACAACACCAGGTTATAGTCCAACTGGTTTATTTAGAAGTACTAGCTTTTGGAGCACTGCTCCCTCATCAGGTAAAAGAAGTTCTGGGATATTAATTAACCGAAACCTGTAACCCATTCTAAAAGATGAAAGACTTAACAACAGTCTAGGTTTGTTTAATGTTTCACTTCAGTTTCACAACACTAATCTTTTGCTATAAATTCTGTGTCTTATGGTCCTTCTCCATGAGCTGCCTGATGGAGGAGCAGCGCTCCGAAAGCTAGTGCTTCCAAATGGGCCAGTTGAACCATAACCTCGTGTTGTGATTTTTAACTTTGTCCACCCCAATCCAACACCAGCTCCTCCACATCATGTGCACTTATGAAAGCCTTTCACAACATGCGTCAACGTGTTTTGGAAAATAATTCTTTTGATTTATAACTTCAACTTTGTCATAGGATGAGAATCAAGTACATTAAACCTGTTCATACACAACGTTGTTTGAAAATCTTAGCTGCCAAGCATCAGATACAACAGTGAGATCATAAGAAAGAGGGACAGAAGGTTATTTAGCCCCTCAAGCCTGGTCCGCAATTCAATTGGATCATGGCAGAATTAACATTCCTCACATCCACATTCCTTTTATGGCATAACATTTCATGAGACATCTTGTTGAAAGCCTTCTGGAAATCTAAATACAACATATCTACAGGTTCCCCTCTCTACCTTTTGGCTGATACTTCCTCAAAAAACTCTCGTAATTGGTCAAACATGATTTTGCTTTCCTGAAATCATTCTGACTCTGCTTGATTAGATTTTGATTTTCTAAATATTCTGCTATTACTCCTTATTAATTAATTCCAACAATAGATGTCAGGCTTGTTGGCCTATAATTAACTGTTTTTTTGCCTCCCTCTCTCATTGATTAGGGGTAAGACATTGGTAATTTCCAATCCTCTGGTACTTTTCCAGAATCCAAGGATTTTTGGAAAATTACAATCAATGTATCCACTACCTCCTGTAGTTACCTCTTTTAGAATGCAGGCCATCAGGGCCAGGGAACTTGTCCGCCTGTAGCTCCATTAGTTTACCTAATATTATTTCTCTAGTGATGGTGATAGCACTTAATTTGTCCCCCGTGTTCTTTAGTATTAATGGGATGTTCGACGCATCATCCAACATAAAGACTGATGCAAAATATCTGTTTAACTCCTCTGTCATTTCCTTGTTCCCCATAGCTATCTTCAATATTAATTTTCTGAGCAGCTTATGTTCACTTTGACTTCTCCCATCCTTTTTACATATTTGAAGAAGGTCTTCTTGACAGTTTTTCAGTTTTTGTAATCCTCATTAGTTTGACCTTGTAGTTCATATTCTCTGTCCTTATCTTTTTAGTCCTTCTTTGCTGGGTTATAAATTGGGGCTCTCAATGACTTTTGCCTCATTTTATGCTCTTCAACTGAATACTCTCCTTAATTTTCTTGGTTAGCCTTGGATTGTAAACATAGAGTCATGGAGATTTACAGCATTGAAACAGACCTTTGGTCCAACTCGTCCATGCCAACCAGATATCCTAAATAAATTTGGTCTGATTTGCCAGCATTTGGCCCATATTCCTCTAAATCCTTCCTATTCATATACTCATCCAGATGCCTTTTAAATGTTGTAATTGTACCAGCCTCCACTACTTCCTCTGGCAGCTCATTCCATACACACACCACCCTGTGCATGAAAACGTTGTCCCTTAGGTCCCTTTTAAATCTTTCCCCTTTCACCCTAAACTTGTGCCCTCTAGTTTTGGACTTCCTCACCTCAGGGTAAAGACCTTGTCTATTTATCCTATCCATGCTCCTCATGATTTCCTAAACCCCTCTCAGGTCACCGCTCAGCCTCCGATGCTCCAGGGAAAATACTACCAACCTGCTCAGTCTCTTCCCAATAGCTCAAACCCTTCAACCCTTACAACATCCTTGTAAGTCTTTTCTGAACCCTTTCAAGTTTCACAACATCCTTCTTAAATAAGAGAGACCAGAATTGCATGCAGTATTCCAAAAGTGGCTGAACCAATGTCCTGTATAGCTGCAACATGACCTCCCAACTCCTATACTCAATGCTCTGACCAATAAAGGAAAGCATACCAATCACCTTCTTCACTATCTTATCTACCTGTGACTCCACTTTCAAGGAACTATGAACCTGCACTCCAAGGTCTCCTTGTTCAGCAACATTCCCTAGGACCTTACCACTAAATGTATAAGTTCCACTCTGATGTGCCTTTCCAAAGTAGAGTACCTCATATTTATCTAAATTGAATTCCATCTGCCAGTCCTTGGCCTATTAGCCCATCTGATCAAGATCCTGTTGTGCCATTGTGTTTAACTTACATTAAGAAAATTACAATGAGGTGAGGACAGAATTAATGAAATAGAACTGGACATATACAGTGGCATGTGGTTGGTCTATCCTTTATCTTAGATTCTTTCCTCCACCCTGGGATGTATTTTTGATGAGAGTTATTGTAGTAATTTGAATGAGGTCAGCCGGGAGGACCTCATAAAATAGGTGTTCCCTGAATGGGGCTGTTAAGTTGGTCCAATAAGAGTCCTGGCTGACAGGAACAGGAATGTCAGGGGTTCTGTTCACTCTAGGAGCTGGTTCTGAGTTAGCTGGATCAGTATAATAGAGTATACACCTAAGTAAAAAGATGACTTGGTGTTGGGATACTGGCTATCATGGAGTTATTTCAGTAGCAACAAGAAGAAAAATATGCCACTGTATAGATTCACTCACAACAGTCATCTTTGATTTGGGGTAAGCATTTCTGGCATAATGCTACTATTTGGGAAGCTTGACTCATTTGATCCTACCATCAAAGATTGGCCCATTATGTGGAAAGAATGTGTTATTCTTTCTGGGAAAATGACATTTGGGAAGACGAAAAGAAATGAGTAATTCTCTTGACAGCATGTGGAACCACAGCTTTTTCAACCTTTAGGACCCTAACTTTCTCTGAGGCACCAGATACTAAAAACTTCCAAGAGTTGACAGATTTAGCTAAGGAGTATTAAAACCCCAAGCCTCCTCAAATTCTGAGAAGCTAACCATTTTACTCAGCAGTTCAAGAACTAGGAGGATCCGTATTTTGACAAGGTTAAGATGACTGGCAGAGGCGTATGATTTTGGTTTAAATCTAAGTGAGATGCTGAGAGACTGTTTGGTATGTGGGATTAATGATGCAACCATATGAAAGTGCCTACTAGCTGAAGACAACTGGATTTCAAACAGGCACTACAATTGGCTTTGTCACTAGAAAATGTGGCAAGTTGAGCTTCTGAGTTACAGGGTATCCCAACAGAAATGGATATCCTCACCAGGCTCACTGAACTTGTGGAACATCACTTGAGTGAAGGCAATTGCATAGCGTCATCAGGAACAGCCTGAACAGATGGACTTGAGGTCAGCCCGCAACAAAACCCCAAAACAAGCCAAGCCATGGACAAACGGTTAAAATTTTCTTGAAGATCTGAGCTAGCAGGCCGTTGTAGTTGCTGCCAGTATGCAGACTCAAGACAGCAAAGAGTCCCACTCGGCTTGAATTGAATAAGGTCACTCTTACGCTGGTATTTAGGAGAGTGCACATTCCGGAAGGAACACATACATCTGGTTTGGAATAGTTCAATTTCTTCATAACAATCAAAATAAACATCTGGTTAAATTGTCACCTGGTTCTAACGGAGGTTGATACTGGCACAGTTGTATCAATGATTGTGGAATCAGTCTATAGCAAAATTCGCTCTGGTGTCCAATCCTTAAGTTTATGTAAGATCTCAGCTAGACTGCAAATCTTTACTAGAAAACCTCTACAGATTAAGGATACAACTTCAGTTCTGTTGAGTTATTTCAATCATGAATTACTTCATTATATGTCTGCCACTATTTTCTTACTGTCATTCCTGCTAATCTATCCGCCCAGTTCCCTTTAGCTAACTCTATCCTGGTTTTATTGTAATTCCCTTCGTATTAATTAAACGCAATTGTTTACAAACCACGTTTCTCACTGTCGAACTGAATGTTAGATTCTATTGTGTTTTGATCACTCCACCCTAGGGGACTTTTACTTGAGGTCATTGGTTAAAACTGCCTCATTACCCTTTACCAGATCTAAGACAGCCTACTCCCTGGTTGGTTCCATGACATATTGCTAGAGGAAGAGACATAGAGCAGGGCAGAATTCCATTGAATTTTACAATATAGGAACAGTCCAATCTGTCCAACAGGCCTGTGCCTGTATGTATACTTTATACTGGTTTGCTCCCATCTTACTTTGATCAATTTATCAATGTATCCTCCACTCCTTTCTCCCTCATGTTTTCATCTAGATTCCCTTTAAACTAATCTTATGCAACTAATCTGAATGATTCCTAGTTGGTCATAAATTCCATATTTGAAACACTCGGAACAGGTTTCTCCTGAATTCAGTATTCTATATACAAATATATCATGTTTTTGACCCTTAGTTTTGGAATTCCACTTAAGGATAAATATTTGTCTGCATTAACTTTTTTTAAATTGTTCATATTTTTTGACTCTCTCAGGTCATTTCGGAACTTTTTCTAGAAATGTGAGCTCCAGCCTGATCAGTTTTTCCTGGCATAATTGCATCCTTTCATTTCTAGTGTTGATTTTGTATACTAGTCTTGTGCATTTGTAATACTTCTACATTCTTTGTATGACAACTGGAATGGTACACACACGTTGTGTCACCAACATTTTATCACTTTTGGTACCAATTGTCTCTGCTTTTGAATTTAGTTTCTTTAGAAATGAAGCCCAGGGCTTTGTTTATACTTTTTAAGGCTTTATTAATGTAGTTTTGATTTTTTTTTAGATCTTTGCCCTTTCTTCAACTCTTTGTCTTCCATGAGTATAATGGAATCTCTACTCCCACAAAATACATCACTATAGTTGTCTGTATTAAAATTTGCATTTTATTTACACAACCATTTTTCAGCTTTGTTAATGGCATCTTTAGTCTGTCACAGTCTCCCTCAGCACCCGAATTTCATGTCATCTGCAAATTTGGGTATTGTACTCCTAATTCCAAGTCCAAATCACAATAGTAAACATCAGCAGACCCACTCCAATCCCTGTGAGACACTGGCACAAGATAGGAAGCAATGTTCATAACAAGCTTTAACCACGACACTGTTTTCAGTTTTGTAGCCAATTTGTTTTCTGTTGTATTTGATTGGAACTGGTTGCTGCTTTTGACTAGTTGCTGTGACCCCTGCTAAAAAATATGACAAAATTGCTTAGTATTTTCCTTGGAATTGAGCCTAATTTTGCCTGCCAGTTTACAGAGCAAGTTCATGTTTAATTTGTCATTGATACTTTGATAATATTTTGGTTGACCAGCGCTCGATAATCATTAGCACACCTGAATCAGTGTTTCCTAAATGGTGCTTCCATTTCACCAATATGAGGATGGAAGTGTTTTCCAGAACTACGTTCTGTGGTTCTAGACTTTAGAGCACTTTACAATACTGTCCCAGAGTCTAACACAAATGTTTTGTCCGTAGTATTTGTCGAAGAGGCTGGGGATGGATGCAATCATGTTTGGTAACCTTCAGACAACGTTTGCTGTTATCCAGCTCCTGGGAGGACCCCTATTTGGCAGGTAAATGTCTCGGAACAGGAAAAAGAATGACCGGATTCCCCAGGATTAAACTTCTTTCAAACTTTCTTTTATGACATGGAGCTCTTCTGCACAATGAATCCTGACCCTATAAGAACTGCTGTTCAATTCATCTCAACACTGTGAATCTCATAGACCTCCACTACATTGTGTGCTTCAATCCTGGAACTCATGAGCTCCTCATCATTGCATATCTAAACTCAAAGATTAATACAACTCTGTTGGCACATAAAATATTTTGCTTTTGGACTTATTATATCACTTCAGCTTCTCAAAGTTTCAGGCTACTTCTTTTTTCCTTGGAAATTAGCTAATATTCACCCTGTCTCTTGCATTCTGCCAAGTGTTGTTCTATTGCCTTTGCTTTGGCACTTCTAAACTTATTGAAGCTACCATTAACTGTCAAATTATCTATTATCTTTGAGGTTCTGCTAATATCCATGATCGGAATCCATGATCATAAATACAATGTTTAACTCTTCCATTCTTGCTTATGACCTTCATGTTTGGATCTCTGCTTTTGAATACTTTTGAATTCTATAAACCATTGTCATCACCCTTGAATATTCAAAAATTTTCAGCATCTTAGAAATTTCAAATGGATTTCTAGCCTTTAATCTTGCATCAGAATTATTTTTATGGCAATTTAACTTTCTTTTACATTATGCTATATGTTGATGACTCATCTTATGATAGTATTTTCAACAGTCCTCAGTTCTCTCTCTGCCTTCCTCATCTTATCCATTCATTCTTCCAACCTATCTAATATAAATTTGTACATGAAATGTGGACAGTTCTGACAAGGCTGAACTAATTGACAGCACTACATCTAAATAGATGATGGGGGAAGGCTTATTGAAATGCTGCAGTTTTTTTTAGTGCTCCTATAATGTTTTAGGTATGGAAATCACCAATTTTCCTGAAGATTCCAATCTCTGATCAGAATATTTACCTTCCACAAAGGGAATCTCCCTTCCTCTCAGAACCTAATCACTGAATTGCTCAGTGCCCATGAAAGTCACTGAAGCAATAAAAATATTATTTTCTTAAAATTCAATGATAGTTTATTGTATATAATTTAAAACTCTTAAATGAACAGCCATCATCATTATCTTCAATAGCTTCATGATTGCTCATCTTCAAATATCATCTTTTGGCATCTCAGTACCTTCTCTGATGTCAAATGGAATGCCTAATTCCATGATCCAACTTATTGCTAAAACTCTCTCCAGGCAGCTTGGTTTTCTAATTCATGCCAAACACTTATTATTTCAACAATCTCGAGCTCATTGTAAAGTTCAAGACTGCCTTAGATTTCAATTGTGAGCACATATCAAGGAGACCTCTTACAATGCATTATAATTCACACTCCTTAAAAACACCTTGTTTCTGGAATTTGTAAGTTTGATATTCCTATCTCCATCATTCTTCCTGTAGACTTCTAAAATCTACAGATTCTGGAGTCTCCACTACTACTGACCACTTTTACATTGTTTCTCCATTCCACCATACAACCCACCCAGCCCAATTATCTTCAGAAAAGCAAATGGTATGTTAGAAATGTAATGGTATGTTGGCTTTATTACAAAAGGATTTGAGTTCAGAAGTGGGAATGTTTTAGTAAAATTATAAGGGCCTTGTGAGATCGCACCTGAAATATTGCGTGCAAAGTTTGGCTGTCCGACTTAAGAGAAAATATACTTGCCATAGAGAGAAAGCTGCATGGATACACTTGGCTGAAACTTGGGATGGCAGAATAGTCTTATGAGGAGAAATTGGTTCTTGCTGCAGACGGTGAGTGCAATTTTCAGCAGGTGTGCGACTGAGTCATTTAACTAAAGTTAGCGATGATTAGGAAGAGTTATGTCCAGTGTGTGGCAGCATTGAGCCTCAGTTCTGAAAGTGGGTAAAGATCTTCAGTGCTATTTAGATGAAGTATGTAATGCCATCTATGAGTCAAATATTTCAGTATTTCCATCTGTTTTATGCAGTATATGCTTTCTCCCATATGAGGGTTCCAGAAGTTGTTGGTTTGGCACCTAAACATTGCAGCATGAAAAAGAGGAAAGTTCAAGTCTTTGTGATTTAGAAGTGAAGTTGCATTGTTAACAGTTTGAGGCATTAAAATAAAATTCCAGTTCACTGCTGTCATTTTAATTTTGACTATAAAGAATTACAAACAAGTTTTCTTCTGGGGAAAAAAAAGACACTTATCCTTCAGAATATAAGCTCCTTTTAAAGACTTTCAACAAGTTTAATTTAGATAAATGTGAGGTGCTGCATTTTGGGAAAGCAAATCTTAGTAGGACTTATACAATTAATGGTAAGGTCCTAGGGAGGGTTGCTGAACAAAGCCACCTTGGAGTGCAGGTTCATAGCTCCTTGAAAGTGGAGTCGCAGGTAGATAGGATAGTGAAGAAGGCGTTCGGTATGCTTTCTTTTTTTGGTCAGAGTATTGAGTGCAGGGATTGGGAGGTCATGTTGCGGCTGTACAGGACACTGGTTAAGCCACTGTTGGAATATTGTGTGCAATCCTGTCCCCTTCCTATCGGAAAGATGTTGTGAAACTTGAAAGGATTCAGAAAAGATTTACAAGGAGTTACCAGGATTGGAGGATTTGAGATATAGGGAGAGGTTGAATAGGCTGGAAATTTATAAAATCATGAGGGGCATGGATAGGATAAATAGACAAAGTCTTTTCCCTGGGGTGGAGGAATCCAGAACTAGAGGGCATAGGTTTAAGGTGAGAGGGAAAAGATATAAAAAAGACCTAACAGGCAACTTTTTCATGCAGAAGGTGAATTAGCTGCCAGAGGAAGTGGTGGAGGCTAGTACGATTGCAACATTTAAAATGCATCTGGATGGGTATATGGATAGGAAGGGTTTGGAGGGATATGGGCCGGATGCTGGCAGGTGGGACTAGATTGAATTGGGATATCAGGTCGGCATGGACGAGTTGGACCAAAGGGTCTATTTCCATGCTATACATCTCCATGATAATAATCATATAGTCGAAAAGTGTAGTGCCTGAAAAGCACCGCCGGTCAGGCAGCATCCGAGGAGCAGGAGAGTCAGGAATGATGAAGAGCTTATGCTCAAAACATCGACTCTCCTGCTCCTCAGATGCTGCCTGACCAGTTGTGCTTTTCCAGCACCACATTTTTCTACTCTGATCTCCAGCATCTGCAGTCCTCACTTTCTCCTAATAATCATATAGGTCAAGTCAATCAGGTAGCAATTGAATGTGGCAGTGATGGCTGAAAACAGGCATTGTTTTGAGACAAACAAGTAAGACAAGATGTCCATCATTCATTTCTGTCTCCTTCGCTTATTTAACTGAACAAGTAATACTATACTTTTCAAAGGTATCATTGATAGCTCCAATTTGAGGACTAGCGCTGCTCAGTGGAAACAAATGCTGCAATAAGTTAATATTCTTCTCAACTAAAACTGGAGTCAAATTAAGACCAGAATATTACATTTTCCCTTCTGTCTGTAGAATAAAGTAAGGTACCTTGATGTCAAGTCAAGCGAATGAGGTAGGTATAGTGCTAGGTGGATGGGGTGCCAGGTGGATGAAGAAGGTAGGGAGATGAATGAGTGCCAGGTAAATACATGAGTGCTTGGATTAGGTTAGAGGTTGGGGAGAGTATTGAGTCACCAATGAGCAGAAGGAGCTTAGTGTTGGTGTTGCTGTTGGTTAGGTGGGTGGTTATTGGGTCTAGGGTGTGGTGGGGGTGTTCAATTGAGGAAGTGGTTTCGGGTCTGTCAAGGTTAGTTTCATCTGTTGGAGATGTCAGCTCAGGGTGGAGGGAGGTTGGGGTTTTGGTGGTTGTCAGGTTACAGAGGTATTGAGATCGGGGTGGGGGTGTAACTGGGCACTGTCAGTGGTTCACTCCAACAGTAGTCCAGGAGTTAGAGCAGATTTTTAATTCTGTAACTTCTCCTGGGTCACTATTAAACTTAGATGCCAGAACCCTCCAAATTCTCTGATTTTAGGGAGCTTTTCAGAGGGTTCCAGATGAAGAGGACTTGCCAATTGGAATTTTCAATTTCCTGGGCAGTTCCCTTGGAGTCAGCTGTAATGGGAATTCTGCATGTTCCCAACATGCACTGCTACAGCTATGTGATTTTGGAATATGTATGTCTGTTTCCAAATTGTAAGTAAAAGCAGCCTGAAGTCCTGATGGTAATCTCTGTCTGAGGTTTGATGCAGTTACACAGGGATTGATCGCTGTTAAAGTCCTCAGTCCCTTTTGGTAGAGACAAGGGAACACAGGGAACTGACATGAGACAGCACATCTGAATATAATTGTGCATATTTTGTTGGAGCAGGTCCAGTTGATGGTAAGACTATTTATTTATTTCTCAATTATATGGTATTTAAGACATTTACTATCTCTAACACTAGCTTCTGAAGTGTCCACTTGTTTATGATATGTTTATTGGCATGAGCTGGCAATGAACTTTGAAATAATTTATCAAATGTGACTTTGTGAACTTAGCAAACTGTGCTCTTCAAGTGGAATTTTGGTAAGAGGACACTTTCCAATGTAGCTGTTTTGCAAACTGACACGGCACGGTGGCACAGTGGTTAGCACTGCTGCCTCACAGCGCCAGAGACCCGGGTTCAATTCCCGCCTCAGGCGACTGACTGTGTGGTGTTTGCACGTTCTCCCCGTGTCTGCGTGGGTTTCCTCCGGTGCTCCGGTTTCCTCCCACAGTCCAAAGATGTGCAGGGCCAGGTGAATTGGCCATACTAAATTGCCCGTAGTGTTAGGTAAGGGGTAAATGTAGGGGTATGGGTGGGTTTCGCTTCGGCGGGTCGGTGTGGACTTGTTGGGCCGAAGGGCCTGTTTCCACACTGTAATGTAATCTAATCTAATCTAATCTAATAATAGTGCGCATTTTCTTAATTGTTACAGATTAAAGCTATATTTTTGTCACACCAAAATATTTCTACCTTTCATCTATCTTGGCTGCTGAGTGTGGAGAAATGTTTAGAAATATTTCCATCTGTTCTCTGTGTTCCCACAGTTGTCACTGTAGTTATGTGCCTGTTAATGTAATTACAGAAATCTTTGATAAAGTATTCTTATTTTACTGCTGATAGGTTTGGTGATTTATTTGGGGGGCGTGCTGCCCTGTCGCTGGCATACCTCTCCTCAGGGTTTGCCTACCTTCTGATGGGCCTTTCAACAAGTGTGCCACTACTTTTCCTTTCCAGACTGCCCACAGTCTTCATGCATGGGATGCAAGGTACAGTACTGAATGGTACTTTTTCTCTTCTTTCCTTTTTTGACTTGTTACTTCTGTGTCTGGTTTTAAAATGCATTTATTTCCTTTTAAACTCTCCCAGCTGCTCAGATGATTGTGACTGATCTGTCTTCAGAGTCAGAACGGGCAGGTGCCCTGGGGAAACTTGGTCTCTCATATGGTGTAGGGATGATCGTTGGCTCTACAACTGGTGGTTTGCTGATCTCTAATTATGGGTAAGTACCAAAGGGTGTGCTTGTATTTGCAACAGACCTCGGTGCAGCAATCAAAACACTCTCTCTAAATTCTCTCATCATTCAGGTCCTTGTTCAACTCTTAGAAGCTCTATATGCAGTAGTCACACACAGAATCAGTTGGGCTCAGTTGTAATCTTCCTCAAGCTGAATGACCTGCTGATGTCAGGCTCATTCCTTAATGAAAGTCAGAATTGTGGGGGAGAAAAAGAAAAACATTGGAATGTACGGAATTTACAACTTTATTTTCAAAATCCAATGGTATAGCACTAACTTACTGAAGCATTGATTTTAATTTGTTATTTGTGTGTGAAATCTCTTCCAAATCAATTTTATATGAGTATCTTTTTTCTTCCTCCACTGAAGATGTTGATTTCTTGATAGAGTATATTTCTATGATTCCTTAGTCCCAACTTGTGCATGCACCTAAATGATGTGGTTCAGCAAGTTATTCAGAGTGAAATGACAGCAGGAAGAGGATAATGCCCAGAACCACCCTGCTTGATGTCCATTTCTGCAGTTTTCAGCAGTGTGCAAGGGTGACTCACCTGTGTGACAAACTCAACAAGAATTCTTGGTACATTGCTAATCAGAACTGCATTGATTCAGTTTGTGCCTTGTGCTCACACAAAGATACTTTCTGTTGAAGTTCAGCTGGAGGAAAGCATGGCCTTCTCTCATCGTGTAACTCATTTGCAAATCCAGCATTCAGTTTATAAAATCGAACTCAGGTTAACAAATGTATAGCTCCTTTAAGTTAAATTGATTTCTTAATGGATCAGAGTTTAGACTCAACTGAGAAGTTTTTGCACTTAAATCAATTCTAATTTGTGTTCATCTGACACTAGCTTCTAAAGTGTCCATTTGTTTTTGATACGTTTATTGGAATGAGCTGGCAATGATCTTTAAAATAATCTATCAAAAGTGACCTGTGCGATGTGCGAAATTAAAATGTTAACTTGGTCAACCTCCATAACTGATCTAAACACATTAGATTTAATTTCTCACTCAAAATGTAGATTGTGGATTCCTTGTATGGCTTTGACTGCCCCTATTTCTCCTAACTGTATGAGCCTGACAAAGGCATGCTCTGTATCTAGGAGAGAAAACAGTTTGTATGTGATATTGAATCCAGTTTAAGATGAAAAATGCTGCCATTGTCAAATGTGTAATGATTCACTTCGATTGCGATTTAATAATTTGCCTACTTCAGTGATATCATGTATATTCAAAGTTTGTGAGAAGATTTGTAGCTCGGGTGCTCGTTGTTGTGGTTTTGTTCGCCGAGCTGGGAATTTGTGTTGCAGACGTTTTGTTCCCTGTCTAGGTGACATCCTCAGTGCTTGGGATCCTCCTGTGAAGCGCTTCTGTGATTTTTTCTCTGGCATTTATAGTGGTTTGTCTCTGCCGCTTCCGGTTGTCAGTTCCAGCTGTCCGTTGCAGTGGCCGGTATATTGGGTCCAGGTCGATGTGCTTATTGATTGAATCTGTGGATGAGTGCCATACCTCTAGGAATTCCCTGGCTATTCCCTGTTTGGCTTGTCCTATAATAGTAGTGTTGTCCCAGTCGAACTCATGTTGCTTGTCATCTGCATGTGTGGCTACTAAGAATAGCTGGTCGTGTTGTTTTGTGGCGAGTTGGTGTTCATGGATGCGGATCGTTAGCTGTCTTCCCTCTCTGATAGAACAGACAACAGGACGATGAACCTATCAACAAAGACGGCATACTCAAACTACTGGACCTGTGCCTCACAACACACTTCACGTTCAACAACCAAATATATGAACAAATCAACGGCACACCCATGGGCTCACCCATCTCTGGACTCATAGCAGAAGTGGTAATGCAAAGATTAGAACAAACAGTCTTACCGCAAATTCAACCCAAACTCTGGGTCAGATATGTGGATGACACCTTTGTAATAATTAAAAACACAGAAATAGAGAACACACACCGGATCATCAACGCCACACTCACAGGAATCCAATTCACTAGAGAGGAAGAAAAGGACAACCAACTCCCATTCCTGTACGTGATGGTACAGAGAACACTGAATGGAGAATTCACCACAAAGGTATACAGGAAAGCCACACACACAGACCAAGTCCTAAACTACGAAAGCAACCACCCCAACACACTCAAAAGAAGTTGCATCAAGACACTGTTCAAAAGGGCCACAACACACTGCAGTACACCAGAACTGCAAAAAGAGGAAGAAGAACACCTCTACAATGTATTTGCTAAAAACGGATACCCGCGCAATTTCATCAACAGATGCCTAAGGGAAAGACAACGGAACGAGGACATGCCGCAACCCAAAGGACTAGCCACGCTACCATACATCAAGAGCATTTCCGAACTGACAGCCAGACTACTGCGACCACTAGGACTCATAACAGCACACAAACCAACAGCCACTCTCAGAAAACAACTCACCAGAATGAAGGACCCGATGCCCAGCATGAGCAAAACCAATGTAGTGTACAAAATCCCATGCAAGGACTGCACAAAACACTACATAGGACAAACAGGAAGACAGCTAACGATCTGCATCCATGAACACCAATTCGCCACGAAACGACACGACCAGCTATCCTTAGTAGCCACACAAGCAGATGACAAGCAACATGAGTTCGACTGGGACAACACTACTATTATAGGGCAAGCCAAACAGGGAACAGCCAGGGAATTCCTAGAGGCATGGCACTCATCCACAGATTCAATCAATAAGCACATCGACCTGGACCCAATATACTGACCACTGCAACGGACAGCTGGAACTGACAACCGGAAGCGGCAGAGACAAACCACAATAAATGCCGGAGTAAACATCACAGAAGCGCTTCACAGGAGGCTCCCAAGCACTGAGGATGTCACCTAGACAGGGAGCGAAACGCCTGCAACACAAATTCCCAGCTCGGCGAACAGAACCACAACATATCATGTGTATCTCTGTCTAGGCCACAACACCATACTGAACATAAAGCCACTCTATTGAACACCTCATATTTTCTGGAGTTCTTCCCTTCACTGCCTACAACTTCATAGTTCCCCAATCCCTCTCTGCATGCTTCTGCCTCCTTTCCAAAATCCATAAACAGGACTGCTCTGGCTACCTCATTATTTCACTCTGTTCCTGCCTGAACTTACTACTTTTTATTGCAGTTTCAAATTTTTTTTTTCTCCTCTTCTATTCTTATGTACATTTTTGACTCTTTTGATGTCCTATGTCATTTCAACCGTTTCCAGTTTCCTAACCCTAATTGCCACCTGTTTACTATGGAAGTCCAATCCTTCTACCTTCATTCCCCACCAGGACAATTTTAAAGCTCTCTGCTTCTTCCTCAAATGAAGCCCAATCAGCCCTTTTCATCTCCACTCCAGATACACCTGTCTTTGTGTGAGATAGGTAGATTATTATTCATTCTAGTGCTACTCCAGTCCCATTCTTTTCTTTGTCCAGTATATCAGTGTCACCCTTCACCCTCATCATGAAGTAAAAATTTGGTTTTTGTTTCCAATTCTCACATTTCTCTCACCTTCACCTGATTCATCTTTGACTCCTCTCTCCCCTTCTGCAACATTTCTTTCACCACTTTAAAACTAGGCAGTTGGCTAATGCAAAAAACAGATCTATGCTGTTCCACAGCTGTCTCAACCACACTGCTTCATACCCAGCTTCTGTAAGAAGTCCATTTCACTGTACTAGATTCTCCATCTTAGTTTCTAGTCAGTTGATGCAAGCATTCCTCTCTGCAGTTCCAAAATATATCTTCCTTTTTCCTCAACTGAGAATTCCCACTCAAGGTGATTGACAGGATAGCATGGTGGCTCAGTGGTTAAGCACTGCTGCCTCACAGAGCCAGGGATCTGTGTTCGATTCCACCCTCAGGTGACTGTCTGTCTGTGGGGATTTTGCAGATTCTCAGTGTCTGCTTGGGTTTCCTCCCACAGTCCAAAGATGTGCAGGTTAGGTGGATTGGCCATGCTAAATTTCCTGTAGTGTTCCGCGATGTGCAGACTAGTCAGATTAGCCATGAGAAATATAGGGTTGCGGAGATAAGATATGGGGGTGGTACTGGGTAGGGTGCTTTTTGGAGGGTTGGTGTGGACTTGAACAACCTATCTTCACACTGTAGGGATTCTATGGAAATGCCTGATCCATCTCATATACTTCTATCCTCATGTCTGCCTCACCCACCCAGAACTACTATTAAGTTTCTTTTGACCTCACCTTCACCCTACCAGACTAAATTCTCCATGAATTATCCTTCCATATTTCTGCCCATTCCAGCAAGATGTCAGCATTAACACATCTTTCCCTGAATTCCCTTTCAGTGTTCTGTTGAGAACATTCTCTCCATGACACTCAGATTCTTCTCTCAGTCACCCCTAACATCTTCTCCCTTCCTTACAGCACTTTTCAAGGCAAATTTAAGAGATGCGGCACCTGTCTTTACACCTCCTCCATTCTCAGTTCAAGGCCTCAAACACTACTTCCATGTTCAACAATGATTTGCTTGTATTTATTTCAATTTAGTTTCGTGTATTTGCTTGCTGTTTTATTTCCTTCACCATTTTACTATATTAACCTCTCTATTCATGGCTTGTTACAGTTTCACTGAAGCCCAATACAAGCTCAAAAAATAACACTGCATCCTTAACTTCACACACTGCAGTCTCCGGACTCAACACTGAGTTTAACAATTTTAGACCATAATCTGTCTTTACATTGTTCACTGGGTATTTTTCACTTCAATTTTGCAGGGTTGGCTTTGATTTGTGTGGGGGGTCCTTGATATAAGTCAGGATTAGGTATCAGAAAAGTGAAATTTATATTGAAATGGCTTGTATTGAGGATTTTTTCCCCATAAGAATAATGTAAATACAGAGGGACAGGGACTGTTTCTACTCTTATCACGGAAATTTTCCTCATAAGAAAGAATGGAATGAGGTAGGGATAGGGACTGTTGCTTAAGGAAATGTTGTGTTTCATACCCAGCAACCAAAATATGTCCTATATATGTACCATACCTCCTAAAATCCACGTGTGCAACTGTCTCTGGTGACAAGGATCTCATGGGTTAGTGAGGTGTTAAGACTGGTTTTCCAAATTGGGTGTACCATCCTTGATCTCCATCAATCCAAGTCATAAAGTCACAAATTCAAGCACACAAACATTATCCACACAAAAATGTGGTAGATTTCTCTCGTCTCCTACTCCAGAAGAGAAGAAATTGTTTCAATACGGTGATGCTGATTTAGCAGCAGTCTTTCATAGTCTTCAGACATGTCTAAATGCCTCTGCTCATTATTACTGCAAGTTTCTTAAACCTGTTTTTATGGCCATACTTCACCCTGGCCCTCCCATATAGTAGTAGATTGCACAGTGGCTCATAATTCTGGTCTAATTGTCGTACATTGGTTCTGATCCAAACTGACAGCTCTCAGCTCTGCGCTATACCTTGATTCTGGCCTGCCTGTTATACCAAAGTTCTGAATATTTTTAATAAAAACTAAATTAAAAAATACTGCAAATGCTGTAAATCAGAAACAAAACAGAAATTTCTAGAATAAGCTCAGCACGTCTGGCAGCATCTGTGGAGAGAAATCAAAATTAATGTTTCAGGTTGGAAGGGTCACTTGACAGGAAACATTATCTCTGATTTCTCTCCACAGATGCTGCCAGATGTGCTGAGTTTTTCCAGTAATTTTCATTTTTGTTTCTAACTGTTTTTGTTACTTTGTACCCAGCATTCTTTGATCAGTCAGCACTGAGTATCAAGGTATTGATTCTTTGATACAGGGGTCTGCAATATACTGTACGTTGCAAATAATGAGTTGTACTGTATGTCATGATACAATGACGTGTGGGGAAATTTTGTTTAGTTCCTCAAAACATCAGCAGTGTGAGTGCAAAGCAATGTATATCACAATACTGTGTATCCTGGACCCATTACACCTTTCTTTACCTCATCATGTTACTTTCGTGTGGTTTTTGAGCAGCCATTCATGCTTCATTTGGACTCAAACTTCTTTTCTATATCTATGATCACTCTCTTTGTTCCATTATTTTTTTTTGTTGTTATTTAAACTCACCTGTCCTCCAATCTATCATAGATCTTTTCCTTTGTTCGTCCTGCATCCTTCTCCCTTCCACTGTCTTAAACCCTAAAGCTTCTGACTTTCTTCAGTTCTGATGAAAGGTTATCAACCTGAAATGTTAACTCTCTTTCTGTCCACAATGCTACTGGATTTGCTGAGTTTTCCCAGCACTTGTTTTACTACCTTGATAGTTATCCTCATTTTCTTTCTATTTCTCGTGCATTTTTGTCTGTGCTGATAGAGAGACATCTGTGATAATCATTTGTGTTTTAAAGGATTTTCCTTTAAGTACTGTACATGTATTTGATGGTGAACCTGTCAACGCTTTTAAAAAAGATGACGAGAACCAACAATGTAGCCACTATGGTCTTTTTGCAATCCGCGTATGTAACAGAAGGGGGCAACAAAGTGCTGGCAATAGATCTCAGAAGTTAGGTTGGGCTCTGGATTGGCTTTTTTGTGCACTGAGTTGATATACTCTGGGAGAGACAAGGCAGACTGAGTTTGATTTCCCTGTCATTATTCTGGCTATAGTTAAGCTTTAAAATGTATCTGTGGTACATTATATGACGAGAAAGATTTGAGGATCATGGTTTCATTCTTATAGGTGTTTTTCTGATATCATGCTATATTCTGTAAATCAGAAGGCTGCAAAAATCTTAGTTTGAGATGATCAAAGTAAGACTTGTATTTATATTGCACCCTTCCTGATCTCAGAATGTTCAAAGCATGCCGATTGAAACCTTAGTGCCGATGTAGTAGGAAACAAAGAAAACTGTTTGTCCAGAGCAAGACCTAGGAACAGTAATGAAGTGACTGAAAATCTGTTTTTAATGTTGATTCAGGAATAAATATTGAGAAAGTGCCATGAAATCTTACGTTCACCTCAGAGCGCAGGAAGAGTTTAAATTTAAAATCTGTAAAAGAGCGCCTTGACTAATTCATAGCAGTTACTCAATGAGAGACTGGATTATCAGTTTTAATTTTTGTACTCTAGTTTCTAGAGTGAAACTTGAACCCACGACCTTTTGACTCAGATATGAAAGTGCTGTCCTCTACGTCATAGTTAAGACCATTAAAGGAACATCTGTATACTGTAAATCCCACAGGAGATGTTGGTGCTTGTTTTAAATGATAACATTTTATAAACATCTGTCTGCTTCACGCAGGCTCTGAGGTGGGTACCAGACAAGAAACTGTCTGAGAGTTTAGACTATAAATAGTGAGTAGTCTTAATCTGACTGAGTCAGTGCTTGACACACTGAGCTTTCACCCATCTGCTAACTGGAAATTTTCTCTGAAGCTGTTCACTTTTCCTTGGGACAACCTCAAGCACACAATTTGCTCACTAATGCCTCATTCAATTCATGTGCAAGTCTAGATGATGAGTTTTGATAGCAGAAAGTATCAGAGTCAAGTTGAATTTATGCCTACTCATCAGCCATTCATGCATCTTCCAGACTTATTTCTTCCTACCTGCATATGCTGAATCTGCATGGATTGACAACTGTACCTGGGGTCTTCTGGTTTATTTTAAGCAGGTTATCATTGAAGTATTTTGATATGCTTTACCTTAACAGATACATAAGTTGACAAAGTGTTCGGAGATGACAGTTTAATCAAATGCCAGCCAAGTGTCCTCAAGGATATGTCTGTGTTGAGCTATGACATCATTGTAAAACAATTCTTGTGAACAAGCAAATGAACACTTGTGCAATAAGAATTGTTAAAAATAATGGGGAAATAAGGAATAAGGTCTAACAAGTCTTAGCCTGGTTGTCTGATCTGTACTGATAGATGACAGTTGGGTCACCTCAACAAACTTGACACAATTGTTTGTGTAGTGGAGAGTTCCTAATACTAACTGCTGCCCAGTAACCTCCATATAAACTGTCAACATAGTTGTTAGGAGATTGGATTCAGCTATGAATACTAGGGGACGACTTCCATGATTTGTACTTATCCACAGTTAGTGTGACAGAGACCATGGCGAAACAATGTAAAAGCTGTGTGAATTTTTTTTTTAAAAGCATCAAATTAAATTTCTTGGAAGAGGCCCCAACATCCAGGCCATGCTTCAGATGAAATATAGATTCTTGAGCAGTGTCACACCTCACTGAGTTCACACACTGGAAGTCAAAATGCACTGTTCCTAGAACCAGGAAAGGTTCCCCAATTTACTTGACTTTCAGATCTAGGTTGACAGAAAACATGGTCCTTGTTTGTTAACATATTTGTTAACAATTTTTTTTCATTCATGGCACGAGGACATGGCTGGCTAGGCCAGCATTTATTGCCCATCCCTAATTGCCCACAGGGCAATTGGAGTCACATATAGGCCAGACTAGGTGAGGATAGCAGTTTCCTTCCCCGAAAGACGTTAGTGAACCAGGTGGGATTGTTTTTCCTTGAAATTGACAATGATTTAATGGTCATTGTTTGAATTCCAGATTTTTATTGAATTCAGATTCTACCATCTGCCATGGCAGAATTTGAACTTAGGTCCCTAGAATATTACCTGGAATAATAGTCCAGTAGTAGTAGCACTAAGCTGTTGCTTTTATGGTCCTTTAGGGAATGAAATCCTTATCTGGTCTGTCCTACATGTGACTCCAGACCCACAGCAATGTAGTTGACTCTTAACTGCCCTCTGGGCAATTAGGTATGGGCAGTAAATGCCAGCAATGCCCCCATCCAGTAAATAAATAAACAAAAGTGTCACCCTGCTGTTGACTAGCAACTGACTGAAACTTAATCAGACTTTTCTCAACCTAACTCTAATATCTGGGATGAGGTACTGACCACATATCCAAGCCATCACTATGCCCTTCTATATACACCTTCCCTTACGTTACCCAATTTCCCCCGTCACAGTCATTTCTTCCTGAAACCCTCAATCATGCTCTACTGCTATTTCAATGCAACTTCTAGCTGTTCTTCCATATTTATCCTTGGTAAACATGAGGTCATCCAAAATTTTGCTGGTCATATCCTTTCTTGCACTAAGCCTTGTTCACCCATTTCCCTGTGCTGCCTGGCTTATGTTGTGCCTCAATCAAGTAATGTCTTGGTTTTAAAATTCCTGTTCTTGTTTTCAAATCCTTCCTTCCTATCTCTGTAATTTCCTACAGCCCTGTAGCCCCCTGGGATTCCTGTATACGTTTAATTCTGGTCCCTGGTATTTTGCTTTTGTACAGTATACTGCCTTGCGAAATTGTAACACTCCCTCGCCGCTTACTGCACTACCATCCCCATGGTTCTCAATTTACAGGTGATGGGTGGTCAACAATATGTTATAATGTCAGTTACTTGCAAAGCCTCGAGCAAATTTTGATACTCCAATACTTAGTAAAATAGAACATGTTTCCCTTAATTTTATTTCTTTCTATCTTTTTATAATTGTATTATAGAAAGTGTTGTTGGATTTTTTCCCAGTGTTAATTGAGGCCAATGAATGGGGGGAATTGGTGAAATGCCCACTTTTAATTTCTTTGTTCATAATATCTGTGTGTTTTTTATCCTTCGCCTGGGTTTGGGGTGCGGTTCCAGCCAGAGTGAGCTATGGAGGCATATATGGGTAGTGTAAGCTCCCCTATGGGCAGGGTGGTGGGGTGGGGGTGTAAAGAGTCTCCCATTGTATGTTGTAATTGGTTTAGTTTATTGGTTTATAGTGGATGTAGTTTTTGAAAGTTTTTTTGTTGTTGTAGTTTTAGTGTACGTATTTTTTAGCCTCTGAGTCTCTAGTTATTTGCATTTGGTGCGTCGTGAGTAGGGTTCTTCCTCTCTGGTTCAAGAGCTGTTTTAAAGGATATGGCTTAAGTGTTTTTTTTAAATGGTGCACCTGGAATATTAAGGGGAGTCACTCGCCAATTTAAGAGAAAAAAGTACTTTTAAGTCTTAGGAAGAAAAGGTTGATATTGCTGTGTTGCAAGAAACCCATATTGATGATAAGGAGCACCTAAAGCTACAGTAGGGGGTGATTCGATCGGGTGTTCTTTTTGTCCTTTAACACTAAGAGCAAGGGAATGGCTATACTCATTCAGAAGAATCTCCCATTTAAATTATTAGATCAAATGAAGGATGATTATGGGTGGTTGTGATCTTTAAAGCCTTAATACATGGTAAGGAGTATGGCATTCTAAATGTTTACTACCCCTGGCACACTCCCTCAAATTCCTGAATGATACACATTCTAAATTGATTGACCTTAGAACATGACGTATTATCATGGGGGAGATTTTAGTCACCCTCATGGATCCTACAGTGGATAGAATGCCCAAGTCCCCCAGGTATCTTTCTACAATCTAAATAATTGGTTGACTTATGCTTGGAATTGGGATTGGTGGATGTTTGGAGGTGTCTCCACTCTACAGGTAGGGACTTCACCTTTTTTCTCTAATCTGCACAAGTGTTATACAAGGATTTACCTTTTTCTAGCTCTTTCAGCTTTTTTGGAATCAGTGATGTGCTGTAAAATTGGAAATATAGCCATTTCAATCATGTGACAGTATATTTGGAGGTTAAGATTAAGGGCAATGAAATAGGCTCACGGTATTGGCGAATAGATCCTTTTATTCTGAAGGACAGTAAGTTTGTTGAGTACTTTTAGAATGAGTTTAAAACGTTCTTGACCATCA
Organism: Chiloscyllium plagiosum; assembly: GCF_037043375.1. Taxonomy (NCBI): domain Eukaryota; kingdom Metazoa; phylum Chordata; class Chondrichthyes; order Orectolobiformes; family Hemiscylliidae; genus Chiloscyllium; species Chiloscyllium plagiosum. The sequence continues at coordinate 56,612,771 of NW_028270156.1, forward strand.
ATTCAGACACAACCAGTAACCCGCCTATACTTTGGGAGACAGCTAAGGGCTATGCAAGGGGGATAGTTCTCTCTTATTTGGCAAGTCTGAAATGACAGGAGGGAGAGCTGCAGCATTTGTTTGAGGCTCAGTTGAAGCCAGCCAAGACAAGCATATATTGATAGGCCATCAGTAACTAAATTACAGCAAATCACAGCTCTCCAGGCTGCTTTAAACTCCATGCTCACTCAGATAGGTGAAGAGAGAACTCTCTTTGGTGAAACAAAGGCTATTTGAGCATGGCAATAGGCCAGGTAAATACCTGGCATATCTGGCCAGGAAAATGAGTGCCACCTCCCCCCCCCCCCCTCCACCCCAATCTATTACATCAGTCAGAGAGGGTACTGAGGCTCTTTCTTGTAACTCCAAAAAGATTAATGCAGCATATCAGAAATTTTGCTCTGAACTATGTCTGTTGGAATGCTGTGAGGATAGGCTGGTTAAGTTGGTGTCCTTTTTTAAGAACCTAGACCTTCCAGGTGTGACTTCGGAACAGGTGTCTCTTCTCAATGCTCCTTTGACAGTGCAAGAGATACAGGAGGCAGTGAGACAACTCCAAAGTGGAAAGATGCCTAGCCCTGATGGTCTCCCGGGTGAATTCTAGAAAGAATTTATAAATATATTGTCTGGGCCAATGCTGAACATGTACAATTATTCATACAGTCAGGACTGCCATCCCTGAGAGAGGCCAATATCTCTCCCATTCTCAAGCAAGGGAAGACCCTGGAGGACTGTGCCTCCTATAGGCCCATTTCACTGTTAAATTCACTTTAAAATTTAACCACGACATTTGCTTCGAGATTGGAGAAGGTATTGTATTGGAGGACCAGATGGGTTTTATAAAGGGCCGTAGGTCCTTGAATAATATTAGAAGATTGCTGCTGACACACTTGGGCCATATTCGGTCATTGGTTCAGGGCTTGGTGATCTCCCTAGACGCAGAGAAAGCATTCGACCGGCTGAAACGGCCATATCTTTTATAATTTTGAATTGTTCGGTCTAGGTGATGTCTTTATTAGATGTGTGGAAGACCTGTATAGCGATCCTAAGGCAGCAGTTCTCACCAATGGTGTAAGATCCAATAATTTTAGTGTTGGCAGGGGCACCCGGCGAAGTTGTCACCTCTCACCGCTATTGTTTACACTGGTGATTGAGCCACTGGCAGAAGCTATCCGGAGGGACCCCAGTATAGTTGCCCCAGAGGTAGGATCAAGGGTGCATAAGATTACACTATGCGCAGATGATGTTCTCCTCTTCTTATCAAATCCTGCAGTTTCTGTACCCCATTTAATACAACACATTAATTTATTTGGCTTTTTTTTGGGATACAGGATCAATTTTGCGAAGTCGGAGGTTATGCCCATGAGGGGTCTTGAGGGTCCTGATATTGAAGGTGAATTACGATTCCCCTTTAAGTGGCCGCAGGGTGTTTCTTTACCTAGGTATTTTTGTTACTCCCACCTTTTGACCAGTTATATAAGGCTAATTTTGCTCATTTGCTTGACAAGATAAGACAAGATCTTCAATGATCGGAAGCCCTTCCAATATCTTGGTTGGGTCAAATAGCCCTTATCAAAATGAACGTTCTTCCTTGTTTGCTAAATCCCATGTGAATGCTCCTTCTGATATAGCCCAGCCCAATGTTGCAGAGACCTAATGGCTGGCTCGGTTCTTTTATCTGGCATCACAGGCGGCCTCTCATTAGGCTTGCTAAATTGCAATTACCTCAGGGGTTCGAGGGAGTATACGTTCCAGTTATTAAGAGATATCAACTAAGCTCCCTTCTGTCCTTTGTGAATGTTTAGGCTTGTGAGGACTCGAGGTCAACATGGTTGGATATTGAAGCCTCCCAGGCAAAGTGCCCCCTTATTAATCTGTTGTTTATGGATAAGATGAGGACAGTCATGGAGCACTGTCGGAATCCAATCATCATTAAACTGGTCAAAGCATGGAGAGTCGGAATGCCAGGGTTTGACCAAGGCTGATGGACTCTGAACTTAAACTATGGACATCCAAGGGAGTCTCCTGTCTGGGAGACCTGTTTGAGGGGGAGGTCATGATGTATTTCGATCAAATGAGTTGCAAGTATGGATTGCCCAATAGAGACCTCTTTCGCTACTTTCAGGTTAAGAACTTAAAAAAAATGACTACACTTTTTATCAACATAGCTCTGACACAGAGAGGAGAGTGCTTCAGGCTACAGGCATTTTCTCGATTAGTATTCTTTACCACCTAATAGGATGTGGTGTCCCAAAAGATATTGAGCGACTGTGCAAGGTCTGGGAGCAAGAGTTGGGAGTACAGATCCCTTTAGACATGGGAGGACATTTGGGAGAACATGAGAAAGATCTCAATCTGCAACAGAGGGCATGCTATGCAGCTGGTCTATTTGGCTCCAGACCAGCTCATGAAATTCAAAAAAGGAGCATCTCGAATGCGCCCCACTATTTGTGGTCATGCCACAAGCTTTGCAAGTACTGGAATTATAGAGAGGGTCCTGGGGACCGAAATCAAGGTAGACCCGGTCTCTCTCCTCCTGGGTCTGCCACATTTATCTTCCTTAGATGTGTATGGGAAGAAGCTATTTAATAATCTCACATTGTGCAAAGAAGAACATATTGATGAGTGGTAGTCTGCGAACTCTCTGGGAATGCTGGGATGGCATTGATTTGTTATGGAACACATCCCTCTGGATTTCCTAACAAACATGCTGCACCATAAAACTGAACTTTTCTATAAGACATGGCAGCCCTTTTTGAACTACCTAGAAGCAGATTTGCCTGCCATATTAATTAGGGCATTTGTTTAGCCATGATGATGAGGTTTGGTGAGCCTTGTGCCCTGAGAGGAAGAATCCCGAATAAATACGGGTATAATAACTCATGCTCCTGGAGATTGGGAGCTTTGGTGAGATTGTGCTGAGTGGTATAATTTATTTGATTATTTATTGATTTGTAGTAAGTGTAGTTTTGATTTGGAGTAAGTGTAGTTTTGATTTGGAGTAAGTGTAGTTTTGATTTGTTTTATGGAGTAAGGTAGTAATTAGCTCATTGTAATTGTTATAATTTTAGATTGTTATGTATTTTTTGAATTTTATAATTTTGTAAAGAAAACATTTCTCAGTAAAAATCTAAAAAATCAGAACAATCTTGAACCCACAGTCTGGGATTACATATGCAGAATAGACATTTGAAAAAGATACCAGAACTGTACCTGTTGTCAGAAAATAACAATAATCTTCACCATCAAAGTCTTCACAAGAGAAGGAAACTAAATGTATAACTGTGCCAGTATTGAAACACTGTTGCTCCACTGGCTGGATTGTTGGTTTACAGAGCAGTGTGATGCCAACAGCATTGGTTCAATTCCTGTCACTGGTTTGAGGTTACCGTGAAGGACTTTCCTTCTCAACATCTTCCCTCGCCTGAGGTCTGGTGATCCTCAGGTTAAATCAGCACCAGTTGCTTCTATCTAATGAGAGAGAACCCCTAATGTCTGGTAAGACTATGGCGACACAGCATCAACTATGTTTCAGTTGTCTTGTCTCTAAACTGGAATTCTCCTCTTTTACTTCTCCACTAATCTACTTTTCATTCATGCTTTAAGGCAAACCTTAAACCTACCAGTTGCCCAAGTTTTTAGAAGTTTTAGTTATCTGTGCCATTTTGATTTGGAATGTTTCTCTGCAGCACCTTGGTATGTTTTATTACATTGAAAGCATTACATAAATACATGTTGAAATAACACCTGTTTAGCCCTAGTCACCTAACATCAATAATTCCCAGTGGTAAGTATGGGCACTGTTAGTGGTGGATACTGTACTTGGAATGTTCACTTGGTAATTTCTGAAGCCATTTGAAAGGAGTGTGATGAAAGACATGTAATATATTATATTTTTAGATTTGTTTCAAAATAAAGGCAGATGAATGTGGGTTAGTTCTTTGAAGTTTGTTTATAAGAGATCAGAAAATCAATTTGGAGCAGTGACCTGAATGCATAAGTCCCAAGAAGATATATGGCCACAGCCAAATGTCTGGGAGAAACCCTGGAATGTATTAGTGCATAGGATATTTATGCTGTCAGGTTATGACAGGCACAGTAAACACATTAAAGTAATTTGTTTAGTTTTCACTTCAGAATTTAAAGTTCAAAATTAGTTTAGAAGAATCCAGAATTCACTTCCGAATGTAGATAGTTCCTCTAACAGGAGAACCAGTCAGTTCAGAAGGATTTCTATCCTGTGAAACTTCCAAACCAGGAGAATTTGGATAGAAGTCTTCAAGTAATCAGAATTGAAAAAGTTAAAACCATCAGAATTGTGGAAAGTTCATGTCAGTATATGCATAAAGGAATGGATGATGTTGAGAAACAAGTTAAAACTTTGTTTCGCTGTTTGTGTGATAAGAGTTTTCTAATTGTAATTTACATTTTTTATATGTAGCCATTTGTTTTCTTTTGAAAAAAAGTTTTTAAATTTATGTAATAAAACAAAGAAGTGCACATGCTGGAATCTGAAACAAAATCAAAAATTGCTGGAGAATCTCAGCAGGTCTGGCAGCATTGGGAGAGAAAAAGCAGATTTAAATTTTCAAGTGATCCTTTGGACTTGAAATGTTAGCTCTGCTGTCTTTCACAAGTGCTGGTAGACCTGCTGAGTTTTCACAGTAATTTTTGTTTTTCTTTGGGATTAGTATTTTTTGACATTCTAAACATGATGAACTCTTCCCATCAAGAGACACAGCATTCTGAAGCTGGAGAGATTGTGGCACACATTGGTTCAAATTATATAGGTATAATGCGGGTTAAGGTCTACCATTAAGAGTTCAGGGAGCTAGACAGCAGATTAAAAAGCAGGACCTGAAAGGTTGTAATCCCTGGACTGCTTCTGGTATTACGTACTAGTGTGTATAAAAATAGGAGAATACCCTGATGAATGTTAAGTTGGTGCAGGTGGGAAGGGTTCCGATTCCTGGGATCACTGGGACCATTTCTCGGGAAGGTGGGCCGGTCTGTACCTGAGCCAGATGAGACCAACCTCGTTGCAGTAGGGTTTGTTGGGAGGAATTTGAACTAGTTTGGTAGGGGCAGGGGACATTGCATTAGTTCAGTGGTGGCATAGCATACCTTAGAAAGGAACGTAAGCAGAGGAAGTTCAGACATGTTGGGTCTCATGGGAGGAAGGTGAAAATGGATGGTCTCTAATACTCGGGGCATTGTAGGTAAGGTGGGGCATTAGTTAGCTCAGTTGACTAGACAACTGATTTGCAATGCAGAGTGATGCCAACAGTGAGCATTCAATTCCCACACCTACAGAGGATACCATGATGGACTCCCTTTCTCAATCTCTACCCTTGCTTGAGAAGTTGTCACTCTCAGATTGAACAACCACCAGTTGTCTCTCTCTAATGAGAGAGCAGCCCCATAGCCTGGTAAGACAATGACAACTTTATCTTTACTTTCACATTCATTATAGGAAAGACAGATGAGTTAAGGTTGTTGATTGACAAGTAGAATTGTGCTTTCATTGCCATCACAGAGATGTAGTTCAGAAAGGGAAAGGACTCACAACTAAACATTCCGGGGTATACAAATCTTTAGGCAGGACAGGAGAAGGATGTAAAAGATGAGGCAGTGCCACATTATTAATTAGAATTGCAGTAAGAACATAGAACATAGAAGAATACAGCGCAGTACAGGCCCTTCGGCCCTCGATGTTGCGCCGATCCAAGCCCACCTAACCTACACTAGCCCACTATCCTCCATATGCCTATCCAATGCCCGCTTAAATGCCCATAATGAGGGAGAGTCCACCACTGCTACTGGCAGGGCATTCCATGAACTCACGACTCGCTGAGTAAAGAACCTACCCCTAACATCTGTCCTATACCTACCCCCCCTTAATTTAAAGCTATGCCCCCTTGTAATAGCTGACTCCATACGAGGAAAAAGATTCTCACTGTCGACCCTATCTAAACCCCTAATCATCTTATACACCTCTATCAAGTCACCCCTAAACCTTCTTTTCTCCAATGAAAACAACCCCAAGTGCCTCAGCCTTTCCTCATACGATCTTTCTACCATACCAGGCAACATCCTGGTAAACCTCCTCTGCACCCGTTCCAGTGCCTCCACATCCTTCCTATAGTATGGCGACCAAAACTGCACACAATACTCCAGATGTGGCCGCACCAGAGTCTTATACAACTGCAACATGACCTCAGTACTCCGGAACTCAATTCCTCTACCAATAAAAGCCAGTACGTCATATGCCTTCTTCACCGCACTATTTACCTGGGTGGCAACTTTCAAAGATTTGTGTACATGGACACCAAGATCCCTCTGCTCATCCACACTACCAAGTATCCAACCGTTAGCCCAGTACCCCATCTTTTTATTACTCTTACCAAAGTGAATCACCTCACACTTAGCTACATTGAACTCCATTTGCCACCTTTCTGCCCAGTTCTGCAGCTTATCTATATCCTGCTGTAACCTGCCACATCCTTCCTCACTGTCTACAACTCCTCTGACTTTCGTATCATCCGCAAACTTGCTCACCCAACTTTCTAACCCCTCCTCCAGGTCATTTATAAAAATGACAAACAGCAATGGTCCCAAAACAGATCCTTGCAGAACACCGCTAGTGACGGCACTCCAAGATGAACCTTTGCCATCAACTACTACCCTCTGTCTTCTTCCAGCCAGCCAACTCCTAATCCAAACCTCCAACTCACCCTCAATGCCATACATCCGTATTTTTTGCAGTAGTCTACCATGGGGAATCTTATCAAACGCCTTACTAAAATCCATATACACCACATCTACTGCTTTCCCCTCGTCCACCTCCTTAGTCACCTTCTCAAAGAATTCAATAAGGTTTGTGAGGCACGACCTGCCCTTCACAAAACCATGCTGACTATCCTTGATCACATTATTCCTATCCAGATGTTCATAAATCCTATCCCTTACAATTCTCTCTAAGATTTTGCCCACAACAGAAGTGAGACTCACCGGCCTATAGTTACTAGGGTTATCCCTACTCCCCTTCTTGAACAAGGGAACCACATTTGCTAGCCTCCAATCTTCTGGCACTACTCCTGTAGACAACGAGGACATAAAAATTAAGGCCAATGGCTCTGCAATCTCCTCCCTTAAGTAAGGATGAACGATATCTTGAAAGCCTCATCAAATGAGGCTTTGTGGGTACAACTTGGGAATAAAAAGGATCAGTCACACTGTAAGGAGTGTATTATAGACCCCCAAGCAGTCAGCAGGCAATGAGCAAGTTTACAGACAATTCACTGAGGAATGTAAAGAAACAATAATACGATAACTATATTCAGAGGTTTCAACTTCTCCAACATTAATTGTAAAAAGGGTTTAGAAGAGGCAGGCAGATTTCTTAAAATGTATTCAGGAAACCTTTTTATGTTAACGTGTAGGAAATCCTACAAGGACTGAACCTAACTCTGGGGAATGAAGCCAGATAGGTGTTTTGAGGTGATGCTGGAGGAGTATTTTCGTGACAGAACCCATATCACCATACATTTTAATTTTGTTCTGGAAAAGGAGAAAGATAGTTGGCAAAAAAGTGTTTTGGAAGGTACATTTTATTAAAATAAGGCAGGATCTTGTCAAAGTAGACTTTGAACCATATCTCTTGGGTTACCCATTCCAGGAATTCTACAGTCACTAGTTGGTCCTTGAGCTCAGAAAGCTTAAGTGTGAATGTAAGGATTAGGACATTTACTACATGTAAGCTCATTCAGTCATTCAAAGTGTTGCACAGTAAAGTTCACATCATAGACCTTAAGTTTTCACCCCATTCTAAACTCACATGTTTACTCTTGAAAGATTATTACTCAAATGTAACAACTTAGTGATTTAATCCCTGAAATATTGTATCCCTGAAACAGTTCAATTTTGTCCACTAAAACCTATTCAGCTTGTACGCATTAAGCAAAAGTTTAAATTGAAATATAATTAACAACTGAAATGACAAATTGTAAATTGAATCTAAAAGATCTGTGCTCTCCCATTGGCTGAATGAGCAAATGTTGTAGTCCTTTAAACATTGGTTGAATCTCTATTTTATGCAGAGGTAGAAAACTCAACTGGAATATTGGTTGGGATGGTAAGGTTGGCTTTAGCATCTGAGTTAAAGATTATGATTCTGACTTTGATAACTGTCCAATGATGCGTGTGTGTACAATGTAAGAAACATTCTCACTGCTAACATGTGGCATTGCCAGTGTTGAATAGCTAGATGTCCATGTAAAGATTGGCCACTTTGAGATACTGAATGTGGTTGCGTAAATGAAAAAATATTCTAGGAAGAATCGGTGCTACAGGAGGGAAGGAAATTGCAAATCAAAATATGTACTGGTTCCATTTGAAAGTACGACAGACTCTGAGCATTAGGAAGATTTTGAAAGATGTGATCACAGTGTAGAGTCACTGTTTGATTTGGTTGTCATTCCCTGTCCTTCTTTAGCAATAGGCAATTTGTTGTTAAAAGGCTGCCTTTAAACACTCATCAACTTTACTTGGACAAGTCTCCTCATGCCCCTAGTCTTTCTCCTTTTTGTGGTTTCAGTCTCCCTGTTCATGTTTTCATGGTGACATTATGTCAAAATATTTCCATTGATATTAGAACATGCCTCAGGTAATACTGAGAAATCAAAGATGATGTGGGGATCCAGACCTTGATGAATGTAGCAAGCAGCTCAGTTATATGAAATGCATTGAATGTTTATAGGTTAGAATGTAAAGAACAAGAATTTGAAATATTCATGCCAGACCGGAACACCATTGCATTTGTAACATCTGTGGATCAAGAACCTATAAGCTCTCCCCTCCACAGATACTTAAAATCACTGGTTTACACTATCTTGGTCATCTTGTTTCTTGTCATATCATTCTATTCTGTCTTGATCATTGAACAGTAATTCAAAATTTAAACTTTAAAGGCACACTGCAACTTCACAATGTAAGTAAGTTATACACTGAGTAGTGGAGAGTTATAAAGATAGAAACTTCTGGAGACACTGACCAGTCAGCAGCATCTGTGGAGGGAAATAGTGTTAACTGTTCCAGTAATGACTGGAGTTACAAGGGTCAACGCTCATCGACCTGAAAAATTTGTTCTGTTTCTTGGTGAGCTGAGAGTGAGCTCAAGGCACCGCATGCTTGCGGATAAATCCAGGGCAATAACCAACTGTATAGTGAGTTGTGTAGATTTGTAATGGTGATAAGCATTGTATGCACACAAGACACTAAATGGTAAGTCTTGAATTTTTATTCACTCATGGGATATGGGCATCACTGACTGGTCTAGCAGTCGTTGTCCATTCAAATTGCTGACAAGAAAGTGATACTGAGTTGCCTTCTTGAATTGCTGCAGTCCATTTTGTGCACCCACAATGCCATTGAGAAGGGAGACCCAGGATAATAGGCAACTGTTGGAGCACTTGCCCTGGATTTTAGACCGCTCACATTATGTTACACACTATTACATGGGTGTGGTTATTGTATCATGCAGTGGTTATTGTTCAGAGGAGATCTTGTACCTCTCACTCCATCCCACCTCTCTGCAAGAGCAATTCAACAGTCCTATTTTATTACTATTCCCTGTAGTACTGAGAAATTCATTTCTTCAGGGTGTTTATCCAAATCCCTTTTTGAAAGAGTTGATTGAATTGCCTTTACCACATTCACAGGCAGTACATTCCAGATCCTAACCAGTTGCAATGTTTAAAAAAAAAAGATTTTCCCCATGCCACCTTTGAGTTGGGATTGTATTACACAGGATCTATGAAGGAAGTGTGTACAACTGGCATTTTTACGGGGGTGAGGTTGTCTGGTGTCAATCACAGTTCACAGCCCAGTGAGATGAAGGGTTTCTTTCAGACTGTATACTGCTGCTTGGTTCCTGTTCACACATGCAGAATGCTAAATACAGCAATTTGAATGGTTTAGCACTGAACAGCCCTCTTAGCAAGTTCAGGCAAATGCCACACAGCCTGTAAATATTTCTAAATCACTAAGGACATACTTATTTTGAGTTACAAGTAGCCCAGTTCACTCAACACCTGATGAGGAAATTAAAGCAGAGTGTTCTTCACTGCTAATTCCCTTTCTTTCCTTTCTCTTGGCTGATCCTATGAGCTCTAATATACCTAAGTCAAATGGCCATAGTTTATATAAACCAGCCAGTAAGTGCTATCAGGGTGGAGTCAGCTGTTGAATATAGAACGGAAAACTTGATCCCTGTCATCATTTGACATCTGCACCCACATTTTATAGTGAGTCACTGGATCAAGAATCCTGCCTGAATGCCTTTTCCTTGCTTGATATTTCCAAAGCCAGTTGTAGCACCGCAACTGCTGGCCTAACTGAGATGAATTGCTAAGATGAATGGTTACATTTGATATCAGCATTAAATCAGAAATAGTACATCTTCACCTTTGTGGATTGGTTTTGCATTAGTTGATGCAAATTAGTCACAGTTTTGTTGGTGGTACTGATGACTAGTTATTTAGAGCAAGCTATTAACCAGCTGAAAAGGATGCTATTGATTCTATAGAGGCCTTGGCTGATTGAAAGTAACTCTTGCCTCCAAATATTCATGGTGAGCTTGGCTAGTCAGCATTGACCTTTAGAACATTGTGGTCCTATGCTCACTTAATGTTGTCTTCCTCCTTCCCTCCTCTTTCCTTTCACCCTCCATCTTGTACAGATGATCATTAGATATAAATCAATAGCAGCAATCATAGCTGTTTTTTTTAATTGCTTCATCACTTTCCTGCCCCCAAACCAATCCTCCCCTCTGGCAATCTCCCTCGGTCTAAAACCAATTCTAAAATATAATTGATTATATCCCACTCCCAAGACAGGCCAAGTTAAAAAGGATCCAAAAAATTTAAATTGAACATTGGATATTCTGGTTTGCAGATCTCAGTTGCTTTTCAATTACATTTTCACAGGATGGTCTCATCTTCCTTCATGACCCAGGAAAGCTGATTGTAGCACTCAAACTCTTCAAAGACTTAAGACCAAATTAGTGTGCCTTTGGAATATAATATTTATATTTGCTGAGTGTTCACACAAATGTGATGTTTTCCTAACAGGGAAAACAATTGTAGAAGCCTTTTGTGAGAATATGAGTAGGTAAACAAAGTGGACAGGTGGCAGATAAATTTAATACAGAGGTATAACATGCTCATTTTGAGAGGCAATAAAAGGTATTCTGAACAGATGGTGCAAGAAATGGTGCAGAAAGTATGTTTAAAAAAAAACAAAAACACAAGGTACAGAGATTTCAATTCTTGAAAGTTGGCATTAAGCAAACAGCATTTAAGGGTTTATAAATAGCAATGTAGAGTACAAGATCATTATGTGCGATTTATGATGCCATAGAAAAGTTATTTAAAACTATAGAGAAGACAAAGCTAGATAAGGAAAGAGCAATAAGAAACTATGGGTATGAGAGAAATGAAATTCTGGGACTAGGAGAAAGCTAAGAAGACCTTTTTAATGAAGCTTCTTTTAAATGATGATGGTGAGTAGGAAAAACTTTTCTGTAAAGAGTGTGAATGAAGGGGAATTCTGAATTTACAAAGAAATAGTACTAAGGGCAAAAATGTTTATGCAGAGAGTTGTTGAAGTTGGAATGCTTTGACTAGGAGTAATTGAGGCAAGGACCATTCCATCTTTTAAAGTAAAAGTGGATAAATATTTGAATTGGAGAAAAATACAGAGCTGTGGTAAGGAGTAAGGAAGTGGGATTAATTTTGGATTGCTTTAATAAACAGTGACACAGACAAGGTCTTCTATCCTGTAAACTTCCTGGAGCTGTGGTTCTGTGTAATATGAAGCGAGTGGATTATCATGGAATGGAACAAGTGAGTACAAGCATGATTGACTGACAAAATCTCTTCTTTTAGTGAAGTTCACAGTACTGTTACTTTTAGAAAGACAGTTTATATTTGCTACATTTAAAGTGTTGTGGCAACATGGAGATGTTTGGAATGAAAGAGACAAGCTTGATTTTTTTTGCCTGCTGAACAGCTCACAATTCATTGTATGTATATTTGGGCTTGCACTGTGATAGTTTGGATTGTTGTCAGGTTTATAGAGAGTGGGAAGGAGGAAGTGGTACATCCTGAACACCCAACACTCTATGTTTGGTTTGCATTTAATTAGCTCCAGAATGCTGTAGTCAACACTCAACCACTTCCTGGCATTTACCCTCTAAACAGCAGGAGTATTTTTAAGTGATAGGAAATTGGCATGCAGGACTGTTTATTCTTTCTGTGGTGTTTTGACTGTTTTTTTAAAAAGATGCATTTGTCCTTGCTGTTCCTTCCTGAATGATTTCTTCAGAAAATAAAATTATTTTTCCTTATTCCCCTCCTTTTTAACTTGGTTACAGCTCCAAGGAAACCATAATTTGGATCATGCTCAAATGAGCATTTTTTTTTCAAATAAAACTGTGTGTGTTCTCATGTGATTCTACACTGCTGGAGATAGTAGTTGTGGGGATGTAGGGGGTATGCGAAATGAAGAGGGTGGTTGTTAGACAATATGTGATATTGTTTTATGTAATTATATTAAATCTAGATTAATTAAAAATAACATCAACCTTGGGGATAAATGAGGAAGTTCTGCTTATTCTGTGGCAAACTTTGGATATAGTTGACCAAGGTATATGGTTGGCTGCATACAGGTCATAGTTTTAGATAAGGGATAGCAAATTTAAAACAGTGCTGAAGAGAAATTACTCCTCTCAAAGGGAAATGATTCTAAGGAATTCACTACCCCAGAGTGCAATTGGTGCTGGAACATTGTCTATCTCCTCCTTAAGTTAACTCATATTTTTAATTATTAATGGGTAGAAGGGTTATGGAGAGCAGGCAGGAAAGTGGGGTTGAGACCAAGATGAGATGAGTCATAATCACATGCAGAACTGGCTTATGTTCTTATATTCCTATTTGCCTTCTCTTATGTTTGTCTAAGAAGAAAGTGAGGATTGCAAATGCTGGAGATCAGAGTTGAAAAGTGTGGTGCAGGGAAAGCACAGCAGGTCAGGCAGCATCTGAGGAGCAGGAGAGTCGACGTTTCAGGCATAAGCCCTTCATCAGGTTGAAGGGCTTACGTCCGAAACATTGACTTTCCTGCTCGTTGGATGCTGCCTGATCTGCTGTGTTTTCTCAGCACCATACTTTTTGACACATGTTTGTTTAATTTTGTTGTGGGATTCCAATTCCAAATGGGTTTTCTTTTAATGTTTCAATCTGTTAGACCATCCAAAATAGTTGTTTTAGTAAATAAAAAACAATATTCTGTTACTTGCCTATGTGTGGCCCAACCCATCGCGACATTCTCCTATAATTGTAGGTAATTATCCATGCTGACTATCTGCAAGAGCAGCTCACTTAGTTCCAAACCACTTGTAACCCTCATTTGCTTTTCTATTTAGATTAGAATCCAATTCTCTTTTGAAGGCCTCAAATGATTTTGCATCCACTACTGTGGTGTACTTTTCAAATCCTATTCAACTCTTAACATATTATGGTGATGTGGCCTAAAATGTGTAATTGCCTCCGCTGTTGAGCAGAATAAAGTAAGCATCAATGAATCAAGTTTTCATAATCTAAGCAATGTTGATTGTTACAAAATAAATTCAGCTTTTATCATTAATTGCAACTGTTCTGAGCGTGTTCTTGCAGTATAGCCAAGGATTTCTGCAAAATGGTTAGCATGTAAGTAAAAAATCCTCACCAATGTTTCAACTCTCTTTGCCTACAAACAAATTTATAATTGTCAAGAACGCCTCATGTGTGAAGATTTTAAATGCACCCTCACTGCTTAGTTCAAATTCCTTTGAGAAGTACTGGACTATAATCTTGCTAAATGAAACCTGACAATCAGGTATAATTATTTCTTGGTGTCTCTGTAATCCACACTTCATGACAGCTAGTTTGTCATGAAAAATCAGACAAATATCACAGGTTTGACCAAAATGAATATCTCAAAGGGAGGTTTTATGTTGGTGGATACACCAATTCAGTAAATTAGCAACACTATTTTGTCACAAACTTTGTTTGCTAATTTGCTATCTGAATGATTTGAAGATATGGGTAAATTGAGAGGGTGAGAATAGGGTGCAATGTGCCTGATGCATAATTATAGTAGCAGCCAGGTACGTACATTAAGCAAGCCCAAACAGGGACGTCATATTACACACTGGACAGCAGACAGAGAGGAGATGAGTCTAAAGTGTAAAAATTGACTCCTCAAGTGGGGATGCTAAAATTATTGTTTAGTTTATTTCAGATTTTGACTTAGTCCGCAGATTTCAGAAACTAGTTATTTTATGCTAATGGATAGTCATGCATGATGCTCAAGTAAACAAGCTGAGATTTGAGTTTGAGAAATTGTCCATCAGAGAGTTCATAACAGGTAATTGAATTAGGCAGGTGAATGTCCTTGAAGTACAGAATCTTTGATAGTTGTATGACAATGTCATTTCATGCCATTGTTGAAAGTAGGTTGCAGAACGGAGAGTTTGAATAGCAAATGCACTTTCTCATCTCATTGCCATTTATGGGACCTTTCTATGTACTAATTAGTTGCTGACTTTGCTACAAAACTTCACAAAGAAATCTTTTGTGTTCAGATTATATTGGGAAACTTAACAATGTGAAAGGTATTATGCAAAAGAAAATTCTTCTTTTATGTGCTTTAAAAAATTATATACATCTTGCGCCCTAGTTAACATTAGTGCAAAACAATTGGCTTCAACTTTAAGTCTCCTTTGAGTAGTGTTTACATTCTGTAGTATTGCCTCTTAAAATCTCTTCCTCATGTTTAATAGTTAGCATGTAATGGCTTCTCTTCCTGCTCCTCTTGTGTCCCCCAAATATTTATTCTTGGCCCCTCTAATTTCTCATCTACATGCTGCCTCTTAGTAGCATCATCCAAAAGCATGGTGAAAATTTACATATTTACACTGATAACAACTAGTTCTACATCACCATCAACTACAACCTATCAAACATGCAGTGCTGTATCAAACAGAAATTTTCTCTAATTAAATGTTTCAATTTTGTTCTTTGGATGCCAACGCCCTGGCAACTGTCTGAGACAAAACGAAAGTTTGATATCGCATTGATTCTGCATTAAGTTTCTGATCACACATCTACACTGTCACTGAGACGAGCATCTTAGTCACTCTGTTTGCCTTTTGTTTTGTGAAATCTGTGATCTCTAATCTCCCTCGGCCTCCAACCTTCCACTGACTTTCCTTTCTGTCCCACATTCCTAATGATGGGCTTATGCCCAAACTGTCGACTCTCCTGCTCCACGGATCCTACCTGACCTGCAGTTCTTTTCGAGCACCACACTCTCGACTCTGATCTCCAGCATCTGCAGTCCTCACTTTCTCCTCTTAGTTAATCCTTTGTAAATTTGAGCTAATCCAAATGTCTACTGCCTGTATCCCTGCTTGCACCAAATCCCTTTCCCATCCCTGTACTTGCTTATAGTCAAGAAACACTTCAGTTTTGAAATTTTCATCTGTGAGAATTCAAACCAAGAATCCAAATCTCTCCACTGTGCTATCTCTTCTAGTCCTACAATGGTCCAGGATATATGTGCACATCTAATTTTGAGCCTTACAGATCCTGGTTTTATTTGTGGCCACACTTTCATCTGTCTGGATCCAATCAGTGTAATTACACTGCCCCCGACCCCTCCAGCAGTTCCCACCCTCAAAATCAAACTCTTTTGCTTTTCTAAATTTCCTTTAAGATGCTGCTTAAAATGTGTATCTTTGAAAGCTTTTGGTTATCTGCCCTAATATTCCCTTATTTGGTTCTATGCCTAATTTTTACTAACAGTGCACATTTGAAGTTCTTTATATAATTTATTATGTTAAAGCCCCTTCATAAATATGCAACCTTTTTAATTTATTAATTGTACATGTACAAATGGAGAATTTGAGTATTAGAGATCTATATATACCATGTCATGTTTCACATCTGAGCTCCATCCTATTATCGCCCTCTTCCATATGCAGAAATTCTGGAAATTCTGCTATTAACATATTGTAATGTAATAAAGAAGGAACAAATTTGTCTAATTATATACCAGAACCTGGAAAAAAACCTGATGACTAAAGTTAATCCCAGCCATTATTCTATTCGTTCTTTTGAACCAGAGACTTTCAATTGAACCTAATTCTATTAAATTCTAATAATATGTATGATTGACAATACTGCATAAAAGCTTTGAATGTTGTTCAGACCATATACAGTGGGAACCACAATAGTGTATTCGAGATCCAGAAATTCACATTTCCACAGAAATGAGTTGTAAGCTTTCTGAAACAATGCATAAAAATGTTCAATTTGTTCAGATTAGTGAAAACTCCTGATACTTGTGTTAATGCAATGCCGATTTAAATTGATGAAACAAAGATTCCTTTGTGCACAATGATCAAAGAAGAAACCTTTTTTGAACTCTCTAAATCTGATGTCACTAACCTGAATTCCAGTTAAAGAAAGTAAATACATTAATTGATAGATGGATGATGCAAACTTATCATGTTGATGTAATATAGTGTTGTTTTCTTCAGGGAGCCATTTGCAGCCTATACTGCAGCAGCTGGATGTGTCCTTAACACCATTGTAGTAATGAAATACATCCCAGCTAATACCAAACCTGTGATCGTGACAAAGGAAAATAAGTCAGGTCAGTTGAAGTTTTTGTCTATTACACTATATGTCAAAATATATATAACGAATCCATGTGCAAGTCTTTCTACATTTATATTTCTGTCCTCTTTATCTGCTCTTGCTGTTTCCTCCCCTTAATCTTGCAATCCTGAAGACTTTGATTTACGGTAAAGTGTGACTCCACGTTTTGCCATCGGATTCCTATGGATATTTCATAGATTTTTGCAGGTTAAAGGGCTGCACAACATGTGCTGGAAGGAACTATTTAATATATATGATCAAACTTATTTTTTCTCATTGTCCTTCAAATTTGTTGTCTTTACATTGATGGTATTTTGAAAGTTTCTATAGTTTCTGATCTATACCACATTTTCATATTGTACATTCTAGATTTTAGCAACCTTCTGTGAAACAATTTCTTCTCATTTCCACTCTAATTCCTTTGCCAGCTATTTTAAACCTATACCTTCCAGTTAATGATCCATTTGTCAAATGGAGCAATTTCTCTTGATTTAGTCTCACATGAAAGTCCATTAAAATCCAGTCTGTGACATTCATCCCCTGCCGAATGGTAATGATGGTCAACTATTCATTGCAGAACTCGAATAATGCAATCAAGAGTGTGATGACTGAACAAGTTCTCCTTTCTTCTGTGATGTAGTACTGAGGCTAGGTTCAATTCCTCACCTGATCTCTTACTTGCTATCAGCTCCTTTGACAGAGAATTAGAATTGAGTCTGGGACATTTTCACAAATAGTATAAATCTGAAACCCTTCCATTTCTAAATATCTGTCGATGGTTCAATTGAAACTTTTAAGACTGAGGTCAAACGACTTTTGTTAGTTAAAGATGCCAAGGAATATGGATCAAAGGCACTAGATCAATGGGTTTGAGATACAGATCAATCAAGGGGCTGATGGCTTTTGTATTTGATTCATATGATTCAGTGTTAGTGTGTCAGCATCTCTACATAGTGAACCACTGGCAAAAAAAGCCTGATTATATTTCTTGATAAGGTAAACAATAATGAGATTGATAACACATTTCTTATGCAAACATAGAAAGCAATGTCGTTTGATACTAATTGTTCTTTCACCTGTGAAATGTGGCTTTGTGCCCAGCCTGGTCTTATGGAATGCAATTCTCTGCTTTGTGAAGACTGTTAAGTTCTCAAGTTGAGTTTGGGCAGTCTAAAATCAGTTCCTAGCTGAAATAAGTGCACCTTATTCAGAATCAATTAGCAGTGGCTTGGCAGCTTTCTTATTTGCTCACAAAAATAATTTGTGAGACACTAAGATAATCATCATCTTCTCTTACCTTAGTGCCTGAAGCAGTGGTTGTTTATAAAATGAGCAGCTCCCCAAAGATGTTATGGGCAACAGATCTAAGCCACACTGAATGGAAAATCACAAATACAAACCTTGAGTTGTACTAAGTCAGGAGAGACAAGTTTAAAATCAGACAACGCCAGGTTATAGTCAAACAGGTTTATTTGGAAGCACTAGCTTTCAGAGCGCTGTTCCTTCATCAGGTGGATAAAGGAGCAGTGTTCCAAAAGCTAGTGCTTCCGAAGAAACCTGTTGGACTATAACCTGGTGCTGTGTGATTTTTAACTTTGTACACCCCAGACCAATACCAGCATCTCCAAATCAGGAGAGACAAGAGGACTCATTTGAGGAGAGCCTGCAGTAAAAATATCACAATAAAAGTGTGTGTTTCTGGAATAAGGAGCAAGCGCAGTACTGAACAGTGAAATACACATTTCTGTTACAGAAACTGCTCACAGTAAGAGCATCTTCAGTGTGAAAGAAATCTTAAGACTATTAAGTATTCCAGGAGCTGCAAGTGTCCTTGCAATTAAAACCGTCACTGGATTGCCAATGGGTAAGTCATGTTTGTGTAACTGTTTGAATATGAAAGTGACAGTGAGATAAGTCAGCTCCTTTCCTAACATGCGTTATAATGACATTTTGGGAACTTCGTGCATGTTTGTTACATATAATAATTATTATAATGTTGAGTTACCTTATTTCATTTATTGTGCATGGTAAATGCTAACTATAATTACTGCTTGTAGTTTTCATTTTATTTTCCTTATCAAGGAATGGTTCAGTCTCCTATTCTAGCATAATATAAGAAAGAGGAGAGACATTAGGTGATATGGCTTCTTGAACCTCTAATCTAAAAATCTTGGTTGAATTGATTGTGGTCTCAACTCTTCCTCCCTCTTCCCCATAATCCTTCAGCCCACAATCTAACCTCAACTTCTCCCAAAGTTCAAGAAGTTGTTTATATCAGCTTTGAATATACTTAATGAAACAGCCGCCTCTACTCTCTGGGCAAGATAGTTTCTCTGAATAAAGATTCCTTCTCATCTCTATTTTAAATGGGTGATAACTTATTCTGAAAATCTGTTCTCCAGTTCTAGACACCTCCCGTGAGACTGTTTGCCACCATCCACTCACCATCTCCTTTGCTTCTTTCTGACCCCCTCACTGATTCCCACTCAGCTCCTCACTTGCTGCCCTTTATCCAAAGTCTTGCCGGCTCAGGTGAGGGATGATGACAGCGACGTAGCAGAGGGATCTGAAGAGCGGTGGCAGAGAGGATAGTTGCCAGTGGAATGGAGAGTGGGAAGTGAGAAGGGTAGAGAGCAGGTGATAGGGAGCTCCATTGGGGGGGGGGGGGGGGGGGGGGAGAGGAAGGTTGTGAGAAGTGGATGAACATTGTCTTTCTGACAGTGAGGATATGTCTGTGAAAGCATTCTTGGTGTTAAGAGGTTGAAAGCAGCCTGGCTTAGCTTCCAACAGTTTCCAGAGAGGGTAATGGAGTTGGTGAGATGTACCTAAGATTATGAGAAACTGCAGATACTGGAGAGTCGGAGTTGAAAATGTGGTGCTGGAAAAGCGCAGCAGGTCAAGCAATATCCAATGAGCAGGAGAATCGACATTTCAAGAAATATCGACTCTCCTGTTCTTCAGACGCTGCTAACATGCTGTGCTTTTTCATTGCCACACTTTTCGTACCTAAGATTATGGCTTCTGTATTCTCAATTAGTTGGAAGAATTATTTTTCTCATCAGAAGATGATAGCTTAGAGGCTGAAGAGGTGTTGTGAAAGGCTAAGGTGAGCTAAAACCACGTGGCATTACCACACATATGAAAACTGATACTTTATAGATGATGTTGCTGTGGAAACCACATAAATGAGATACAGCACGGGACCAACAATGGATTCTTGGGAGACACCATTGATACGAATGTACCAACTAGGAACTCCACCTTTTGATCATAACTGAACTGAGTATGGCCTTGCCATTCTTTCCTGTCTACCCTGTATGGCTTTTGACTTCCTTGTTGACCAAGAATCTATCTAACTCAGCTTTAAGCATTCATTGATTTGCCTTCACTGTTCTTTAGGGAAGAAATTTACAAAGATCTTAACCCTTTCAGAGAAGAAAGTTATCCTAGTTTCTATCTTAAGTGGAAGACCACAAACATTTTAAACAGTTTCTTAGTTCTAATGTCTCCAAGGGGGAGCATCTTCTCACCATTCACCCAGTCGCCTCCTGAGGATCTCGTATGTTTCACTAGGGTAATCTCTTATTCTTTTTAGTTTAAAAGTATAAAGTTCTAATATAGACTGCCAGCTGAATGTATAGATCTTACAGGAAGGTTAGCAGTGGAAGGGGGAGTGGTGTTTTTGGTTAGGGATAACATTACAGTTGAACTTAGGGAGGATATTCCTGGGAGATCGTCCAGTGAAGTTATATGGGTGGAACTGCAAAATAGGTAAGAGATGACCGCCTTGTTGGGATTGTGTTATAGGCCCCCTAATAGTCAGCAGAAAATTTGAGAAACAAATATGTAAGGAGATCTCAGATATCTATAAAAATAAGGTTGTGATTGAGGGGATTTTAAGTTCCAAACAGACTGAACCTGCCATAGTATTAAGCGCTTGGGTGGAGAGGAATTTAAGTGTGTACAAGAAAACTTTCTTATTCAATATGTAGATGTACCTGCTAGAGGACGAGCAAGGGTAAGTGTCTGAGGTGTCAGTGGGGGGGCACTTTGGGGCCAATGATTATAACTATGTCAGTTTTAAGAGAGTTATGGAAAAGGATAGAACTGATCAAAAAGGTATGGTTCTAAACTGGAGAAAGGCCAATTTGACGGTATTAGGCAGGAACTTGCAAATGTTGATTGAATATACACTTTGCAGGTAAAAGGATGGTTGGGAGGTGGGAGGCCTTTAAAAATGAGATAACGAGAGTTCAGAGACATTCTGTTCCCATTACTGTGAAAGGCAAGGGTAGTAGGTATAAGGAATGCTGAATGACTAGAAAAATTGAGGCTCTGGTCAAGATAAAGAAAGACGTATATGTCAGGTGTTAACAGCTGGGATTAATTGAATCCTTAGAAGTATAAGGACAGTAGGAGTATACTTAAGAGGGACATCGGGAGGGCAAATCGTGTTAAGGAGAATCCAAAGAGATTCTGTAAGTACATGGACGGCAACAGAGTAACAAGAGAGAATAGGACTCCTTAAAGATCAACCTGGCTATCTATGTGTGGAACCACTGGAGATGGATGAGATACTAAATTAATATTTCATGTCAGTATTTAATGTGGCGAAGTACATGAAAACTAGGGAACTTAGGGAAATAAATAGCAATATCTTGAAAAGAATCCATACCACAGAGGTGTTTAGATGCATAAAGACTGGATTAGATTACATTACATTACAGTGTGGAAACAGGCCCTTCGGCCCAACAAGTCCACACCGACCCGCCGAAGCGCAACCCACCCATACCCCTACATTTACCTTTTACCTAACACTACAGGCAATTTAGTGGAAACCCACGCAGACACGGGGAGAACGTGCAAACTCCACACAGTCAGTCGCCTGAGGCGGGAATTGAACCCGGGTCTCTGGCGCTGTGAGGTAGCAGTGCTAACCACTGTGCCACCGTGCTCTCCTATAGGGTAGATAAATCCCTGGGACCTGATCAGGTATTTCCCAGATCTTTGTGGGAAGCTAAGGAAGAGCTTGCTGGCCCCGAGCAGAGATATTTGTATCATTGACAGCCACGGATGAGGTGCTAGAAGAACTGGCTAATGTTGCCCCAACCCTGAAAGAAAGACTGTAAGAAAAATCCAGAGAACTATAGACCGGTGAGCCTTACGTCAGTGCTGGGCACGTTGTTGGAGGGAATTCTATAGGATTTACATGCATTTGGAAAGGCAAAGACTGATTAGGGATATTCAACATGCCTTTGTGTGTTGTAAATAGTGTTCCACTAACTTGATTGAGTTTTTTGAAGAGGTGACAAAGAAGATTGATGAAGACAGAGTGGTTAACACTGTCTATATGTATATCAGCAAAGCATTCAACAAGATTCCGCATGATAGACCAGTTAGTAAGGTTAGATCACATGGGACCCAGGGGGAACTAGCCAATTGGATACAAAATTGGCTTGAAGGTAGGAGACAAAGAGTGGTGGTAGATGTTTGCTTTTCAGACTGGAGGCCAGTGACCATAGGATCAGTGTTGTGTCCATTGTATTTTTGTCACTTATGTAAATTATTTGATATGAGGAGATAAGTTATTTGGAGGTATGGTTAGTACATTTACAGAAAACACCAAAATTGGTGGTGTAGTGGACAGTGACGACTATCTCAGAGTACAAAAGGGGCGGCACAGTCACTCAGTGGTTAGCACTGCAGCCTCATAGTGCCAGGGACCCAGGTTCAATTCCAGTTTCTGGTGACTGTCTGTTTGGAGCTTGCACATTCTCCCTGTGTCTGCGTGGCTTTCCTCCAGGTGCTCCGGTTTTCTCCCACAATCCAAAGATGTGCAGATTAGGTGAATTGGCCATGCTAGATTGTCCATAGTGTTTGGGGATGTGTTAGTTAGGGGTAAATGTAGAGTAATAGAGTAGGGGAACGGATTTGGATGGGATACTCTCCAGAGGGTGGGTGTGGACTTGTTGGGCTGCAGGGCCTGTTTCCACACTGTAGGGATTCTATAAATTCAGAACTTTGATCAAATGGACCAAGGGGTTGCAGATGGAGTTCAATTTAGATAAGTGTGAGATGTTGCATTTTGGTAATGCAAACCAGGGCAGAACTTATACAGTTAATGGTTTGGTCCTGAGGAGCGTTGTCAAACAAAGAGACCAAGGGGTGCAGATGCATAGTTCCTTGAAAGTGGAGTTGCAGATAGATAAGATGGTGAAGGTGTTTTTCACAGTCCCTTTATTGGTCAGTGTATTGAGTATAGGAGTTGGGACATCGTGTTGCACTATACAAGACATTGATGAGGCCACTTTTAGAATATTGCATACAATTCTGGTTTCCTTTCTACGGGAAGGATGTTGTTAATCTTGAGAAGGTGCAGAAAAGATTTACAAGGATGTTGCTGGGACTTGAATGTTTGAGTTATAGGGAGAGGCTGAGGCTGAATAGGTTGGGGTTTTTTCCCTGGAGCATCAGAGACTGAGGGGTGACCTTATCGAGCATTACAACATCGTGAATATGGATAGGGTGAATAGACAAGAGGTTTTTCCAAGGAGAAACTAGAAGGCGTAGATTTAAGGTGAGTGGGGAAAGATTTTAAAAAAGACCTTTTGGGGTTACTTTTTCCACAGTGCATGAATGGATCAAGCTGCCAACATTTAAAGGGCATCTGGATGGGATTATAAATAGGAAGGCTTAAAGGGATATGGGCCAAATGCTGGCTAATGGGATGTCTGGTGGGCACAGACAAGTTAGACTAATTAGGTCTATTTCCATACTGGATGACTCTACAACTCTAAAGTCAACCATTCTGCATCAAATAAACACTTCATCCCAGGAATTAGGTGAATGAGCATTCTGTGAATATGAGTAAGAAGACCAAACCTGTAGACAGTACTCCAGATGTGGTCCAACTAAGACCATTGTACAACTAGCCTGCCCTATGTTTTTATGCAATCCCCTTGTAATATATTTCAACATTTTATTTGCCTTCTAACCACTTGCTGTACCTGGGTATTCAGCCTGTACCACATAATTCTACAATCTCTCCATTTAAATAAGATATTGTTTTCCTGGTCTTCCTGCCAAAGTAGACAAGATCACATACTTCCATGTTATACTCCATCCGCAATTTTATTACTTACTCATTTAACCTATGTTTTGCAGACTCCTTATGTCCTCTTCACAACCTACTCTCCTATCGATAATCATGTCATCAGCAAACTCAGGAACAGTATATACGATCACTTCATCCAAGTCGTTGATATAGATTGTAAATAATTGAGGCCTAGCACTCAATTCCTATGGTTCTCTTTCAGTTACATCTTGCCCATCGGAAAGTGATCCATTTATAGACATTCACCTGTCCCGCTAATCTACCCAAAAGTTTCTCCATGCGAATCTATTACCTGCTACATATTAGTTCAGGGATAATGGTGGAAGAGTAGTAAAAGAAGAAAGGTTGTTCACTGGCTGCAGCTGAATAGATAAGATAGGCTATATAAGTTCTCCTCCAAACCTCTCACCATTCTGTCTTGGAAATATAATGCTGTTCCTGCAGTGTTTCTTAGGTCAAAATCTTGAAATTCCCTCTCCAATGGCCTCGTAGGTCTACCTGCAGCACATGGACTGCAGCAGTTCAAGAAGGCAGCTCACCACAAACTTTTCAAAGGCAACAGGCAATAAATGTTGCAGACAGGTTGGGAAGGATATAAAGGATTAGTTTACCTTTGTTTTAGTCAACCTTTGTTTTAGTCAAACAGGGTGCCATTTGTGAGTTTGGGAAGGCTTTAACAGAGGTGGAAATCTGATTGGAACAAATGTGGTCCCAAGCAAAGTGGACAAAGATTCTAGAAACAACACATTCATGGATTTTTTTAGCAAATTGAGGGAGGTTGGAGGAGGTGGAATAATTGTTTGCAAAGGTGAACATGCAAACAAGGTGCAGGAGTAGACCATTTGGCAACTCAAACTTGCTTTCCATTCAATAAGATTACAATGATCTGATTGTAACCTCAAATCCAGATTCCGAACTACCTCTGACTTCTTGCCCCTTTTCTTACCAATAATCTACCTACTTCTGTTTTAAAAATATTCAAAAACTGCCTTTCCAACACTTTTTTTTACAGAAGTGAGTTTCAAAGACTCATGATCACCTCAGAGGAAAAAGTTCACCTCATCTCTGTTTTAAATGAGTGATACTTTACTTTCAGACAATGAGTCCTTTATTCTATATTTGTCCATAAGAAGAAATATCTTTTCCACATCTACCCTATAAAGACTCCTTAGCGTCATATACCTATCAAACAAGTTGCCGCTTACTTTGTTAAATTCCAGCAGAAGCCTAGCCTGTCTTGCCTTGCTTGATACAACAATCTGCCCATCCCAGGTATTGGTTGGTAAACCTGATATGAACTGCTTTCAATGCATTTACATTCTTCTTTCAATAAGGTGACTAATACTGTACATAATACTTCAGATGTGGTCTCAACAATTTCCTGTGTAACCAAAGCATAACCTCCACACTTGTGTATTCAATTCCCCTCTCAATAATTTATAAGCCTCTATTAGTTTTCCTAATTACTTGCTCTACTTGCATGAGTCTTTTGTGAGTGATGCAGTAGCATTCCCATAACCTCTGCATTTCAGCTCTCTGCAATCTATCCCTGCTTAAATAATATGCTGCTTCTTTATTTTTCCTGCCAAAATTTATAATTTCATATATGATGCTCCATTTCCCATATTTTTGACCATTGCTTAATATACCTATATATTTTTGTAGCCTCTTTATGTCCTCTTCACAACTTACTTTCTCATCTATGTATGTTTGTGAAATCAGCAAATTTGGCAACCATACCTTCCATCCCTTTATCTCCGTCATTTATACAAACTATAAACAATTGATGGACTGGTACAGATCCTTGTGGCACCCCACATGTTACTTCTTGCCAAGTGAAAAAGATCTATTTGTGCATACTCTCTACTTCCTGTTAATCTTCTATTCATGCTGATATGCTACTCCCTACACAGCAAGCTTTATTTTAGATTAGATTAGCTTCCCTACAGTATGGAAACAGGCCCTTTGGCCTAACAAGTCCACACCGACCTTCTGATGAGTAACCCACCAAGACCCATTCTCTTATCCTATATTTACTCCTGTCAAAGCACCTAACACAATGAGCAATTGGCCAATTCAGCTGACCTGCACATCTTTGAATTGTGGGAGGAAACCGGAGCACCCGGAGGAAACCCACGCAGACACAGGGAGAATGTGCAAACTCCACACACACTCATCCAAGGCGGGAATCGAAACGGGATCCCTGGCGCTGTGAGGCAGCAGTGCTAGCCACTGTGCTGCCCATAATTATGTAATCATTTTTAATATATCATTCTGTTGGATGCCTTTTGAAAATCCAAGCACAATACATTCATTAGTTATCCTTTATCCATACTTCCTCTCAATATTCTAATAGAAAAATTAAATGTGATTTCTCCTTCACAATACCATGTTGACTCTGATTATCTTGAACTTCTTAAGCACCCTTATGTAATTTCTTTCATAATGGCTACTAACATTTTCCTTATTGAAACTAACTGGCCTGCAGTTCCTTTATTTCTGTATGCCTCCCTGTTTTAATAAAGGAGCTCCCATTTGATGGAAGCTTCCCTGTATCAAGGGAATTTTAGTTAATTAAAACCAATGCAGCAATTATCTAATTAGCTACTTCCATTAAGAACCCAGAATATAGTCCATCAGGACCAAGAAATTTGTCAATCTGTATTTTCAACAAATTACTCAGTATCACTTCTCTGGTGATTGTAATTTCCTAACTTCCTAATTAATAGTGCTCCTTGCTTGTTACTTATATCTTCTATATTAAGACCCAATCAAAATACCTATTAATTCATATGCCATCAGCTTTCCATACTTACAGGGTCATGGGTTGATTGTTTTTGGAGGAAGGGAATAGTGATTATTTGAAGGAGGAACAGTACCATAGGGAGTTGGAGCATTAATACTAACAGCTAACACTAGAGCTCGGGGTGGAAATTGAACGTTGAAAAGAATAAGATCTATGGAGCACGAGGTAGGTCTCTGACAAGATGAGCTTGGACAATAAAGGGCAATATAAAGGGAAGAGAAATTAATCAGCCAGAGTTCTCAGGTCTGATCATTATCTTGACTCCTGGACTTAGGTGAATGATAAATGAAGGCAAGATCAGGTCTATGCTGGGCAATAGCACTTCTAACAATCACAATAGATGCTCATACAGAGAGGATTGCACTTGCATGAGGTAACTAGAGCATTCCTATGGCTAAACAATCAGCAACAGAGCACAGAAAACATTATTAGAAAATGAAACAAAATGTCAAGCAGTTTAGAGTTTCTGTTTCTGTCTTCAGTCTGGTTAGAAAATGTCCTTTACAAATTCTCTGTAATATGAGTGCAATCATACACATTGGCTTGGCTGATTTCAGAATAATCCCTTTAAAATGGCTGGAAATAACCGCCTTGAAAATAATTATTCTTGTTACTTCCATGGATCTTGGTTTGTTTGCACCAATTATGATTGAGTAGATATGTCACTGCAATATCTCGACATAGGCACAATATATTTACTGATTACTACATCCCAAAGGATTAGTAGAATCTTCAGTTATCTACTCTACTATCCCATGTTGATTTGCCTCCCCCTTTTATTCTTCCACTTCTCTCTTATAACCCCCAAATGGCCATTCACTAGAGTGAGTCTAAACACTGAGTATTGACAGACTCTTACACTGAGGAGACCATTGCAGCTGAGTCCATTGCTGTCTTCCCTAACATATGTGCACTTTGTGAAAGGCTTCACTGGATGTGATCAGGAGCAGAAACTGTGGCTAATACTTACACTGGCCAAGGAGCACAAGGTCAAATATCTGATATGTTGTACTAATTTATCATGATTCAGTCAACTAACTAACTGATCCTAAGATCTTTTAGTTTGAATGATTCTGCTGGACTGAATGGCAGGTCAAAGAAGTTCTCCAATTTTACAGCATTTTCTAGTTAAATACCTGGTGCTCCTCTAATAAATGTCTACAGCACTTATTGTTATCTACTTAGAGATTTTTAAACTGCAAAGGTCATTCTTTTGGCCACTCATCTGTTTGTGAACAATGTATATTCTACATCTTAAATGTCTCCCAGTGGACTTTTCTCTTCCTCAAATTTTAATACTACAATGTGAATTCTTCTTTACATAAATCTGTTGGTAAATTAGTTGTAAATTATTTTGACGGTCTGAGCAAAATGCAACTGTGTAGTTGTTGCAGCTGAAAAATGTGTTGCTGGAAAAGTGCAGCAGGTCAGGCAGCATCCAAGGAGCAGGAGAATCGACGTTTCAGGCATAAGCCCTTCTTCAGGAATGAGGAAGGTGTGCCAAGCTGGCTAAGATAAAAGGTAGGGAGGAGGGACTTGGGGGAGGGGCGTTGGGAATGCGATAGGTGGAAGGAGGTTAAGGTGAGGGTGATAGGCCGGAGAGGGGGTGGGGGCGGAGAGGTCGGGAAGAAGATTGCAGGTCAAGAAGGCGGTGCTGAGTCCAAGGGTTGGGACTGAGATAAGGTGGGGGGAGGGGAAATGAGGAAGCTGGAGAAATCTGTATTCATTCCTTGTGGTTGGAGGGTTCCTAGGCGGAAGATGCGCTGCTCTTCCTCCAGGCGTGGTGTTGCCATGGTCTGGCGATGGAGGAGGCCAAGCACCTGCATGTCCTTGGCGGAGTGGGAGAAGAAGTTAAAGTGTTCAGCCACGAGACGGTTGGGTTGGTTGGTGTGGGTGTCCCAGAGGTGTTCTCTGAAACGTTCCGCAAGTAGGCGGCCTGTCTCCCCAATGTAGAGCCTCCCACTCCGCCAAGGACATGCAGGTCCTTGGCCTCCTCTATGGCCTGACCATGGCAACACCACGCCTGGAGGAAGAGCGCTTCATCTTCCGCCTAGGAACCCTCCAACCACAAGGGATGAATGCAGATTTCTCCACCTTCCTCATTTCCCCTCCCCCCGCCTTATCTCAGTCCCAACCCTCGGACTCAGCACCGCCTTCTTGACCTGCAATCTTCTTCCCAACCTCTCCGCCCCCACCCCGTCTCCGGCCTATCACCCTCACCTTAACCTCCTTCCACCTATTGCATTCCCAACGCCCCTCCCCCAAGTCCCTCCTCCCTACCTTTTATCTTAGCCTGCTTGGCACACCTTCCTCATTCCTGAAGAAGGGCTTATGCCCGAAACATTGATTCTCCTGCTCCTTGGATGCTACCTGACCTGCTGCGCTTTTCCAGCAACACATTTTTCAGTTCTGATCTCCAGCATCTGCAGTCCTCACTTTCTCCTGTGTAGTTGTCTCATAAGACCAAAGCCCTTTGAAAACAGCTTTATATCAAAACTCATGCTCAAAACTTTAGTCTCTTTTTTTGTCTCCCTTTTGAAAGGCATTGAGACCTTACATGATTGGTTTTTATATTCTGTTGCAGGAGTCTTCCAGAGTATGTTTTCAGTTGTTGCTATGGACTATTTCAAATTACAGGCGGAGCACAATGGCTACCTCATGGCTTACATTGGTGTATTGCAAATGGTAAGGGATGTTCTGACATTCTTTCCAGCTGTATCTGAACAATTCAATGTGAAACTATTATTAATTGAAAGTTTTCAGATTAATGTTCTTCTTATAAACTCCTTTTCATCCATGTATGCACATAAGAACGGCAACATGCCGTTCCCATTCAGAGTTCCATTTGCAATGTCTATTGGTTAACTTGCATTGAAAGGTTTTAATGAAAACCAAAGCTGAAAATGTGTTGCTGGAAAAGCGCAGCAGGTCAGGCAGCATCCAGGGAACAGGAGAATCGACGTTTCGGGCATAAGCCCTTCTTCAGGAATGGCTTATGCCCGAAACGTCGATTCTCCTGTTCCCTGGATGCTGCCTGACCTGCTGCGCTTTTCCAGCAACACATTTTCAGCTCTGATCTCCAGCATCTGCAGACCTCACTTTCTCCTTTAATGATAACCAAACCGGGTTTATGTATCAACATTCCACTCATAGACTAAGTGCAATAACCCAATTGCCAAAGACATCCAAGATTGCCACACAGAGGCGCATTAACTTATATAGAATAAATTGTTAAATAAATTTAGATACTATGTAATAAACAGTTGAAGTTCTCATGATTACAGCAAACATTGAAATAGAGTCATAGAGATGTACAAAATAGAAACAGACCCGTCAGTCCAACTAGTCCGTGCTGACCAGATATCCTAACCTAATCTTGTCTATTTGCCAGCACATGGCCCATATGCCTCTAAATCGTTCCTATTCATATACCCATCCAGATGCGGGTGGCACGGTGGCACAGTGGTTAGCACTGCTGCCTCACAGCGCCAGAGACCTGGGTTCAATTCCCGACTCAGGCGAATGACTATGTGGAGTTTGCACATTCTCCCCGTGTCTGCGTGGGTTTCCTTCGGGTGCTCCGGTTTCCTCCCACACTCCAAAGATGTGCAGGTCAGGTGAATTGGCCATGCTAAATTACCCGTAATGTTAGGTAAAGGGGTAAATGTAGGGTAATGGGTGGATTGCGCTTCGGCGGGTCGGTGTGGACTTGTTGGGCCAAAGGGCCTGTTTCCACACTAAGTAATCTAATCTAATGCCTTTTAAATGCTGTAATTATACCAGCCTCCACCACTTCCTCTGGCAGCTCATTCCAGACATGCACCACCCTCTGCGTGAAAAAGTTGCCCCTTAGATCCCTTTTATATCTTTCCCATCTTATCCTAAACCTATGCCCCCTAGTTCTGGACTCCCCCCCACCCCAGGGAAAATACCTTGTCTATTTATCCTATCCATGCCCCTAATGATTTTATAAACTTCTATACAGTCACCCCTCCGCCTACGATGCTCCAGGGAAAACAGCCCCAGCCTTTTCAGCCCCTCCCCATAGTGTAAATCCTCCAATCCTGGCAACATTCAAGTAAATCATTCCTGAACTCTTCCAAGTTTCACAACATCCTACCGATAGGAAGAAGTACAGAATTGCATGCAATATTGCAAAGGTGACCTAACCAACGTTCTGTACAGCTGTAACATGACTTCCCAACTCCTATACACAATGCTTTGATCAATAAAGAAAAGCATATCAAACACCTGCAACTCTACTTTCAAAGAACTATGACACTCCTCAGGACCTTACCATTAAATGTATAAATCCTGTCCTGATTTGCCTTTCCAAAGTGCAGTGTCTCACATTTATTTAAATTAAACTCCATCTGCCACTCCTCAGCTCATCTGATCAAGATCCCATTGTACTCTGAAGTAACCTTCTTCACTGTCCACTACACCTCCAATTTTGGTGACATCTGATACCTCCTATGTTCACATCCAAATCATTTGTATAAATGACAAAAAGAAGTGGAGCCTAAGCCAATTCTTGTGGCACACCACTGGTTTCAAACAATCAGTCAACAGGAACCAGATTACCTTAAGAGAGAACGTAAGCTTAGGAATCACACAACTGAGTTTTACTTAGTTAAAAATCACACAATACCAGGTTATAGTCCAACAGGTTTATTTGGAAGCACTAGCTTTCAGAGCGTTACTCCTTCAGCTAGTGCTTCCAAATAAACCTTTTGGACTATAACCTGGTGTTGTGTGGTTTGATAACTTTGTACACCCCAGTCCAACACCAGCACCTCCAAGTCATGACTTCTACACAGTAACAGTAAAACAAAACATTCTGCTCAGTGTTCAGAGATTATAGAGTGGGCTGTGTAAGATTTCATTTTACTAAGATCAGTGGTAACCTATCAGATTTTATTTGTTGGCATGAGCACAGGATTATGTCTTCCTCTACAATGCTCTTGCTTTACTTGCAAAGAACACAAGTAGCAATTCATTTGGATCAATTTCCCTGAACACTTCCTATGTCTATAAAGTGAGTAAATGGGACCTTATTCTGTAGGTCTTTGTCTTTTTAACACTTAGAGGGATATCCACAGTTCTCCTTAGAGGGATAGCAGAGCCTGACCTGTAGGAGAAATAGAAACAAACTGGAAAGGATTATCTCAGCTCACTGGATGTACCAGCACAAGGCACCCAGATTTGTGGCTTTGTGGATTGCCCAGGACTCCTGATAAGTGTTTAATGTGAGGGTACAGCCCCGAAAAGTTCCTGGACCATTTTCAATCTTTGTTGAAACCAATCTCAGTAAGGTAGCACTGGCATTGCTGCAACTGTTCCCAACATGTATTGGAGAAAAGTGAATCAAGTTTCTTATTGAACATCCTGCAGGAGTGCATTTGAATGCTTTTATATCATGGGTAAGGACGGTTTCAGTACAATGTTCCTTGACATTTCTAGTTCTCACTACAACCATTCTTGTCTCATTGAATGAGGCTGGCACATTAGGACTAAATTATGTTAGTTTTGTCCCTGATCCACATGCACTAGGAATGGTTGTTAGATTGCCCAAGGACATTTCACAGACATTTTTAACCAAAAGAGAGAAAGGAGTCTTTTATTCTATCAATAGGGTTGAATTCAGGTCAAAGAATTGGAGCGGTAGTGTTGTAACAGAATAAGCATGTTAGAGTTTACTGTTGGGTGAACTGTTCATTCTACTGTATGATACCACCCACAGTGGAATTGACCCTGTACTAATTTCCTTTTTGGGGAGGATGTATTTAACTGTGTCATTCTATGGTTTTATATCTGATGTTGACTGTAATTTGGATTTTGTTTATATATGTGTGTGCAGACATGTCTATTTCGTACAAAATGTAATTTATAATTTGATGTGCCAATATTCTTAATTTTAGGCTGTGTGTGTGGAGGTTGTTGTGGTTTTAAGAGAGAATTCATTCTTTGTTCTTTCTTTTTCATCTCTGCTTATGTGGTGTCTTGCTATGTGCAAATTTGCTGCTACATGTTTTATCTAGTAACAGTAAGTACACTTCATTAGTGTTTCATGGGCTGTAAATCACTTTGGGACAACCTCCTGTTGTGAAAGGCACCACGGAAGTGCAATCTTTTCTTTCTCTCCCTTTCTTTTCAGCTTCACTCTCAACTATTTTCAGCTGAGGCACTGTAAATAGCTTATACCACAGAAATCACACATTCCTGAGAAGTCACCGTTCTAAAGACAGATCAAAATCTTTGAGTTCTACCAAGGAATTTCAGGAATTTAATTGTGATGTAGTGTTTGGGAACATCCACACCCCAAAACTAGCAGTCACCCCAGCAATTTGCATTTGTTGGCTACCTTTAAGTTGGTTAAACATTCCAATTTGCTTCACAGGAATGTTAGCAAACAAAATATGTTTGCTGACCAATTAAAGAAATATTAGAACCGATGACCAATAATATTACTTCCACTATGTCCATCATCTATGCTGTGAAATCTGTTACTTATTAGCTGTGCAAACTGGCCTTGTAATCTAATGCTTTTAGTCTTGGTATCATTTTCGTGAAGTTGCGAAGCATCCATACCATGACCAGTGGATCATTCCTCAAGTAAAGTGCCTAGACTAAACTTGGTACTTTAGATGGGGTTAAACCAGAGTTCTAGGCAACTGTAAAATGAAGCTAGCTTTCTTATTTTCCAGCCGCCTTGCTCCACTGCCATGCTGACTCCGAATTATGCCCCACTAATAGATTTTCAGTTGAAGGAAACAAATGGTTTTGGAATTCTCCTCCATCCTGCAGTGTTGTGAACTGTGTTACCTCTTTCCCTTTAATTCTTTAGGCACTCGCATCATTGATCCCTCAAAAAGAAACAAAATATTGCAGATGCTGGAAATCAGAAATGAAAACAAAAAATGCTAGAGAAACTCAGCAGTCTGGCAGGACCTGTGGAGAGAGAAACAGTGTTACCATTTTAAGTCCAAAAACTTTCCATCGTAACAGAAAGGGGCTGGAAAATAATTTTTTAAATGGCTGTTGACAACCTAAGAAGGGAACGAGTGGAATAGATAGTGACAATGTCTAAAACGAAAGAAAAGGAGAGCGATAATGATGCTAAGGGAGAGATTTTGAATAGACTTGAATAGTAAGCTTGAATAGGAGAAGGTAGTTCAGCTCTGCTGAGACGAAATCAGCAAAACACAAACAAGGACAGTGGTGGGGAGGAGTGTAATCAAAATTAGGGCAGCATTCATAATTTGAGATTGTTGAATTTATTATCTAGTTCAGAATGAGGTACTGTTTCTTTAGCTTGTGTTGAGCTTCACTGGAACACTGCAGTAGGCCTAGCTCACAATGTTGCTGTGAAACCAAGATTGTTTATTGAAATGTCAAGCTACCCAAAGGTCACTGTAATTCCTACAACAGAGTTGGGGTGTTCCTCAAAGTGGTCGCCCAGCCTGTATGTTGTCTCGCCAAAGTAAAGGACTAAGCATTGAAGTAAATTGCTGCTTCACCCTATAGGAGTGTTAACTCTTTCATTTTCCACAGATGCTGCCAGACCTGCTACAGTTTCTCCAGCATTTTCTGTTTTTACTTTGTGATCTCCTCGGTGTGTAATGTGCTTTGGAATGAGCTGCTCTGATACATGAATTTTCCGCATTAAACTCTTCCTAGATCTATGTCTGTGGCAACCTGTGACTCTTGTACTGTAGTATGTTGATGTTTTTGTCTCCTGGCTCTCCTGCTATCTCCAGACTCTGCTGTTGGTCTCCATTGCCTAAGCTCCTCTGTTACACTAGCCTGCCTGAAACACTGCAGACAAATCAATTTCCATTAGACTTCAATGCAGACTCTGTATTTTTGACCCCCGTGCTAATTTCAGGCATACTGTCTTGTAGTCAGTTGAAACTTCCTTGTAGCTAAAGTTTTCATGTATGGCTAACAATGTGCTTCATGTTTCTAAGTACAGTAGTGTCCCCCCCCCCCCCCACCATACCCATGGGGGTATGTTCCAAGATCTACTGCGGAAGCCCGAGACTGCGGTAGGAGCGAACCCATCCATTTAAATGGAAAATATTCCTTCCCAGCACCCTCCGGTCCCTGGTTCTGGAAGGTTCCCTATAATATGAAAACGATTCCATGGATTCAGGGGTTGCCCTGTACATCCAACTAAAGGATGGTAGGGACAGTGATATGATGAAATAGGTAAAAATGCAAGACTTAGTACTGCTGTCTCTTCAAATGTTAAGTGAAAATGTGGGACATAATTGAAAAATTGAATACGATATTTAGTTTTATATTTATAAAAGATGAGAATGGAACAGGAAGATGCTGTAAATGTTTTTTAAGCACTTCAATGGAATTGCAATATTTGACTGACACTTTGAGGAATCTGGTAGCACTGGTAACAGCATCCTGAGGTGATACGTGTCTTGTTTGGCACCACCGTAGCTAGAAAACTAGGAATTTGGGAAAAATTGAACTGGGAAAACTAGATTGGGTTGAAGGTAGGATAGTATACAGTGTTATCATTCTACAAAGGATTGATTGCTTTGGCATCACATACTTTGTTAAAAATCACACAACACCAGGTAATAGTAAAATAGCTTTATTTGGAATCACAAGCTTTCGGAGCACTGCCCCTTCTGGATGTAGGTTTGCTTGCTGAGCTGGAAGGTTCGTTTTCAGAAGTTTCGTCACCATACTAGGTAACATCATCAGTGAGTCTCTGGATGAAGCACTGGTGGTATGGCCTGCTTTCCATCTATGTGTGTAAGTTTCCTTGGTTTGGTGATGTCATTTCGTGTGGTGATGTTTGTTATTAGAGTTCCAGTTGGAATGCCATGCTTCTAGGAATTCTTGCACATGTCTCCGTTTGAATAAACATGTCCAAAAACCCTACCACTCTCCCATACATCAAAGACATCTCGGAAATGACTGCCAGACTACTCTGACCTCATTGCATCATGGTAGCCCACAAACCCACCAACACACTAAAATAGTAGCTAATGAACTTGTAACCTGTAACCGACAACCGACAACAAGCAAAACTAATGTCATTTACAAAATACCTTGCAAGAACTGTAACAAACATTACATTGAACAAACAGGCAGAAAACGAGCCACCAGGATACATGAACATCAACTAGCCATAAAAGGACATGAACCACTCTCACTAGTATCTTTACGTACAGAGGAGGAAGGACACCACTTCAATTGGGACAACA
This sequence comes from Chiloscyllium plagiosum, assembly GCF_037043375.1. Lineage (NCBI taxonomy): Eukaryota > Metazoa > Chordata > Chondrichthyes > Orectolobiformes > Hemiscylliidae > Chiloscyllium > Chiloscyllium plagiosum. The sequence goes on from NW_028270156.1 coordinate 56,648,723, forward strand.
CATCTGTCCTAGGACAAGCCAAACAGAGACACACGCGAGAATTCCTAGAAGAATGGCATTCCAACCGGAATTCTATCAACAAACATATTGACTTGCATCCCATTTACCACCCCCTGAGAAAAAGAACAGGAAATGACATCACCAACCCAAGGAAACCTAAACACATAAATAGAAAGTGGGCCATATGACCAGTGCTTTATCTGGAGGCTCACTGATGATGTTCCCTAGTATGGTGATGAAACGTCTGAAAACGAACCTTCCAGCTCAGCGGGCAAACCTATATTCGGAACCTCAACCTGAGCTACAAATCTTCTCAAAACCCATTCCTCCTTCATCAGGCAGCTAGTGGGACAGGATCGTAGGACACAGAATTTATAGTAAAAGATCAAAGTGACATACAACTGATGAAAATGAATTGAATAAACCTAGATTGTTGTTAAGTCTTTAATCACTTAGAATGGTGGTGTAGGTTCAATTGATTAGTATGTAAATCTCAGAAGTTCCAGATTTACCAGGCAAATTCAGTCTGTGCCACACAATTGTAGAATCTTGTATATTTTGAATCAACTTTTCATAGCTCACACAATTCCTGGAAAATAAGTAATCTTCCAGCACAGATGAAGAATGTGGTTAAAAATCCAGATTAGTTAATGGAAAAACTTTCTGGAAAGTGATGAATACCAGCTCAAGAGGCGGCCATTTGGCTGTCACTTATATTGATCAGAGCAAAGTGGTGATCTCTGACACAGCCAGAATATGCGAGTCTTTTGTACAATACAACTAAATGCTAATCATCAGCTTCAGCTGAATCAGTTGTGTTGCTCTGTTGTCTACATTATCAGACAAACCTCAGGATGCTGTGAGAAGTAATGAACATGTCCCAGTGATTATGGTCAAAAATGTAACGCTAGCACTTAAGTTTCTTGCTGTCACTTCAGTGGAGCAGTTTGCAAGATTATGGATACTCCCAATGAATCAGGGCCACACCTCCTTTCTACATAAAATGTCAGTGCTGTTGGAGACAACTAATACTCAGTCATGTAATTATCTATGAGGAATTAATTGGCATTAAGGACTTATGTGTGCTGCTTTGTTCTGGCTTATTGCTGTCAAATTTAGGCGTGTTACACTATTTTTGAGTTGCTCCAGGGTTAAGGTGTTCTTGATGACCATCTTAAGGTAAATTACTAAGTGCACCACCCTAATATTAAGGGCCACTGCAGGGCACAAAAACAGCAACCTGGTTTCCTGTGAATTGGTGTCAGTTAAATACTAGTGAGTGATGTAGCCAGGCATTTTATGCTAAATCTTTATTGGATGCCTTTTTTACCTTCTCTCCTTTTTGCCTGAAGATTTACTTTGGATATTATTACAAATTATTTGGCCAACAACTTGTGTTATGTCCAACTGATATTTTCACACTTGCATTTAGAACCTGTTTACCAATATGTCCTTGATTGTATGATTGTGCATGGTCATTTCTCCACCTCACTCTGTAGGACTGGTCTCATTGAAAAGCATTGTAGCCATAATTCATTGAGCAACACTGACTGTGTAGTAGGAAGATGAAGTATAGATTAAATTAAGATAGGCCAATATTTAGCATTTAGTAAGTATGTATCTTAAATAAAGCCAGGGAGATGGAGCCTCATCCTAATGAAAAGTGGTGCTAGTCTTAAGAAAAATCTGTGCTGTATACCAAAGTATACCATTTTTGTTTTTTTTTAGAAATCCATGACAAAATCTTTGGGGGAACATCTTAAGTATTCCTGTATCAGGATGATTCAAGTGTTTCCCTTTGGTTCTGTGTGTAAAGACAGTATTACATGCTGTAATGTTTTATAAAGCCCAGAGGGTCCATGCTCTATCTTGGTCTGTCCTGAGGTAACTGATTGTTCAAGAAAAAGTAGGGGTGTCACAACTCGCTTTAGGTTAGAGAGGAAGAGAAACATCAGCCAATGTTCCTCCCCTCAGTGGCTGACTTGTGACTTAAAAGTGCACCTGTCAGGACATTGGAGGAGGACATATTGTAATTAGCTGTATTAGCCTGAAAGTTGATAGGAGTTTTACCACATGCTATCAAGGCTTTCGCTTGAGGAATGAATGATATGCTGGAGGAATATTGCCTCAATAAGCCTTATTGCCTTTCGGGAAATACAAGAAAAACAATTAGAAAAATTCATCAGCTATACTTCCATTCCCATGCAACATTTTTCTTCTTCACTGATTGTCTCTCAGATAAAATGATATCTGTCATTGCTTAAATTGCATGCAAATGTGACTCATCCTTTACTAATGTTTGACCTTTCTGTTATTGCATATTTTCTGTGTGACACAAAGAAGATTTCTGATTTGATTATGTAGTTCTGTGATTTCATGAGGTTGCATTTGTATGTAGGTCCAGGTAGCACTATGCATCATTGTCCAACAGTATACACTCAAACAGTATATCTCATTTTTTATCTAGAGAAAATGCTGGAAATAAACAGCAGGTTGATCAGCACCTGAAATCAGAAGGATTGGCTATCAATTTGTATTTAGATATTTTCTTTGAAATGTTCTGATAAAGCATTCTATTCATTAGGAGGCAATGACACAGTGGTAATTCTCAATGTTCTGGGTCATGGGTTTGAATCCCACCATGATGAAAGGTGAAATTTGAATTCAATAAAAAAAAACAGAATTTAAAAACTAACCTAAATAGTGGCCATGTAACCACTAACAATTTTTGTAAAAGTCCAACTAGTTCACAAATGTTCTTTAGCGAAGGAAATCTGCTTTCTTTGTGATTTAGCCCACTTATGACTCCAAAGCCACAATGTAGTTGACTTTTCACTGCCTCTGAACATTTGGGGATGGGCAATAAGAAATTAAAATCAACAACTGCTGGTGATCACAGTGGGTCAGACAGCATCCATGGAAAGAGAGCAAGCTAATGTTTTGAGTCTAGATGACTCTTCATCAGAACTGAAGTGTGGAGGGGGCAGCATTTATGATGTAGTTGGATGGGGGAGTGTTGTGGGGTGGCAGGAGTTTAGTGTGCTGGGGGAGAAACGTTGTTGATAGTTCAGATTAAGTGATTGAAATGTGAGAATGGCAGAACAATGGCATGTCTAACTGCCAGAAGAGCAGACAGTCCCTCTGGGGTGTGAGGAGGACAAAGAATGGTGACATAGAATGTAACAAGTAAAGCCAAAAGAAAGGGAAGAAATGGGAGTTGGTTCACAATATGAAGGTGTTGAACTTGATATTAAGTTCAGATGGCTGTAAAGTGCCTAGTCTGAAGATGAGATGTTAGTCCTCCAGTTTGTGCTGTGATTCACTGAAACACTGCAGCGTGTCGAGGACAGACAAGTAAGCAAGCGAGGAGGACGCTGTTTTAAAATGACCAGCACGGGAAGGTTGGGGTCATGCTTGTGTACAGACTGGAGGTGTTCTTCCAAATATTCACTTAGACTGCATTTGGTTTCTCCAATATTGAGTAGGCCACATTGGGTGCAGGAATACAATACGTAAGATTGGAAGAGGAGTTTAATTTAGATAAATGTGAGGTGTTAATTTTGGGAAAGCAAATCTTAGCAGGATTAGATTAGATTACATACAGTGTGGAAACAGGCCCTTCGGCCCAACAAGTCCACACCGCCCCGCCGAAGTGCAACCCACCCATACCTCTACATTTACCCCTTACCTAACACTACGGGCAATTTAGCATGGCCAATTCACCTGACCTGCACATCTTTGGACTGTGGGAGGAAACCGGAGCACCCGGAGGAAACCCACGCAGACACGGGGAGAACGTGCAAACTCCACACAGTCAGTCGCCTGAGGCGGGAATTGAACCCGGGTCTCTGGCGCTGTGAGGCAGCAGTGCTAACCACTGTGCCACCGTGCCGCCCACACTTATACACTTAATGGTAAGCCCTAAGGGGTGTTGCTGAACAAAGAGATCCTGGAGTGCAGGTTCATAGCTCCTTGAAAGTAGAGTCACAGGTAGGTAGGATAGTGAAGAAGGCATTTGGTATGTTTTCCTTTATTGGTCAGAGTATTGAGTACAAGAGGTGGGAGGTCATGCTGTGGCTATACAGGACATTGGTTAGGCCATTTTTGGAATATTGCATACAATTCTAGTCTCCTTCCTGTTGGAAGAAATTTGTGAAACTTTTTTTTTAGATTAGATTACTTACAGTGTGGAAACAGGCCCTTTGACCCAACAAGTCCACACCGACCTGCCGAAGCGCAATCCACCCATACCCCTACAACCTAACACTACGGGCAATTTAGCATGGCCAATTCACCTAACCTGCACATCTTTGGACTATGGGAGGAAACCGGAGCACCCGGAGGAAACCCACGTGGACACGGGGAGAATGTGCAAACTCCACACAGTCAGTCGCCTGAGTCGGGAATTGAACCCGGGTCTCTGGTGCTGTGAGGCAGCAGTGCTAACCACTGTGCCACCGTGCCGCCCTTGGAAGGGTTCAGAAAAGATTTATAAGATTGATGGGTTGGAGGATTTGAGCTATAGGGAGAGGTTAAATAGGCTGGGACTGTTTTTCTTGGAGCATCTGAGGCTAAGGAGTGACCTTACAGAAGTTCATAAAATCATGAGGTGCATTGATAAGATAAATAGACAAGGTCTGTGGGAGTCCAGAACTAAAGGGAATAGGTTAAGGGTGAGAGGAGAAGAACATAAAAGAGAACTAAGGAGCAACTTTTCACGCAGAGGGTGGTTGCGTGTGTTGAATAGGCTTCCAGAGGAAGTGGTGGAGGCTGGTATAATTGCAACATTTAAAAGGCATCTTGATGGGTATATGAATGGGAGGGGTTTGGAGGGATATAGGCCAGGTGCTGGCAAATGGGACTAGATTGGGTTGGGATATCTGGTCAGCATGGATGTGTTGGATGGAAGGGTTTGTTTCCATGCTGTATAGCTCTATGACTCTGTGAAATGCCCTTTCACCTGGAAAGGCTGTTTAGGCCCTTGGATGGTGAGCAACGTTTTTGTTGCACCTTCTATGGTTACATGGGAAGGTGCCATGGGAGGAGGAATTGGCATAGTAGTTGATAAATGGACTAAAGTGATAGATTGGATACCATTGAGGGTCCTGTAACCACAATGGGCAGGAAACCACAGTTATGAAAGAAGCAAGTCATGTTAATAGCGCTGTTTTGGAACATCCATTGGAACAGATGTGATGTAGGTGAAGGAACTGGTAGAATGGGATGGAGTCCTACTTCCAATCTATCACCCATGCTTCCACTCTTGCCCCTTCATCACTCTCAACAGCATGAGCGGGTCCACCTGTCCTTTCTTTTCATCCCACCAGCCTCCACATTCAAAGGATCATTGTCTGCCATTTCAGACAACTCCAGCAGAATGCGACCACCAAACACAACTTCCCCTCACTCCCCCGTCTGCATTTCATAGGGATTGTTCCCTCCGGGACATCCTAGTCTATTCATCGACCACCAACGCCACTCCCTTTCCCACGGCACCTTCTCATGTAATTGCAGAAAGTGCAACAACTGCCTGTTCACCTTCTCCCTGCCCACAATCCAAGGGCCTAAACCGTCTTTCCAGGTGAAACAGCATTTCACCTGTCCCTTCTCCAATCTTGTGTCCTCAGTGTGCTGCGGTGTTTCAGTGAATCAAAGCGCAAACTGGAGGAGCAACATCTCATCTTCAGACCCAGGTACTTTACTGCTGTCTGGACTTAATATTAAGTTCAACACCTTCATGTGTGACCAAATTCCCATTGTGTGTGTGTGTATATATAGAACCTGATGGAGAGAGCCTTCTCACTCTTAGTTAAGCTACATCTTATTACTTGTTTGAAAGTTTTGACAAAATGCCTCATCGTCTAGATACTTCACCAGTCTGCTCTGAAAGACATACACTATCTCCTTTTTGCACAGGATTTTGACAACATTAAATGGAGACCCCCGTCTGATTGACTTGCAACCAAAAATGTTTCTGTAACAGCCAATTATGCTTGTCCCACTGTTTAAGATCCTTCCAACATACCCATGGTCTGTGCAAACTAATCACCAACTACCACACTACTTCTGATGTCTCTTAAATGTGTTTTTCAAATGGGAGTGATGTTGGCGATGTCATATTAAGGGGAAAGTTTGGACTGTTCCCAGTTGGAATTCTATTCTATTTTGCAGCTGTGATTTTGCTGTTTACAGCTTTCTGTAGCTGGTGAATGCTAGACACTTAGCTATTCCCAGTGCTCAAGAGTTGGGCTAAATTATTTCCATTGTAACACATTGCCCTTATACTTTCAACTTGGGCAAACTCTGTTGGATAGTAATGAAAGTGAGGGAGGTTCAGTCAATTTCCCTATCCTTTTATAGTTCCATGCTGTTCAACTAATGCTCAGACAGCAGCCATACTCCACCCAGTAAGTATTTCAATGGATGGAATCAAGTGGAAGTTAGAATCCCCATGCAGTCAATATTACTCCTTTGAACAGTTGTGGGAAAAATCACCCACCTTGGAGTCAGAGTTGGGGTTCAACGACAGAGTTTATTGTACAGGCAAGTACCGGAGCTCCATGGAGAGAAAGGCACTGATAGCACAGTTGCGACACACACACTGACCACAGCTGCGATTCTTCTCTCAACCCAGAGCACATGTCAAGATACTTTTTGTAGTATAATAGGTTAGTGATGAGGTTATTGTCTTTGTAACATATTTTGTTTATTGTAAACGTTGCAGAATCATTGATCGTTTTGATGCAGTAATTGTCAGTTCCAGCGCAGCCTTTGTTAATTTCAGCGTGGTCGTTGTCAGTTTCAGCACAGGCATTGTCAGTTTCAACATCTGTGCGGAAGTCCATTGCTGCAATAATGGGTGCTGATAGCTCTTCTTGAGAAGGATGATTACTGCAGCCCAGCTTATTAGCACTTTGTATTGAGTCCACATCAAACAGTTAGCATTTCTATCAAAGGTGTTGGCTGGACCCAGACACTTTAGCGGGTAGTATACACTACTCGTGTGTATTCTCTCCCCCACCTGCCTTAAACTAATCAACTAGGTTGTGAGTGTATTGTGCTGGCATCCTGGTGGCCCCAGGCAGTATCTGTGTTTGCTCTGCTGTCTCTCTCCATATTGTGGTTCAGCGGCCATCTTGTGTGTCAAGTGGCCAACTTGCGGCTTAGCGGCCATCTTGTGTGTGTCCATGTGCCTAGTGTCACCCTGTCCGTGCTATCTCCCACTTCATTACCATCCATTGACAAAGTGTACAGCAGAAGTAGTGAATACCACAGACAGACTTTCAGATTCTGATTGTCATTACATAGTAACATGTTTGCTGATCTCTTAAAGATTCGAGTCTGAGGTTATGGCTGGAATCAACTGGATGAGAATTTGGGATGCCTTAAAACGGTGAATGGCTGGTGCGCTTTATTTGTGTACTTGCATTTTCTGTCACCCACCGTTACTATTTCCTCCAGTCCTTCATCTCATTTTCTAATTCCACTTCTTTCAGTGGCAGAGTACTCAGTGATTGGCCTGAAGAAGGGTCAGTGGACCCGATTCGTTAACTCCGATTTCTCCCCACAGGTGCTGCTAGACCTGCTGAGATTTTCCAACAATTTGTTTTTGTTCCTCAGCCACTATGTTCCTGCTTCTAAAGGCCTACACCTTGCTATTTTCTCCTGAACTTTCAAAACTCTCTTGGAAACCTACCTCTTCACTCCAACAAAATCTCTCTGCCTTCTATTCAGCTCTCTTGGATCTTATAAGACTTCGTGGTTCATTTCTCACAAACTAGGCTTTGTGCAAATTCAGATTATTGTTGGTATTTCTCTTCATCTCCTGAAGGCACTTACTGATCAAAATTTGCTTAGTTGCTGGTGAAGTGGCTGATCTTTCTCTTAAAAGCCTGGATAAGTATTATTCAGTGTGTGGCACGTGTTTTCATCTGGTCTCCTTACATTAGCATTTTTCTACTGAGTTTCTGTACAGTGATTAGAATTGGAACTCTGGCAGAATTTCTTTGTTCACCAATCCAAGGGCACTTATCTAAGATAAGTTAACTCAGTGCAGACTGGACAGTTAGCTAGTGTAATTCATTTGGGTGATAAAGCCGTGGAAAGTTGTTGATTGTCTTACTGCTCTTTTTGCAACCCTTCTTCCTGTTCACAATCGAGAGTGTGGTACCATCTGAGGAGCAGGAGAATCTACATTTCGGGCATAGGCCCTTCATCAGGAATGAGGTTTGTGGGCCGGGGAACTGAGAGATAAATGAGAGGGGGGCGTGTTGGGGATAGGTACATGAAGGTGTGGGAGAAGGTGATAGGTAGGACAGGAGGGTGGAGCAGATAGATGGGAGTGGTGATGGACAGATCAAGAGGGCAGTGCCGAGTTGGAGGCTTGGGACTGGATTAAGGTGAGGGGAAGGGAAATGAGGAAATTGGTGAAATCCACATTAATTCCGTGTGCAGGTCTCCAGGCGGAAGATGAGGCATTCTTTCTTCAGGCGTCGGGTGGTTAGGGTCTGGTGATGGAGGAGGCCCCAGGACCTGATGTCCGTGGTGGAGTGGGAGGGGAGTTAAAGTATAACGCCACAGGGCGGTAGGGTTGGTGCAGGTGTCCCAGAGATGTTCTCTGAAACAATCTGCACATTGGCGTCCTGTCTTCCCAATGTAGATGACATTTGTGGAAGTACAGGTAAATTTCTGTCAGTGGTGAAAGGGGGGGAGCGGCAGCGTGGATCTGACAAGGGAGCCACTGAGGGAATGGTCTCTCTGAAACACTGATAGGGGTGGGGAGGGAAATATATCCCTAGTGGTGGGGTCTGTTTGTAGGTAGCAGAAGTGGCAGAGGATGATGCGATGTATCCAGAGATTAAAGGTGGGGACTGGGGTGGGGGTTCAGTCCTTGTTACGTTGAAAGGAGTGAGTTTCAAGGGCAGAGGTGCGGGAAGTGGAGGAGATGCGCTGCAGGGCATTGTTGATTAAGTGGGAGGAGAAATTGTGGTCTTTGAAGAAGGAGGCCATCTTGGAATTTCTATGGTGGAATTGATCATCCTGGGAACAGATGCGCCAGAGGCAGAGGAATTGTGAATAAGGGATGGCGTTTTTATAGTAGACTGGATGGGAGGAGGTGTAGTCCAAGTAGCTGTGGGAATCAATGTGTTTGTAGTATATGCCAGTGGTTAGTCGGTGGCCAGAGATGGGGATGGAGATGAAGAGGTCCAGGAAAGTGAGGGAGATGTCTGGTTGATCCAGGTGAATTTGAGGTTGGGGTGAAAGGTTGATGAACTGTTCAATCTCCTTGTGGGAATACGGGGTAGCACTGATTCAGCCATCGATATAGCAGAGGAAAATGTAGGGAATGGTGCCAGTGTAGCTGTGGAAGATGAACTGTTCCATATACCCAACAAAAAAGCAGGCGTAGCTGGGGCCCATGTAGGTGCCCATGACTACCCCTTTGGTTTGGAGGAAGTGGGAGAATTGAAAGGAGAAAGTGTTGAGGGTAAGGACTAGTTAAGCCAGATGGATGAGGGTGTCACTGGAAGGGTACTGGTTGGGATGGTGTGAGAGGAAGAAATGGAGGCTTTGAAGGCCTTTGTCATAGCGGATAGATGTGTATAGGGACTGGATGTCCATGGAGAAGATAAGGCATAGGGGGCCTGGGAAACAAAGTCTTGGGAGTGAAGGGCTTGGTTAGTGTCCTGAACGTAAGTAGGGTGTTCCTGGACTAAGGGGGAACAGGATGGTGTCAAGGTATGCAGAGATGAGTTCAGTGGGACAGGAGCAAGCTGAGACAATGGGTGGACCGGGTAAGTCAGGTTTGTGTAGAATCAGGCGGTGCGGGGTTCTCGGATTATGAGGTTGGAGGCTGTGGATGGAAGAGCTCCAGAGGTGATGAGGTTGTAGATGGTCTGGGAAATGATGCCTGATGATGGGAGATGATGTCACGGTCGAGGGGGCAGTAGGAGGAGGTGTCTGCAAGTTGGCCCCTGGCTTCAGCGGTGTAGAGGTTTCTGCGCCAAACTACCACAGCAACCCCCATATCTGCTGGTTTGATGGTGATGTTGGGGTTGGAGCAGAGGGAGTGGAGGGCACCGCATTGCGAGGGCAGGAGGTTTGAGTGGGTGAGAGGGGTGGACAGGTTGAAGTGGTCTATGTCAAGGGCGGCAGTTACAGATAAAGAGCTCAAGGGTGAGTAACAGATCAGCATGGGGTGTCCAGTTAGATGGGTTGCGTTGGAAGAGGGAGACGTGGTCCTCGGTGGGTGGACGGGGTCTTGATTGAACATTTCTTCCGCTGCCTCCACCTCTGGGCCCATTTTTTCAATGTCGTATTACATCAAACTCATTAATCAGGAAGCATAGTGGGATGAAGGTGAGGCCTTTGCTGAAGACAACATTCGTCTTCACTTCCTCATTTCTCTTCCCACCCCTCCCCCCCCCCCCCCCCCCCCCCCCCCCCCACACACACACACCTTATTCCAATTCCAAACCTCCGAGTTGGCACCGTCCTCTTGACCTGTCCATTGTCCTCTCCAACGATCCGTTCCACCCTCCTCTCTGACCTATCGTCTTCTCCCTTCCACATCTGACATAAATTTACCTGCACTTCCACAAATGTCATCTACAGCATCAATTGCACTCGATGTGCTCTTCTCTACATCGGGGAGACAGGACGCCATTTTACAAATTGTTTCAGAGAACATCTCTGGGTTACCCACACCAAGCAACCCAAATGCCCCATGGCTGAACACTTGAACTCCCCTTCCCACTCCACCAAGGACATGCAGGTCCTGGGCCTCCTCCATCGCCAAACTCTAACCACCTGATACTTGGAGAAAGAATTCCTCATCTTCTGCCTTGGGACCTTGCAACCACACAGGATTAATGTGGATATCACCAGTTCCCTCATTTCCCGTCCACCTCCTTATCCTAGTTCTAAGCCTCAGACTCGGCACCGCACTCTTGACCTGTCCATCATCCTTCCCATCTATCTGCTCCACCCTCCTCTCTAACCTATCACCTTCTCCTCCACCTTCATCTACCTATCGCATTCTCAGCTACTTTCCCCTAACCCCATCCCCCTCCCATTTATCTCTCAGCAACCCCCATCCCCCCTCCCCAAGCCTCATTCCTGATGAAGGGCTTACGCTCAAAATGTGGATTCTCCTGCTCCTCAGATGCTGCCTGATCTGCTGTGCTTTTCCAGCACCACCCTGTCACCTCCTGATCTCCAGCATCTGCAGTCCTCATTTTCTCCTTTCTGTTCACAATATCTTGCACAGTGCTGGTTATTGAGTATCAGTTCATTTGAACTTCTGATGAGGTGATTTTTTTTAACATCAAAGAGATTGGAATCCATGCCACTTGAGTTTTTTTGAATGCAGCACAGTAAGTCTCTCACAAAGTTAGCTGATTCATGTGATGTTATCTTTAACTTGAAATACCTGAGTTTCCTCTCCACCCAAGTTACTTGCATTCTCACAATTGTTAATGAATTGGCACCTGCAAAGCTGCAGGTGGAATGTAAGTTGAGTGACAATCAAATTGTTGCAAGTGCTACCGTGGGAAAAGGTACAACTCCAAAAAAGCCTCAAGGTAAAAGAACCTGCCTGTTGGCAGCACACTCATACATAGCAGTGTGGAGCCCGATATTGCACGCTGAAAAGACATCATACTGGGCTGGTCCTAATAATCTCTAACAATGGAGATCTCAGTCATAATTAGCAACTTGAGATGATGTTGGAAGAGTGTTGTAGGCATCAGAAAGTAAACTATATTTGTTTAACTAATTAGACCAAGGGCATAACCGACACCTCCCAGAGCCCATTTCAGAGACTCCGACTTTTATGAAGCAGTGAGGGGAAGCAAGAAGAGAGGAAGATGAAATCTAATGCAGTAAAATCTTGCATTAAATTCAGTGTTTCAAGATGGCGACAGAGACTGGTGACACTTTGCATATAACGCATTAAAAAAATCTTTTCACTGTATTTTTATATACGTATGACAATAAATCTAAATCTAAATGCATTATGCAATACACATCAGGCACCTCTAAGTGAATCAACCAGTCTAGCTGTTGAGAAAGTTGCTTCAGGACTGATTTACTGGGAATAGGGTGAAGGAAAAGAAGTATCCCTTGAGCCCAATTCTTCATGTTTCAGATTCCCAACTTTCAGTTCCAGTTTAATGACAGGAAGAGATTGAAGCCACAGTAATTTCAACCTAGGAAATAGCTTAAACAATTGGAAAATTGAAACTTTTGACTAACTGACTGTTATTGCAAATAACTGATTGATTGCAATTTGTCATCACACAAACCTTAGTGGCCTTTGGGTGATTCCATCCTTTCTGATTTTTGTAGCTTCTCTTAAACTTACTGTCTGTTTCTCTGCTGTATATGACACTTCGGTCCAACTCGTCCATGCTAACCAGATCTCCTATACAGTATAAACCTAGTCCAATTTGTCAGCACTTGACCCATATCCCTCTAAAATCCTTCCTATTCATATACCCATCCAGATGACTTTTAAATGTTATAATTGTATCAGCTTCCACTTCCTCTGGCAGCTCATTCCATACATGTATGACCCTCTGCGTGAAAAGGTTGCCCCTTAGGTCTCTTTTATATCTTTCCCCTCTCACCCTAAACCTATGCCGTCTAGTTCTGGACTCCCCCACCCCAGGGAAAATACCTTGTCTATTTATCCAATCCATACCCCTCATGCTTGGTATGACAAAAATCTCTGAAATAACCTTTAAAAAATATCCCATTTTATTTGCCAGTTTTATTCTTTGCCTTTAAGGTATTGGGGCTTTTGCATTACCAGGTTTTATAATCCCTATTTATATTTCATTGTACTAGAAGGAGTGCTGTATTGTTGATAACTGATCCACATCTTTAATGGATCTATTTTACTGTCACTTCACTACAATGGAAAACTTTTTTAAAAATTAGTATACAGTAATTGAGTCATAGTTTGCTGTTTACTCTAATTTAAAAATACCTATTGTTTCATATTACACTGGGGTCTGACTATAAGGTCAGTATTTACTATCCATCCCTAACAGCCCTTGAGAATGTGG